>NW_028258142.1:47870000-48199687 GCF_053883595.1 Heterocephalus glaber
AAGATGGCGCTTGATGCACTATATCAAATTCTCTTTAGTCTTTGGATGATTTCTCTTTACAAACGTTAAAAATTTTTGTAACAGCATGATAAAATGAAAATCTGTATGTCTAGTGTAGTTCCAAGGGAAAATACATACTAGATGACTTTGTCATTAAAAAGGCATAAAACTCAGAATATCATAAACTGACATTTCAGTGTTTTCTATCATGAAAAAAAAATAAAGACATATTGGTTATTTTAGGGTTTCCAGTCAGGTGCTAAAGAAATCAGATAGTAGTAGATCACTGGCCTGACTCCATGTTTGTCTTTCAGCTTCTTGAAGAGACTTGTGTATCATCCCTCTTGCCAGAGCAAAACTGAGCTGGAAGATCTGGGCAGAAGCTGCAGGTGGGAATGAGATGCCTGGGCCCATCTGTCAGCCAGCTTTCTGCCTGAGAGTTCTCTAAATGCTGGTAAACACGGACAGATTATATTGAAACAAAGTGGATCATTTTCTTAGGGCATATCAGAAGGGAAGATTTTTTCTATAAATTAAGGCTTCAATTAAAAGATATGAGGGGCTGAAGATTTTTTCTCCTATTATTATTTGATAAACATTCATAAATATTAATAAGTTATTCAAATTTATGATAATTTTGTCTTTTGCCTAAACACTTGATCCCACCACGAATTTGTGGTTAGTATAATAGGCTTCCTGACCCTGCTTCCTGACTCTGCTTCCTGACTCTGCTTCCTTTCCTGGGGACTCATGTGGGAAGATTCTATGCAGCATCTGTGGAGCTATATCTGTCATGCATTGTTCTAGGCAGCATGTCGCAAACCACTCAACAGAATCCTCAACCACGGGCACCAGGATTCTAACATTGCCGATATTTCAACCAAAAGACTAGTCACACTGCAAACTTCGGATTGCAAGAATGGAATTTGTGTCAAAATCACCCCTATGAAAGAGCTGTAGATGTGAAAAAGAAGAAAGCCAGTGAAAGATACATCAAAGAAGAATTATTTTTCACTCTCAATACTATCATGAATAAAATTACGGAGGAAGCCAAAAAAGCAAACTTTCAATGTAGCGGATAACGTAATTCTCAAAGGAATTTACCTCTGCTCTGGGCAGGGGAGTCTTGACAGCAAGTGCTTCCTGGAGGTGATGATTTAATAATTACAAAGCAAAGGGTTAGTTGAAAATGACTAACTGGCATCATGAAAGGAAAGATAGATTGCAAGGGTGGATTTTTGATCTCCAGTTCTCCCCCATCATTGGAATCAACAATATCTTACCCTCAGTCTACTTACAGTCTCTTCTTCTTGAGCCTCAATAATCTTATTCATTTACTTATTGTTTTTTGTATCCCATTATTATTCTGTACTGATCTAAGGCAGCCTAGAATGGATCCTCCCTTAAATCTACAATTTTAAACTAATTACTAAGACTTTCTCTCTGTCCCTGCCTACAAAAGACACTCCTCTATTACTGTTTTCCCATAGTTGAAATGATCTCTGTTGCTAATTTGGTTCTGCACAAATATGTACCAGACAAAAATTTAAAGAAAGATTCTTGCTCTGCTTTGCATTACAAAGGCAGGAAGAGGTATGTAAAGCATCTTGCATTTTGGCAGAAAGACAACTTATAAAATGAGGGAAAATATACCACTAAGTAAAAATCATTGATTCTATGTTACACTATTAGATAGTAATTGTTGTTTCATGTCCACTCTGAGGGAATTAAACTTGAGACCACTAAGGTAGATGATATGACGCCACATTTATAGAACATGCATAATTCTGGGAATTCTTGATGTAGTTATGTCTCCACTTACGGCTTAAAAAGATTAATACACTATAATAAGAAAATATAAATTGAAATGGGTTAAAAACCAGGTGGAAGGAAAATAGAACAAAGAATTAAGTAGGCCAAGAAGTGAAGTCAATACAAAATACATCTATGAAATCTCATATATTTTCAAGTAATGGCTGCAGTGAGGACTTGAGTTTTTTAGTAGTCAACATGATGCAATTGCAATATCTTTGCCATTCCAAGTTAGTTATCCTGGACATGATATATAGAGGAATGTATGGCATTTTATTTCATTGAACATCGAACTATAATTATGTTCCATGTGTAACTCTGAAAACCCAATATTAGGCATATGCTTTTCCTAGCAGAAGAGGAAAACCTTAATGAAAGAATGAGTGTAATCTTAGTTCAAAATTTGACTGGTGAAAATCATCTCCGAATTATTTTTAAAATTCTTTAACAGAATTAATTATTTAGAGTCTCACTAAAGATTTTTGTCACTTATCTGTGATTATCACCAACTCAGTGTGTTGCACATTCAGACCTTCTCACAGGAAAGTTTCTTGGTTTACTAAATAGGATTGCTTGTTTTGTTCCAGTAGTATGTAATAAATCTAGAACTACCCCATTTGTATCAGGCAGATGCTGAAATTTCCTGAATGTTATTATCCCAAATGTAACTTCTAATGCATCTGTATTACAATACCTATTTAAAGATTCTTATTTTTAAGGTTTATTCATCATAAATATAAAATGATAAAGTATAAAGAAACAAAATAATTTGTTGTATGTATGTATATTATCTCCTAGTCATGAATTCATGATCTCCTTCACTGTAAAATATGTATGGTTAAGATGTGGGTAAAAGCATGGAAAAGGAGAAAACAGGACAGATAATGAGAAGAAAAAGAGAGCAACTTTAAAAAGTAAATGTATTGTTTTGCTATTAAAAGTATACTTTGAGGGCTGGGGATTTAGCTCAGTGGTTCCGCCACTTGCCTCGCAAGTGCAAGGTCCCGAGTTTGATCCCCGGTACCACCAAAAAAAAAAAAAAAGTAATATTTTGTTTCTGATTCTTCATCAAAGTCATGAAGCAGTTTCTTTGTGATTGAGTATAATTGTGTATGCTCATTTATTTGCAGTAACTTTATTTTGGCATTTTGAGTTAAACCATCCATTAAAACATTATTTTAGTTGCTGAGCTTATTATATAATTTGAAACAAATTACACAAGGAGAAGGGTATATTTCTTTAGAGATCTGTTCTGAATCAGAAAATTCTACTTCCTTTTAACAAAGCATTCACAAGTCCATTGCCAAATTCCAAAACAATTCTACTGTGCTACAGTCACACAACTGGTCTATAAATGTACCAATTTAGTTCTGATACATCAAGCATAAATTCGAGTTTGAAAGTCTCACTTGGCTTAGTTTTACAGGTGTCCGTTTTGTTCTGACTGTGACAAACGGTGACATTGTGGATTTGCTTGTGCTATATTTTGACAGTGTTCATGATATCCTTTTGTTCTGGTTCGATTTTAAAATAGAGATTATCTTTTTCATTTATTAACACATTGGTTGTGCCGTTGTAGCCTGCATAGTGGCCTTCGTCACAGACTGGGTGTTTGCTGCATAGGTTTTGCTCAAGAGCTGTACCTCTTGCCCCTCCAACACACCGTGGCATTGGATTTGGCTTAGAGGTGACTTTTAGAAATGATGAGAGCCTGGGAGGAAACCCAAAGAGGGAATCTCGAAAGCACACACTTCACTAACAGTATCAGTGGTGTTGCTCTTCTCTGATTGAGACTGCAACTTCAGAAGGGATACACTGGGAGACTTCAAGAGAAAAGAACACGGCTTCCACCAGCTGGATCAGCCAATAAAACTTGGTGATTGCTGGAGTGACAGAGATCTTGTGCAGACTGAACTCATGTCCAGCTGAGTGATATCAGTATTTCTGGAGTGGCCACTGAGGGGAAAGGAATGAAAAAGTGACCATGTAATTTATTAGTAAGACTGGAACAATCATGATCATAAAAGAGGATGATAACAAAAATTATACTGAGAAAACAAACATACATCAAGACTTGCTTGGCCTGGGAAAACTAGAATTCGCGGTTCCCTTAGATAGCACTAGCCCAATACTTTTTTCAAAAGGTTTACCTTCATACAGGAAGCCTAATAAATAAATCTGCAATCTGTATAAAGTACCAAACTATGAGAAATATAAGTTCAGGAGTACATTGGGGAAGTGAAAGAAGTCAGTGAAATTAATAATATGTGGGAAAATAAGTTACCTACAATTGAAGAATAAATTGATATAGAGTGAGAAAATCTTATTAGCTAAATGAAAATATGCTGGGAAATAAGGTACAAGTAATGTCCTTCCTTGTTAGGTCTGGGACACATGTAGAGTCAATCCTTTCTGGCCACTAGGGGACAGTTAGCACTTTGTAGGATGTGTTTCACTGCTCATCACTGTACAAGATACTAAGAGCATCAAGGTCTTGTTCCACCTCCTGCCCATAGAGCACACGTCCATAAGTGATTATATGATATTTTTTCTGGTTGCTTCCCATGAGTTAGTATGTTCTTTTCTAAGTCAAGAATTTTTTGGGCCGGAGATTTAGCTCAGTGGTTTCATTGCCTGCTGCGCAAGTGCAAGGACCCGAGTTTGATCCCTGCTACCAAAAAAAAAAAGAAAAAGAATTCCTTAGATGTATCTGAAATCTTTGGTACATCCTGCTGAGATCCTGGGCCAGACTGAATATAATCCTTTCTCTTCTTCTCTTCTCTTCTGTTTTCTTCTCTTTCTCCTTCTCTTCTTCCTCCTTCTCTTCTTCCTCTTTCTCCTTCTTCCTCTTCCTCCTCTTCCTCTTCCTCTTCTTCTTCTTCCCCCCCTTTTCAATCAAGTCTTTTCTGAGGACACCCTTGGCTCTGCCTAAAATGTTGAATTTTTATCTGAGCAAAAATTTGAGCCCTTGAGATAACAACAGTAAAAATAAATTAAAAGTATTGCATCCCTATTAGGTACCAGCGAGTATGTATTTTACTTATATATTTTTTCCAACTTATTTCCTGGAAAATATTATTTTATCATATTAGAATTTAAAAAATTGAGATTAAATTGCTCATTTGTATGGAAGGGGCAAAGCTGAAATTTGACACATTATCCTAAGTTCCTTTGTCCCACAAGGGTTAGAACCAAAAAGCAAGTGATCACACATTTCTAGCCTTTGATATCCACAAACCGTAGTTTCCAAGCAAGAATTTCCCCTTTCTCAAACAGGAATTCTCACACTGGCAGATTTTTGCATTTGCTCTGGACCTGGCAGAGAAAATCCTGTCCCATATTTTCTGCATCATGAGCTCCCTCACCCTCCAATGTCCCCTTCTAAATGGGGCTGCAGGGAGGGCAGTAGTTTGGATGTGGAAGGCCCCCCAAAAGACCACGTGTTTAAAACTTGGTCCCCAGCCCATGGCACTGTTGGGAGGTGATAGAAACTTTAAGAGGTGGAGTCCAGTGGGGGAGTCTTAGGCCATTGAGGAGGTGCCCTGGAAAGGGATTGTGGGAACTTGATCTCTTCCCCTCCTTCCACTTTCCTGCCATGAGCTTTTGTTCTGCCGCATGCTCCCTCAGTGATGTGCTGCCTTGCTATAGTCCCAAAACCAACAAGACCAACCAATCATGGACTGTACTCTTCAAATCTGTAAGTCAAAACAAACCTTTTCTCTTTATGAGTTGATTATCTCAGATTTTTTCTTACAGTAAGGGAAAACTGGTTAACACAGAAATGCAACCTAAATATAATCTCACCCTCCTCAGACACTGAGGTTTCCAGGCTTCAGGGGAGAATAGAGACTCAAAACCCTCTATAATCTCTATCAGTATTCACCATCTGACATGATCTGATGCAGACAATGGACATTTTGTCCTGTAATTTTAATTGTATGTTTAAAGTTTATACAGCCTTTATAGAAAATGGTGTGTGTGTACAGATTCAAGGCCATACCCATTGCCGCCACCTGGCTACCTAGGCCTAAGCAGAAATTCTTGAACAACCACATCTACTACCTTCAATTATTGTCACCGTTATCAGACACCTAACCACACCATATTATGATATTTTAAAATTTTTATACTATGGAGTATTACCCTGCCATAAAGAAGGATAAACTGGAGACATTTCTAGGTAAATGGATGCACCTTGAGACCATACTCTTAAGTGAAATAAATTGAACACACATGTATAAATATTGTATTGTTTCTCTGGTGTGAGAAACTGAAAGTGTAAATAAGGACCAAATGTATAATATATAATGTGAAATAGGAAAAAAATGTTCAAATGGGAAGGGGAACTAGGGAGTGGGAGGGGGAAAGGAAGGAAGGGAAAAAGGAAAAAAACGAGAAAAGAAAGATAAAATGGAAACAAATTTTTTTTAAATGAGGGGAAGAAGTGTTGAAGGGAGAGGAGGAGAGCAGGAAAAAAATGAGAATCAGGATATGTCATGTACAGGTACAAATTCCATATGATGAATGTGATCATTATGTATATCTAAATTATACTAATAAACTTAATTATTTTTAAAAAGTTTTAATCTGAATGCTATGAAAACACAAAGCCTTATCTTATTTATCTTTGAATTCTTAATCCTGACCATACTAACTGGCACATAGTGATCAAAAACTGGTAAAACATCATCCAGATATTATCTGAGTGCCATTTCATTTCTGTGGATAATCCAGTGCTTTCTCAAAATTGCCACAGAGGTCTCTAGCTACAATTGCTTCTTGAAAATACTGGCCTGTAACAAATTCCTCTCTTTCCTATATTGAGCAGCTGCTCCTTTATTTTTGCTCTGAAATTGACTCAGATAGCCTTTCCAGAGAAGTTTTATGTCAAAGCAGCACAGGCACAAACAGTTAAAATGGAATATTAGATATCCCCGGGTGGAGAAGCCCTTCAGCAACGCCGCCATGTTTCCTAGCCATCGCTTCTCTCCTCTCTCCTATTCTCTCCATTGCTCCAGGTCTGTCCATTTCTACAGAGGTGCAGATAATCTATTTATTTTGTTTCTTTTCTTCTACTGTACCAGATACTGAGGTATCACCTTCTGTCCCAAGCGTCTTACAGAATGATTTTCAGAAATTTTAGTCTTTACTAATTCTTAAGATAAAATACAATTTTTCATCTCGCAGTGGAAGGCAGAAAAGAAAGAAGAGAGGGAGAGCAGAAGGAAGGAAAGAAATTCCCTGAGGATAGATCGACCTCTCGCGCGTGCGCGCGCGTGCTTTAAGGATGTATTAGTAACAAAATCAAGAGCATATGTGTAATATATTTTAAATGCACAATTGGATGTTTTGACAATTACCTACCTACACCTGTGAAAACATCATCACAATTAACACAGCTGACATTTCCTGCAGCCCCTTTATAAACCTGTCTGATACGCTCCATCCTTTACTCCTTGACCTATCCTCAAGAAATCAGTCATCTGTTTTCTATCACTATAAATTTGTTTGTATATCCCAGAATTTCAGGTGAGAATGTACACTATTTAAACATTTTGTCTTGGTCTTCAGTCAACATTATGTTGAAATACATCAGGTTTTGGTGGATATTAATAGTTCATTATTTGTCTCTGCTGTGAAATTCCATTGTATGGCTATTCCACGATACATCTGTCTGGGCAACTATTCACAAGTATTTTGGTTGTTTCAAGTTTGGGGCTATTATAAATATAACTGCTAAGTATAGTTATGTATGAGTTATGGAATGTGTTCATTCTTTCTTAAGTACATGGGTAAAGGTGAAATGTCTTTATCACATAATAGGTATATATTCAATTTTTAAGAGGTTATCAAAGTGGCTATAAAATTTTACATGCAGCATATGACTGTGTCAATTTCTCTACATCTTTTTCTACACTAAGTGTGGGCAGCTTCTGAATTTTTGCTATCCTAGTGGTATGCAGTACATTTGTGGTGCTCTTAATTTGCAGCTCTGTAATTTCTAATGAGGTTCGACATTTCTGGATATGCTTCTAACATCTCTGCTTATTCTTATATGGCATCCACATACCTTGTTTGGTGAACTATCCATTCAAATCTTTTGTGCAATTTTTACTGAGGTGTTTATTTTCTTATTGCACTTTTAGATTATTATATTACCTTAGATACAATTATTTAACAGATAAAAGCTTTGAAAATATTTCTACCATTTTCTGTGACTAGTTGTTTTATTTTCTTAGTGTCTTTTGAAGATAGAAGTTTTTAATTTTAATGAAATGTAAATTATCAATTTGTTTAGTTTTTAATAGATTTTTTGTCATATCTAAGAAGTCTTCATCTAATTCAACATCACAAAAAAATTCTTCTCTGTCTTCCAGAAGTTTTACTATTTTAGATTTACATTTAATTTTATCATTTTTTGAGTATGTTTTGTAAATGGTAATAGGTATAGAGCAAAGCTCATGTTCTTGGCATGTGAATATCCAATTTTTCTAGTACGACTTCTTGACAAGAATATATTTTCTCCTCTGAACTGGAAATCACTTATCTATATACTCTCCAATCTGTTCCATTACTCTAGTGTCTCTCTTGATGTCAATAACACACTGTCTTAATTGTTGTACATTTCTAAGTCTCAAAATCAGAAAATTTTAGACTACTAAGTTCTTTCCTTTTCAAAGTTATTCTGGCTATGCTGAGTCTTTTGCATTTCCTTATAATATGAAAATCAGCTTGTCAGTTTCTACCGAGACATAAAAAATGTGGAGGCATTTGATTGGAATTTCATTGGATCTGTAGATTAGTTTGGATGATATTAATGTCCAAACTATATTAAGACTCTTCACTGTGGTTTTCAGTGTACAGGTCTTTCATATGTTTTGTTTAGATTTATCCCTAAGTACTTCATTTTTCTCATGATATAACATATGTAATATTTAATTTTTTATTTTGTAAGAGCACCATTACATATATACAAATACCTCTATAACTGATCTTATATCATAAAATCTTGAAAACTTCAATATTTAGATTTCCTATAGGTTACATATGACTTTATTTTCTACATAATCATGTAGAAAGGCAAAGTAAAAGAGTTTTAATTCTTCCTTGCTTATCTGCATGACTGTTTTTTCTCTTTCCTTCATCACCTTGGCTTGACTCTCCAGTGCGATGCTAAATATAAGTGGTGAGAGTGGACATCCTTATCTTGTTCCTAGTTTAGCATTCAATCTTTTGCCATTGAGTAAAGTGTTGGCTGTGGGGTTTTGTAAATGTTTTTATCTGGTGACATATATGTCTTAAGCCTGGTTTCCTTAGTGTTTGTTGGAGTTTTTTATTTCCTTATTCACTTACTTGATCAAATATGGATGTTGGATTTTTTTTCAAATAATCTTTCTGCATCTAGTGAGGTGATCATTAGGATTTCTTTTTTGAATTTCAAATATTAAACTAACTTTGTCTTCTTGAAACCAGTTCTTCTTACTCATGATGTATTACACATAGATTTGATTTCTTAAGATGTTATTTGGAATATTTATATCAATGTTCATTAAGAATATTGATCTATAGATTTCTTTTCTGGCATTGTCCTTCAGCATATAGTATGTCACTAATTTCAGATTCATAAAATGAGTTGGGAGTCATCCTTTCACTTCGGAGGAAAAAATACACAAGGGGAAGGGGAAAAGACAATATTCTCATTTTTGAACCTAGATAAACTGAATTCTCCACATTTAAAGCTGTCATTTTACATCCTTCTTTTATTTCACACGTTTTTCATGGAATATGCTCTGCAGAACCTTGACTATATTTATACTCCTCATCTTGAAAAGTGCCTAATATTTCATCTCCTTCTTAAAATAGGACTCGCCAAACACAACCCCAGTAACAAATTACTACAGCACTGAACAGCAGGACTTGCATATCCCCAGAGTATCACCATTTAACTTTTATTAATCCAGTGAAAAATCACTTCAATAGAAGCTAAACAATTCTCCAACCATCACTGCCATAAAGACATGTCATTGTGTCACAGTCAGAACCCAAAACATCACTAAAGCCAAGGGCTTTGTCCTTCCACCATTGAGAGTAAACTTTGGCTCTTCCCACGAGCAAGGATTTCTTCTTTTTAAGATAAACACAAAGGGAGCTCGAAGGAGTGAAAATGCCCTACCTTTTGCTAGTGACTATAAAAAAATAAGAAAACAAAAATTTGTGTAGACCGAAGTGCCTTTTGTTAAAGAGGTGTTTCATGATTGTCTTTGTTAGTGGCCAAAGAGGCCAAATTAATGGCCAAAGACCAGACATAGAAATCATGTGAAATGTGTGGATTTTGAGACCAGATGACACCAACAAAATAGCTCATTTCTCCTGTTTATAAGAGATATCTGACTTTAAATGATAAAATACATTACTTGTACTTTGCTCTATGTCAATTTTAACAAAGACTGATCTAATATGAACAGAGGCTCTTATTCAGGGTCCCAAAAGTAGTACACATAACTTGAGATGACTGGGAAACCTGCCTGCCAATTCTGGTCCTTTATTGCATCATGACAGGCAGAAACTAAGATAAGAAATTCATGGCTTAGCTTTAACTAAAGCTTGGGAGAAAGTGGACTTTAAAGAATTTTAGCAGGATGATTGATAAATACTAGAGAATGTGTAAGTGTTTCTTCCAGCAATTAATAAATAGACAAGTAAATATTTACAGACATAACTCAACAGCAAACAAAACAAAATCCCATTAAAAATAGTCAGAGGACCATAGGTAAATGAACAGACATTTTCACTAAGAAGACAGAAATAGCCAAAAGGTATATGAAAGGTGTTCAACATCACTAATCATCAGAGAAATGCATATTAAGATCATGATAAGATTCTTCCATAGCTGTTAAGTCAATTATTGTAAAAAAAGACAAAAGATAACTGTATCGTTCATTGTTTACTAGAGAAGTAGATATAAAAATATGTAAGATATACAAATGTACAAGATTGGCTTACCATGGCCACCTGCAGAGTCACGTGTGAAGAGTGCAAAAGGGCTGTCTGTGGACTAGAGATCTGAAGGATCCAGTTGAAGGCCTGGGGCTCACTGTAGCGTCCCATGTGAAGCCATATCAGGAGGCCAAAGGGCCTGCACTGGAGGCTGAAGGGTGTGGGCTGGAAGGCAGGAGACCAGGTCCAAAGAGAAGGTGAAGACTAGAGCAACTCTGGAAAAACAATAGTGAGCCTTCCTTCTTCATTTCCCTTTTATTCCATGCAGATGACAAGCCTGGTGGGTGCTACTCACACCCAGGGAGGGTCTTCTGTCTTCAGTAAATCCTCTCAGCTACACAGAGAACTGTGCTGATCCAATTTAGTCTGGCGTTTCTTACTCAACTTGACACAATTGGTCAACTATCACAACTACTAACATTGACAAGGATTCAGGGGACAGGGATCTCTGGTACACTGTTAGTGGGGCTGTAAATTGGTATAGCCATAGTGGAAAACAGTATGGAAGTTCTTCAAAAAATTAAAATAGAACTACCATAGGATCCAGAAATCTCACCTCGGTATAGAAATCCAAAAGCAAAGAGATCTGTATATTGAAGAGACTTCTATACCTCTCCCTATGTTCACTGCAACATTATTTACAATAGCCAAGGTATGAAATCAACTTAAGTGTGCACCAGCAGGCAAACTGAGCTAAAAACTGGAAAATCAATTTGTCGATCTATCATCTATGTATCTATCTATCTATCGGTCTAGCTATCTATCTATTACAGAACATTATTTATCCATAAGTGGCTGATAATAGAAGTGGGAGGTAAAATAGAGAATATTCAATCCTAAAAGGCTGTGAGCCGGTCTCAAGAGCAGTGAACTCTGGAAAAGAAATAATTGCCAAAGGAAAAGTCTATGTGTTTCAAGATGCACGAGGTGATTCTAAATAATTCTAGAGGATTGGATTATCAATCATAGGAGGAAACATTTCTGAAATGGTATTATCTAGAACAAAAATATATCAAAATGTTAAGAGTATGGCTCCCTCAAACTGCGTGTGATGTCAGATTTTCCCTAGACCAGTTTTCAAGTAGGTCAGCAGGGAGGATTTTTTACCTTCCATTGATAACAGCCAGGAGATGGTGCAGACTAATAAAAGAAACTTTTTAAAACAAGACCCTGACTTGTTCACTTTTTTAAAAAGAGCCTGTGTCAGTTTTAAGTGGACTAGTTTTGATTTTTGTTGTTGTTGTTGCTGTCTTGTTTTGGAGGGTTCTATTTGTTTGTTTGTATGTTTTTGCGGTACTGGGGATTGAACTCAAGGCCTTCTCACTGCCTTGTTTTATATTTTATTTCAAGATAGGGTCTCACTGAGATACTAAGTTGCTAAGGCTGGGCTTGAAATTGTAACCCTCCTGTCTCAGCTTCCCAGGGTCCTCAGATTACAGGCATGCATGACCATACCTGGGTTGGACTATTTTTAAATTATAAATAAAAAGAGTATTCTCAAAACTTAATTTCTCCAGCCAATGCTAAAATAAAAATTCTTAATTTAAAAAAACATGAGCAGCTACTGTTCCGGGCCAAAATCAAATAGTATCCTTGAGGCAAATTTACTATATGATTTCATAGCAGACAGGCAGTGGCCTCTAATCTTTCAGCTCCTGCCTTTCCCCTTTTGCTCATGTTAGTCTAGTGATAAATGATGTAGAATTTTTCAGAGAGAGAGAAAATTATACCCAATATAAAAAGTGGTTGAAAAAGCTGATTACAGAGTCATTAGCCCCTGTGGGCTCATTTTATTGCTATAAAGTCATCATTCAAGTAGACATATATTTAGCTTCTGTGCCCTTCATTTGTGGTAAGCAAAATAACCTCAGACAAAAAAAAAGGGAGCCCAAGTTCAAACTTCCTATTTTTAGTTATGTGACAGCCAATTTAGTAAATTAGAAAAGCCCAAAGCAGAAGCAAAGCGCTGTCATCAGCTTGTGTTCCTGTGTGTGTGTGTGCCGAGAATGTATCCAGGGCAGGTTTAATACTGGATTGCATGGTCTATAAGAGACACATAAAGTCCAACATGTGGCCAGAAGACCATAGGAAGGCTGGTGAGGAGCTGACGCATCTTGATCTATGACAAATAGTCAAAGGATGCACATACTCACCCTAGAAAACAGACACCAACACCAATTAAAAAAAAAAAAGTCCGTTTCATTGAATTTTAAGGCAGGCAAACAGATTTATTCTCTACTTAGTTCAAATAATTTATGGACAAACATTTTCAGTCCACTCTAAAATATTCATTCAATCAATATTTATTAAGAAAATAGAATTTATCCGAGATTGTAGTAGGTTCTAATAGTTAAAGGAAAATTGATTACCAAACATGATGGTCTTAAAAAGTAAGCGCCATAGCAGGGGTGGGTTTGTAATCAGGCACTGGGTGCCTATCTGTCAGGGTATTAGATAGGGGAGTGCTGTCTTCCTCTATATCATTATTTAACTTTAATGTGCAGAAGAATCACCTGGGAAGCCTGTTAAATTGTAAGTTCCCATTGCATAAGCCTGGACTGCGGCCTGAGATTCAGCATCACCAAGCAATTTGGCAATGGCTGCCCCACAGGGCACACTTTGTTCAGCAAAGCACAAAGATCTCTGCCTCTTCTGCATTCCATGATTTTAGTGAGAATTAACATATCTATTTTGTGCCAACCTCTTGCCTTTCAGATTAAAAAAGCAAAATGAGAAGACATTTGTCTGTCATATACAGTGGACCCTCAAGTTACAACCGGCATGACATACAAACAATTTGGGTTAGTTAGGTTAATGGAAGATTCATCTGCCTCTTGTTATCTATAGCATGTAGGCAGGTAAACATCTAAATCTCTGCTGTATTGACTTACAACCTATGTAAGTTACAACCAGCCCTCATGAACCGATCGAGTTCATAAGTCAAGAGTCCACTGTATTTGTGAGCAAAGGAGTTGGGGCATGGAGCTGGCTTGGAATTTGGCTCTGTGTCCCACCTTGCCACTATACTCATATTAGGTGTATTTGTTGCCTTGCTCAGCCTGTTGATGTAAACTGCAGACCCGGTGGAAAGCAGCAGGATAACCGCATACTGTCCTCATTTGAAATCTTAGTTCCGAGCTCCTTTCCTTGACCTCCTTCAGATATAATCCCACTTCGTTAAAACCTTTCTCTAGCTCATTACCCAAGCATGATTTCTCTTTGTTCTCCTATATATTTGACTTTCCGTGCTTTTTCTCAGGTTCAACCTTCATATATTTCAGCAGTGATTTTGGTTTTTTCCCTATTACTTTTACTCACTATGAGAGCCCAGGACTCTTGGTAAATATTCTTGCTGTGATCTTAAACTCAGATTCAATTTCCCTAAAACTGTTTTGTGCCACCAAGTTCTTTCTGGACTAAGCGGAAATTAGACAAATTGAGTCTCTTGAGATCAATTTCCAAGGGAACCAGAATAATTTCACATTTCCAGAAATTATTAGATAGGTAGAGTTCATCCAATTTACTCTCCAAACATGAGCTATTTTTCTTCTTTAGGTAAACGCTAGCAGCGAATGTTGATGAAATTGGCATTAGGGATTCATCTGATAATAATAGTTCCGTTCTCTGGAAAAACTAGGATGCTTCTCCAGAAAGTAATCTATTTATAAGTATAGAGTCTTCTATGATTTGAATCTTAAATGTCCCCAAAGACCCATGTCTCAGAGGATTTGTCCTCAAGTAGGTAGCATTGAGACGTGGTAAAAATCAAGAGGAGGGGTCTAGTGAGAAGCTTTAGGTCTTTAGGAGCCTGCCTAGTGTTTTCTTTCTTTACTTCCTGGCCCTGAGGTAAGCAGTTCTGCTGTACCGTATGATCCCACCATAATGTGCTGCCTCGCTCCAGGCCCAAACAATGGGGCCTACCAATCATGGACAGAAACATCTACAACCATGACTCAAAGTAAGCTTTTCTCTTTTTTAGTTGATTATTTCAAGTATTTGTTATAGTAATGGAAAGCTCACTAACACTAATAGGAACATATTCCATTTTACAAGCAACAGCTCCAAATGATCCCTTCTATTAAAAATCCATCCCTAGGTTTTCCTACATAGTATTGATAAATTTGACTACTAAGTTAAATAAATTGGGGGAAAAAAGACACTAGGAAACAAAATCATTGAAAGAGAGTAAAATGAAACCATTTTATAAGAATTGCTAATTTTGACAGAGTTTAAACAATGCTATTCCATTTTGCAATACATACTCAAATATAGCAAATATAGAGAAAGATAGTCATGCTATTTCATATTTATGTCCAACATTAAAGAACTTAATGGAATTTTTCATCTCAAGACAATAACTAATAACCTGATATATTCTATTAATTTGTCACATAGTAGACTTGCTTTTCAGAAAAATTCTAAATTTCCTACAGCCAGGAGTTGTATCTTTTTATTTTACATTTTCCTCGGCCCTGGGTACCTATTAGAGATTAAAGAATGCTTGTTGTTTGATTATTACAGAAGTCACAGTGAATATTTTATTACTAAGAGTTGTTATATGTGTTTTATATTTGTTAAAAAGTGAATTAGCTGTAATTTGTACCCAAGAGGCAGAAAAATTGAGAATATGGCCTATCTTTTGGACTGCTCTTTTGAACTCTAGAAAGAGCAAGGCAGAAATTGTTCGGTCTAGGCATGTGCACCCCCTGCCTACCCACTAGAGGGAGCGAGAGGAAGGAGCCTGGGCAGGGCCTTTCCTGGCTCTCATTTCACATTGCCCACTGTTTTGAAACTATAATCTCTACCCGAATTTAACGAAAGGGAGTGAGGACAACTTGTTCCTAAGATTCTCAAGAAGAAAGGTGTGTGTTGTATGTACCATTTTTGCTTTGTGATCATTTGAAATGTTTCAGAACTTCTGAGAAAATCAAGTGCTGTGTGCCTTGCTTTTTCTCTTTCAAAAACAAAATTGTGTTCCTCTCTTACCCAGCTTCCTCTCCGCTGGCTCCTTAGTCCTCATTAGAATACCTGTGCCACATGAGGCCATACTCTTAAGTGAAAATAATAGGACACACATATGTAAATACCAAATGGTTTCTCTGGCGTGAGAAACTGAAAGTGTAAATGAGGGACAAAATGTATAATAAATAATGTGAGATAGGAAGAAAATGTTCAAAGGTGAACCTGAATGGGGGGGAATGAAAAAGAAAAAGAAAAAAATGGAAACAAATCTTATGTAAATAGGGAGGGGTGGAGGAGTTGAAGAGAGGGAAGGGGAATGGGAAAAAATAAGAACCAAGATGTATCATGTACAGGTACAAATTCCCAATGATGAATATGATCATAATGTATACCTAAAATGTACCAATCAACTTAATGAATAATAAATAAATAAATAAATAAATAAAACACCTGTGCCATTCTGGGGGCTTTGGGTTATTTGACAGCTAATTTTATGAGTCAACTTAACTGGGCTATGATACCCAAATATTAGACCAAATATTATCTGGATATTTCCGTGAGAGTATTTTGGATCCAATTTACATTTAAATCTCTGAACTCTGAGTAAGCAGGTTGGTTTTCATGTGAGTGGATCTCATCTAATCAGTTGAAGGCCTAGATAGATCAAGAGAATGATCTCTCGAGAGCAAGAGAGAATTCTCCAGCAGATGCCCCCAGACATGAACTACAATACTGACTCTTCTTGACTCTCCAGTCTACTGGCCCATCTTAGAGATTTTACTTGCAACATTTGGAATCAGTCCTTCTCATGTGGCCACAAAATATTAAGGGAGACACACCATAACTTAGAGGGCACCATCATAAAAATTGTCTGCCTGATTTCCCCAAAAGACTTCAGCACAGTGCAAATGAAGGAAGTAGCTGGATAAGCTCTACCTTTCTGTTTCTCTGGCAGAATTCTCTGACAAATTCTCAAGCAAGCCTCTGTAGAACACAAGTTAAACTTTCACTTCAGCCAACTGCTAGAACATAAAGGCTGTTTGTTGTAGCTGTCAAGAAATAAAAGATTGAAGAGGAAAGCAGCTCAGTTCATAACAGTGTCACAAAAAAGAGGAATCTTGGAGCTCTTAAAATAAAAAGGTGCAGGCTGGAAGTGTAACTCAGAAGTGGTGCACTGACTATGGTAGCATGTGTGAGGCCCTGGGTTCCACTCCCAGGATTGGGGAAGGAGGGCGAAAAAGATAGAAGAGTGATTAAATGTAAGGAAAACCTAACTCACAGACTGAGTCAGGAGCAATGGAGGACACAGCATCTTGCCAAAGAAGCCTAGAAATCCAGTGATGAATTTCACAGCATTCTACCTAACCATGTGGTGGTTATTTGTTCGCTTGTTTGTTTATTTGTTTGTTTTTTAACTCAATTGCTATCCAGCACTAAATAGCAAGACCTAGAAGGGTAGTATTTGTTCATACGTACAGGCTATAGATGTAGTCTATTTTCCAGTTGGTCATACTGTCTGAAAGCCATTTTTTCTCAAGGAAAGATCATTATTGACTAGTTTAAAATGTCAGCAATGGAGATAAGCTGAAATTTCAAACAATCCTGATTTTCTATAAACAACATATAGGGTGATTTCCTCCACTAATATAGAAGCCTCCCCATAGTGCTTTTGGTGGATCTGGGAATGATTATCAGCAAGTATGTTTCATTTCAGTTTTAAAAACCATGAAATCCTTAGCCTATTAGTAAATTTTGAATTCATTTATAGTGCAATACATCTGTGATTATCTCTGGACAAGAAAAGCAAAAATAGAAGGAAACATACAGTAATCTGTAGTTTATATTCCCAAACATTCTTAAAACTCATCCCAACATATCTCCCTCCCCCCCGCCCCATCCCACTCCCTTTTTTAGTTTGTCTCCCAAACAGTGATAAGCCCAAGGTTACACACTAGCTACAGTTTTCAAATCAATATTACCTTATATCACCATTGCTTAGCAGTTTAGGGCTTTGTGGCTAGCTACCATGACAATAGATGCACAGCCTGGAACCAGTTTTAGTTAATTAGAGTCAATCAATCCAAACTTTGCTAACTCACTCATGTGAAACAATAGTATAATGAACCAAAGTCGGCAAGATGATTGGGAAATACAAATTATTGCACCCTGATAAATTAAATGTGACTATTACAAAATCTTCTCTCTAAATGAATACTCAAGAAGGGGATATACGGGTATTTAATATAATTAAGAATACAGGGAAAATAAGCTTAAAGAAGCTATTAAAAGTCCCTCCTTTTTTTAAGGAAGAAAAACACTCTGAGGTTGTATAATGGGATGATCTGGCTGCATCTTTATGAGTATTCATTTGGAAAAATATCTTCCTGTTGATTCTATGTGGATTATGGGTGGGATAGGCAGAAAGTAGGACATGAGCACTTATGGGAGCCAGAACCACAGTGGATGGATGAGGCAGGTGGGAAAAGAGGACAAAGAGAGGAGGTAGATGGCCCCAACCTTCTGTATCTACGTGCAGGCAAAATCTATAGTGTGGGCATATGTAACACACCAGTGCTCTGGCTATGCACAAAATTAAATGAAAGCATTTCACCAGAATTCTTATGAATCCAATGTGCTTGTTATGGCTTGTGTCTAGATGTCCCCTCAAAGCCTTATGTGGTCATAGTCGGGGCTTTTCAGAGGTGGCTGCGTCTAGAGTATGTGACATTGGGATTGATTCATGGTGCAGTGCTAGGATTAAGGGCACTGGGATTAAGGGTGTGTGATTTGATTACTAATTAGTTCCCTGACTGATTAGTCTACTCTAAACTGGGTAGCCTAGATAGAATATAAATGGGGCAGAAAAAAGCTGCTATTGTCTTTTGTGGCTGGTTGCTTGCTTGCTTTTGCTGTCTTCTGCCTACCATAAACTGTTTCTCCTCTACAATGACCTTGCCTTGCAGCCAGCCAGCTACAAACTGAAACTTCTACAGACTGTGATCTAAATAAACCTTTCCTCCCTTAACTTGGGGGTATCAGGTATTTTGTCTCAGCAACGAAAAAAGTAACTAACACAGTGATCTTTCATCAGAAATTTGGGCATGCATGTTGCATTCAAGGCTTGTTGTAGAATAAGTAAAATAAACAGCCATTTACACATGTAGTTTACATACCAAACAAACCTGAGATTCACTTTCCCATCTGCCAAACTTTGCTGTTGCTATATCCCAAGGTAACCTGCAAATCCTATAAAATTTAATACTTTGGGTTAAAAACAAATACTGTAGTCATGTGACATAGTTAATTGGGAAATAAGTTTATGCAACACAAATTGTTGTGAAATGTTAAAAGAGAAAATTACAAAGCAAATCTAGTTTTCGAGCTCTTAATTGGCTTTTATTTGCAATTGTAGAATCAATCAGTAGTCTGGACCAATGATGGTCCATAATGTTCTGTCCCACCACACCTGCAGGTTATCTTTATAGATTGAAGAAAAAAAGTGACACTCAGAAAACAGACATGAAGTGCAGAGATGGTGAAATTACTTAAAGCTTTGCTTTTGCCATATTTGAACCTTGTTTGAACAGTTGGCTGCCTATAATTGGCTGAAGCTAGATAGTTGTGACTGGCTGGAACTCAACTGCATGTGACAAGAGTAGGTTAAAGTCTGTTTATACATCAAATTGAGTTATAGTGTACTCTGAATGGAGAAAGCCTTAGGGCAAACTTAGTATGTGTATGGAGGCAGCTTAAGGCCAAACTTAATTGGACTTAACAAAAGATACTAGTTATTCTTTTGGGGAAAGAATTGATGAGAAAGGAAAGGGTACTAGACAGAGTAAGGAAAAGAATTGAAAAAAATAGAGAAGTATAAGTTTAAAACTAGGCTTTCCTATTGCAGTGCAGGCTAAAATCAGTCTTATCACTAGCTGTTGCTAGTGAAACATCTCACATAAAAAAAATCATTGGGACCAGCAAAGTTGACTGAGCTCTGACCCAGAGTTGGGAGACTTGTGGGGGGGGAGTGGTGCTCTCTCAGCCTGTTTGATGATCTCCTTATCTTACTTCCTTAATTGCAAAATGAGGTACTAAGATAGATGATTACTGAAGAAGCCCCCACTCAAATTATTCCAAGTGGAGGTGCAATTTTAGGAATAGTTTTCAATAACTTAATATAGTGACACGTTAATGTTGTGACTTACCTCATTACTTCTGTCACATAATCAGGCAGATCAAAGCAAATGCCAGACATATTGATGCTGTAGAAAGCAACGATATCACATGTTATATTAGATTCCATTGCTTTATGTTAAACTCCCACCTATATTCTCATGATCTAAATCACAGTTAACTTAGTCTTTTATATACTCTCAAGTTAATATGCATTTTATTGTCATTGTGCATAACTAGGATTTGTCTTAAAGAAATAAAAGTTTTAATACCACATCCCTGTTAAGACTCAATGTCTGTGTCTCCCTCAATTAAAGGGAAGCTGCCTTTGTTTTATTTTCTTTAGTTTTTAAAGATGACTGATGAAGTGATAAGGCGATTCACTCATCTTCATGCTGTGTATGAGTGCTCAAAATAATCTGAAGCATCTAGAGGACAGGGAATAAGAGTTTACATTACTTTCAGTGTCCTATAATGTCTAACACAGAACATCAGCTACAAAGTTCATTGATCAATAACTATTAAATGATGGATAGATGCCTAGATGGTGGATAGATTACAAATGGGTAGGGGATAAACATACAACAGTGAAAGGTCTGTAGAAGGACACAATAGCATATAGCTTATATTTCTTTGCAGTTGGAAAATTGTTTTAAGTGCTTGATATTTGTAGACTTATTTTGGAAAATGGAAATATTTTCAGTACTAAAAATATATCATGATAAAATTGTACGTTTTTATATTCAGATTCATTTAACATATTCACTGAATGCCTTTAACTATTAATAAAGAAGTAACTTAAAGACAACATAATTATTAAAATTTCAAAGACGTATGGCTAATTTAATTCCACCTTCCACATCTCAGATTCAAATCCTATCATTAGCAATAAAATAAATTCTCATCAAAGGTTTACTTTCCAGATATACTTTCTAGTTAGAACTTAAACCTTATAAAACCAGTTGCCTCTCTCAAAGCCACTTGAAAATCACAAAGTATTTCACTGGCCATGACACTACCAATTGGTGATGAGAAATTTGCTTGTGCTTTTGACATTTCCATGTAAAACAACAGCTGCTGCACTTACTTGGAAGCAGGCTTTTTCCCCCACTGGGGATTCTTATCCCCAGAGGAAGTGGGTGGGCATTCTGCTGGCAATGTTGCATACAAACAGAGATGCTTAGATGCTCCATGGCTGACAGCTAAGATGAACTCGTTCGGTGAGGAATGTGTTTCCTAATGGAAGACAGCCAGACCTGCTCTCCTTTGGGGAATAGAAGATGAGGACTACCATGGCCCTATTCTCATCCTTGTGAATCTAACACCCACAATCACATGGGGCCAGCCATGTGCATTGTAGAGACCAAAGGCTAATACTTTAAATGCATGCTAACTACCAGAAGGAAGATTCTAGGTCAAAACTGAGCAGATGATTTAGAAAAGAAACTGATTATGAAAATGTACCTGGCTTCCTTCTACCTTTCTCTCCTGTCCTCATCACTATCAGCATCATCTTTAATATTCATTCACTGGCTCCACGTTCTTAGCTTTCACAGCCCCTAATACCTGAAAAATGTTTCTTTTTCCTCTGGTCTCCTGTCCTTTTCCCCTATGTGCCTTACACCATACACTTAATCAACCTATTCATTCATTGCGTTCTTAAAATTCAGCCTCAGGAGAGAAGTTTTGCTCCTGTGCATACCGTCGAAAGGTTGAGCCCTTATAAAGTGGCTGCAATCCTGATCACTCCATACTAATTATTTTGGCCTAGGCCCTGCTGGCTATGTTTTCACTGTCATCAGAATGAACCTGCCTTACTCATCAATTCCATGGCCTCATACACAGTTTTCTGTAAGCCCAAAAGCAGCTTTGCATGAACCCAGGAGGTTCCTAGAATGTGTAATAATATAAGCAGGAGTTAGGACACCTCACTGTGTGCACTGCACTGTGGATCTGTTATCCTCACCGTGCTGTAATAAAGACTAAGGTGCTTAGTAAAGTGCATGAGGCCTTGATAATATTGGCTATTTCCTTTGGGAGGAATAGAGTAGAAAGCGCTCAGAGTTTGGAAATTTCAAGTCTGCCCTTAGCTACTCATTAAATGGCATCCCTTAACCCCTCTGAACTTCATTACCAAAATCTATAAGATGATAACATCTGACTAAAGTGATGTGCATGCATATATATGTATATATCAGTGTGTGTATATTTTCAAAAAGAATGGATACTTTTAACTGTATGTGGATATTAATTTCATGAAAGTGAATGAAATCTTTTGCTTCCAATGTAAAACTTATTGATTGCTTATCAGACTGAGAAAAAGATCTATTCTTCAGCAGTAACAGCATGTGATTTGGGGAAGGAGAAAAAATATTTGTTTTTTAAAAAACTGGAGGACAGGAATCCTCTAAACCTTCTTCTTAAGTGATCAGCAGACCAGATTTATTCAATTACAGATATCATTATTTATCCTTTTCCTAGAAGCTTTCGTTTACTTAAATTCTTTACTTGGAAACATTTGCTGAATAGTTTATTAGATACCTGCTACTATCAGGACCCCAGCTATGTTCTGTGAATGAAAAATAATATTTATTGAGGTAGATAAACCAACAAATTAACACATTTATAGGCAGACTTATAAGACTGTTAAGAGAACTAAGATAATTGTGCGTATAGTGCTATGGGCACAAGGATGAGGATTCATTGATATTACCTGTGAAGATTAGGGAGAGCAGGAAGAGGAGCAGGTTAGGGCTACTCTTAAAGAGGAAAGGAGGGTGATCAGGCTGACAGCAATCTCCTAGCTTCATCCAGGAGAAGAAAAAGCTTTGCAAAAGCCAAAGAGAGTTCACACATTGAAGTATTTCCCTGGGTGACTCAGACACCTTAGCAAACAGATCTACCTCTTTATAAAACACTTCTGCCTATCCCAGGAGAGCAAAGCTCTCCTGAAACACAAGTCTACTTTCACTGGATTCTCAAACCAGTTGATCTGAAAGGAATTCAGAATTAAAAGTGGATTTCACCTTTGTGAGTTGTTTGTTTACAGCCTGAAGCAACTGCTGTAACTGTGCTATAGTCTGATTTAGACTTACAGACGTCATCTCCTTTTCAAAAGACAACATTTCTGGGGAAACATCGCTATTCTCAATAACAGTAGTATCTCCAGCAGCTTGTACTATTTTTGACTGGATAAGATCCAGTGACTGTTGCGCCTTATCCAAATCACCAGCTACCTTCTGTCTTTCACTTTGTTCAGTTTTAAGTTTTGTGAGTGTTTCATTTAACTGTGTCTTCAACTCTCTCACTTCTGTAACATAAGTAGATCGTTCAATGTCTGCCTTCTTTAGTTCCATTTCCAAATGCTCTCATTCTCTTCTCAGATTTTCAATATCTTTATTTTCTCTTCTTAATTGCTCTAACTCTTGCTCTGAAGATATAACTGATGACAGCATCTGCTTAATTGTCTTTTGTAATTCATCCACCTTAACTTTCATTTAAAGAGAAAAATTTTTTAAAAAGCCAACTCTGTAGACACCTTCAGAGTTTAGTTTTATAATAAAAACTGTTTGAATAATTAGACCTTTACATTCCTGAAGATAAACGTGTAATATTTTACCTTATTTTGCTCAATTCAGTTGTTCAGAAGATCAAAGTGGTAAACACAATGTGAAATTTAACATTTTAATACTGATGTTGTACACTGTTTTACTTAACACTTTGGGGGAGTAACTGCCTCTGACATCAACTCAAGACACTTTTGTAGCTAACGTAATCAGTTTTTTTAATGGCAGTCAGCAAATAAAGGGATGCTTATTATTCCAAAAAAAGTGGATTTCAATTTCTTTTTGGCCAACTATCAAGATGTGTAACCTCTCAGCAATCAACAAATATGGGCAGCCTCCTCTAGTGGAGATGTACTTTAATGATTCATCAGAAACTGTACTATAACTCATTCATAAAATCCCAAAGCGTTAAAAGCTCCATCTTCATTATTACCAGATGTCTTACAGGTGCCTAAGTCAACACATCAAAATAACTTTCTGCAAGTTTGCAAGACCAAGTGTAACTTCAAGGGCACCGTGAATGCATCTGCCATAAGAAGTCTGCAGAAGCTGGTTAGCAATCCTATAAAAATTCCCCTTAATATTAAGACCCTCTGTTTCTCGTGGTCTGCTACTTCCACCTTGGAGATAAAAATGCTTCTAAGGAACTTAATTTGAAAAGGAGTGAATTAATCAATTTCTTCCAGAGATTATAACAATTTCAAGAAAGTTCAGTCTCTCTTTCTCTTCATGATAGATAGATGATAGATAGATAGATAGATAGATAGATAGATAGATAGA
Source organism: Heterocephalus glaber (assembly GCF_053883595.1). Classification (NCBI taxonomy): domain Eukaryota; kingdom Metazoa; phylum Chordata; class Mammalia; order Rodentia; family Bathyergidae; genus Heterocephalus; species Heterocephalus glaber. The sequence continues at coordinate 47,894,288 of NW_028258142.1, forward strand.
TAGATAGATACGTGTGTATGAGAGAGAGAGAGAGAGGAGAGAGCCTTCAGAAAGCTATTGATGTTGTTTTCCATCACTGACTGAAAGGCTGAGGAATTTGATTTGGGCATTAAGAAATAAATTTTTGAATACTTTCATTTATTTATAAAATTAAAATGCCACAGGAGGCCAGAACTGAATGCATGAAGCCTTTGAGAACCCCAGGCCTGTGACTGCAGGGAGGCCTGCCTCTGCCCTCACACCTGGCATAGGTAGCCGCTAAGCAGGAGGAGGGGCCCACTAAGTCCCCGTGACACAGAGATCCTGAAAGACCCTTGCCTCTGTCTTTCCCATTGAAGCAATTCCAAGTGTCTGTAAAGAAAGTTCTTCCCTTTTCAGGTCATTTAAATTTGATATTTAAGACTGCTACAGATACGCTTTTGTCAAAAATGCTGCTGAGAGAGTGGAGGTGGGAAAAAAAGCAGATTCTTTTACGCCTGCAACTTTCCTGAAGCCTGAGCTGGGAACACAAACTCAGCACTAACTGTGGACCAGAGCATCCTGGCCTTCAGTGGATGCTCTGATCGAGCGTGGTCCTAAATGACGCAGCACGTTACAAATTCTCAAACACCGATTCCTTCCCTGCCACAGTCCTAAGTGGACTCCATGTCTTTAGGTGTAGTAGGGTATATCTTTAAAGCCTCGCACTCGCGCACAGTTTATTTTTTCGTCAGCTGTAATCAGTTTTTGAATTCTGTTGTGTTTTATTTTTTTTTATCCAAGTATGGTTCTCATGGTGTAGTAAATGACATTAGGCTTTTGTAAATTCTTGCAGAATATAACAGATCATTGGTTTTATAACACAGTCGCTGCTTTTGCATTCTGATGAGATTATTAGTAGCAGCCTAGAATACAACATCCTTGCCTACTGTTAGTTAAAAAAAAATAAAAGTTTACTAAATGGTCTCTTGTCAACTGTATCTGAAAATCATTATAGTTTCTCTGTTTCCTCGACATGAGGGGCTCTTCAGCAAGCTGGTGGGTTATGTCAACATGAGGGTACAAAATTATTATCCAGGCTCTGTTTGTTTCAGTGGGGCTTATGCCAAGCATTAACATTCCTGTTGTAAATCTCAGTGGCTTAGGTATTTGGACACAGGTGTAGAGTGATTGCAAATGTTCGAATACATGATGTTCATAGCCAAGTGACCCAGTGGTAGCTTTTGTGGGGAAGAAAATCAGAAGGAGAAAAATTCACCCAGGCTCTTCTGATTTGCCATCTCTCCATAACATAGATTAGCCCTTTGGGGCATTCTCAGGCTTCCTGTAGAGAGATTTAAAATACACTCTATTAATAAAATTAATTGTTTTTTCCCTCTTGGGCCCATTGTCTATAGTGTAAATTAGCTACGTGAGATATTTAAGGTGCAAATGGTCTCTGTGCACAGCAGCAGGTAGTGAGCAGAGGAAAGGCACAGGGCATAGGAGTAAAAGTGCCCAGCACAGGCCAGGGAACGGAACACCCTATGCTCTTTTTTTAGGGCTGAAATGACGACGTTTGAAAATTGCCTACTGTGGGTGTGCCTTACCTTTTTTCCATGCTGCTTCTCACATGCATATCTGATCTCTGCATTAAGGCCATGACATTCTGGGCTCCAAATTGATACAGTGCCAAATAAAAAGCTGTCCAGTGAGCCATAATGGTTCTGCAGAAATCATGGCATTCAACATAGTCAATAGCACAATTTTTTAAATGTGTAGATGCATATTAAAATGAGGGATCTGATTTGCTTCAATAGTCTTAGCCTATCAGACATATAAAACAGTGTTTTTAAAAACTGCTTGAAACTAGTTTTCATTTTACCAGAAAATGGGAGTAATAGGAATAATGAGTCTTGTAAAGCCTTCTGTATTCTGTTTAGGAGAGTTCTGACATACTATCCATTTCTCTCTCTCCTTCTGTTTTCATTTTCTTTTTCTCCAGTTTCCTGGAACATCTGTGTTTTATTCACAATGCTTTAAGATTGAATAATATTTAACATTAATATTATTCTCTTTGAATTTGAGATACTTTTTCTTAACTGATAACATTCTTCGATATTTCTTGTCAGGTTTATTTATGAGTCATAGTTAAAAGCTACAGTGTAAGTTCTTCTTTAAAATGTTTACTCTTGGGCTGGGGATTTAGCTCAGTGGTTCTGCTGCCTGCCTTGCAAGTGCAAGGTCCTAAGTTCAATCCCCAGTACCAAAATTTAAAAAAAGAAATAATCAAATAAAATAATAATAAAATAAACTTCTGTGAATTAGAGTATAAGACAAGCTCTTCTTCCTTCAACTGAACTGCAGCAACTGTGCTAAGGATTGGGGCACAGAGAAACCATTCCATATATATCCAATAGGCAAGCAAAAAAAATAGAAACAAAGAAAAATCCAATTACAGTACAATATATTAAAAACTCTGTGGTATAAATTCATAGAGAGCATACTTTTTCCCAGAAACAAGTAGGATCAAGAATGTTATTATACACTTTTTCCTGGGAAAAGCTGAGTCCCATTACCGAGTGATTAAGTTTCTTTGAACATTGGCAAAGGATAATGGAGTTTAAGCTCTAAATAGCTCAGGGTTTAAATCCCACCTCTCACACTTGCTTTGTGATTTAGAGCACAATAATTAAATTTTTTCTTTTTGGCAGTACTGGGGATTGAACCCAGAACCTTCATGCTGAGCTATGTCCGCAGCCCTGTTTATTTATTGTTTTGTTTTACACTTTATATTTTAATGGGATTTCTCTAAGTCTCTAAGTTGACTAGACTGAGCTCAAATTTGCCATCCCTCCTGCCTCAGCCTCCCAGAGTACAGGTATTCCAGATGTGTACCACCAGATCCAGGTTAACGTCTCTCTTAATTTTGTGTTTTTCTGTGTGTGGCTTTGGAGTGGAAGTGAGAGCCATTTCATCATAGGTGTACCATGAGTTTTCGAGAGCTAGTGTATGCAAGAAGTGTAATTCAGTGGCTGGCACACAGAAGGTGCTCAGGAGATGCTATGTGTTATGACTGTTAGCAGTATTCTACTTAACCACCTGACCTGTGTGTCACCTAGGATCAGCATTGGACCAGGGCAGCAAGTTTGAGGCTTTCTCTGAAGGATATGTTCCCTTCCTACAATCTGAACACTCTGTGGTCTCAGGGCCCCTGTAAAGTTCTCAACCCCTGTGCCTTCATCCTACTATCTACTCAGAGCTAGTGAATGTGTCCATTAGTCCACCTTGCTTTCTCCCTATTTGTCAAACTAAATTGCAGATTTTAAGAATGCCTCATCTGAATAGAAGAGCTCCTAGATTTGTTTACATGTGGATGTGGAAGTTTGTTGCATTTATTGAATGTAAGGCAACCTCAGCCATGGCATGTGACTGCTTTGAAGCTCTGTGCTGTTTTACCCTGGAGCTATGGTTCTCTTCTTTTTTCTATGTGAATAAGTACGTTGTGCAGTTTTCCTAGGCGCCAATCAGTGCATACTTGACTGGTCTCCGGCAAACTGCCAGGGTTATGAGACCAAGGCCTCTGATCCCTGCATCGACCCAGGCTGCATGCAGCAGCCTGTGCTGCCCCCACCTCCCCAGCAGGGCTAACTTTCTGCAATGCAAACGCAAGGCTCCTCTCCTTCTCTCTCTCTACACACACACACACACACACACACACACACACACACACACACACACATGTCTCACTTGCATACACTCAGTTCTTCTCATGAAAACTTGTTAGATAAGGAATTGTTTTGAGTACATTCTATGTGCCAGGGACTGGGCTAAGTTTTGGAAAGATAAATTATGCAAGACAGCACTGAGCACACTGAGTTTATCATAGACAACAGGTAATAGACAACAGACAAATAATGGAGTAGATAACTAAAATATTTCCTAACTATGATTAGTGCTTGGAGGCATAGAAGTGGGGTATTTATTCTCACAGAGTGGACCTAGAAGACCTCTATAAGGAAGGAATATATAAGAAAAGACTTGAAGAATGAGAAGTAAAACAACTGAAGAGCCAAAGAGAAAACCTTTTCAGGCAGGAGGCACATCAAGTACAGAATTCTCAAGGTGGGAAAGAACTGAAAAAGTTTCAACACCTGAAAACATCAGTGTAGCTGGAGCCTAGTGAGGCTGTGCCTACTGTGTGAAGTGGGAAATGTGGTCAGGAGCCAGGGCATACAGGCTTTGCAGACCTAGGGAGCCTAGTGAGAAGCCTTGGCTTTGTGCTGTGAGCACAGCAGAAAGCTAATGCAGGCTTTTCTGTGTGGGTGCAGATGGCAGCAGGGGGAGGGCTCTGCTCCAATTTATGTCATAAAGACTTCTAATGAGTGAGAGAAGAAAGGAGTATAATCACCCTCCATTTCCACAGGTCCCCATTTCTACCTTCAAAAACATTTTTAAAATTGTATCCATATTGAACTTGTACAGACTCTTTTCTTATCATTACAACCTAAACAATACAAAATATTTCCATCGTATTTACACTGTAACAGGCATTATGAGGAATCTAGAGATGATGTAAAGTATAGAGGAGGACCAGAGATGTAGTTTAGCAATAGAGCACATGTGTAGTGTGCATGAACCCCTGACCTCAATCCCCAGCACGATAGATAGATAGATAGATAGATAGATAGATAGATAGACAGACAGACAGACAGCTATGTGCATAGGCTTTCTGTAAATACTGCACTATTTTTAATAAGGAACTTGACCATTTGCACAGTTTTATATCTGTGGGTCCTAGAACAAATCCCCTAGGATATGACTGTATACAAAACTACGCTTATAGAAGGGAGGCTGCTTTGAAGAAACTTTCCACAAATTGAAATACGAAGAGTGGGGGATGCAGGAGGTGCCAAAGATTGGACTGATTCTGCACATAGAGAAGGAGAAGCAGAATTTAATACACATTTTGGGAGGAGGGAAATGGGGAAGATTAAAGAAATGAAAGACTTCCTAATGACTCCAGATTCCTGGATGAGTAATTGAATAGATAAAGTACCATTTACAAACATGAGGAAGGAACAGGTTTGGGTGTCCTGAAAGTGAATGAGTAAAGTTTGAAATACCCATGAGACCTCCAAGTGGGGATGTAAAGTAGGCACCACCCGACAAGGCTCTGTGTGTTCGGTGTACCTGCCCCCCAGACTCAACACTGATCACATTAGAGGACTTGTTAAAGTAACTGCTACCATTGGCCAAGTGACAATTTCACCCCTTTGGTTTCTCATATCTCTTGAGCTGAGTGTGATATTTATCCATCAGGATTGTTTTTTTGCTATTAGTATCAACACATAAAGTTCCTGTATTAAATGCTGACCACAGAGCTCAGAATAAGAAGTGTGTAGCTGGCAGTCTTTTGCAAAGGCCTGCAATGACAGCAGTGCCAAATCTCAGTGAGGAGCTCTCATGATCTAGAATCTACTACCACAGGCTCCTGGAGTGATATGACATAGTCAATACTTATCATCTGCATTGGTAAACATATTAACATGGTCTCACTATGCTCCAGAAGTGTCTCATTTAAGAAGACATTTCAGCCCAAAGCACAAATCAAATGGTGCTCTGTGGGGAAAAGCATTTGGGGGAGGGAGGATCTGGAAGGAAAATTCCACAATCACAACCTAGATTCATATATGAGAAGAACATCACAACATGCAAATGTTACCAAAGAACACTGCATAAAATGTTTCAGAATCATTTCTGTCAGATGAATGTAAGATGCTAATTGGTGATGTATGTAGTCCCAGAGATGCTTGACATGCAAAGAGTGAGTGGAGTACGACAAAGCATTTGTATGGGCCATCTGGAAGGGCAAACCACACTGCTGCCTGTGATGAGAAAGTGCAATTAAACAGAAACTTTGGAAATCAAGACGTAAATATGCATGGCTCAGCTTGCTGACATCCTTTACACAGATTCCGAACCTGGCAAGGAGCCCCTCTATACCCCCACAGACCACGGTGACCAAATGCAATGGGAAGTTATCGCCAGGCCCTGTGCCATCCGGCTCTCACAGCAGCTTTGCTGACCTTGCCAGTTGTTCCTCAGAGCTTCAAAGGTGAAGCTCCAAGGTTTGCCACTGACTTGCTCCCAGAGGCAGGCTTTGATATCATTTGATAATGAGCATGCACAGTATGAAGATTTCTAAGGCAAAGATGGTTTCTGCAGCTTTGCTTAGCTGGTCGTTATACTGGGGTTGAAGCCAGGGCCTTTGCAATGAGCTGTATCTCAGCTTTTATTTGTTTGTTTGTTATATCACTAAATTGCCCAGGAAACTGGGATTCTCCTGTCTCAGTCTCCCACAGTGCTGGGATTACAGGCATGAGTCAGCACATCTGGCTTGCTTTCTGCAAATTTACATACACATACCAATATTTTCCACAAACACCAAAAGTAATGTACAAAATAGAAATGTTGAGTTTTGCTCTCTATCTGCCCGAAAACATTTAAATATTCACCAAAAGAATGAAACAAATGAAATGCATTTTTATTCATTCCAGTTTATTAATTATATTTTCAAAGATTAGAGGTTAAAAGTTTTCCTAAATTTTGTGCAAATAAATGTCTTAGTCTGTCAGGAGAACGAATCCATGTTTTAAACATTATTTGTTGTAAAGGAATGGTCTAATGCTTGAAAATGGGCCATAAAACTTGGTGTTCTGTTTTTTTAATTGATGATTTGGTTTTCGCTGAAGATAGCTTGCATTGTTGAAGGAGATGTGAAGGGAGAGCACAATTCAAGACCCCTAGGCTCAAAAAGAGAGGCTCTCTGGATGCTCAGGCCTGTGCTCTGTTTTTCAAGGTTTGTGTTTTCTTCTGAGCTCTTGTCATTGATGACCCTGTTCTGAAGGAAAGTTTCAAGATCAATTTAGCTCACAGCTGGTTAAAAGATAAACGAACCCAAAGCACAAATACACAAATACACCTGCACAATTGCGTCTCTGAGATCCATCTACCTCTTCTTAAATACATTTTATTTCACTTACCTATCTGAGTGTAAGCCACAAGGCAAGAACTGTATCTTTTTAATGTCTTCTACAGCACCAAGCATATTATAAAAACTGAGGCAATGATGAACAATAATAATAATGTTGTTCATAGGGAATGCCGACTCAAATAGCATGTTTTACTCTAATGATTTAGACACTTGGACTTGGGAAAGACCAGAATACATTTATAAAAGCCAAATCTGCTTCCAAAATCAAATCATTTTCTTGTCAGTCTGAGTTGTACAATCCTGTGATGCTAAAAATAGTATTTGAAACAGAAAAAAACTGTACTCAAGCAAGCAATGTATTCACTGAGCATGTACTGAGCACCAAAAATATTTACTAAAGAAATAAGAGAAGACATGACACACTTCCTGTAATTTGAGGCTTTCAAATGTAAAAGTAGACCATGAAAGAGTGAAGAGGAGTGGAAACGAAAGAGATTTTTTTAAAAACACATTTGTGAAATCCATGCCTTGCAGATGGTAATGAAATGTACTCATTTTTTTGTATTAAATTCTTTTATTGGTACATTGTACGTATACAACACAATTACATTTCTCATTGGGAATTGGACCTTTACATAATGCATCTTGGTTCTTATTTTTTCCCCATTCCTAGCCCTCCCTTCATGCCCTCCACCCTGTCCTGTTTACAAAGACTTTATTTCCATTTTTTCCATTTCTCAGCATTTTTCCTTTCCCTTCTTTCCTTTCCCCTGCCCCTCACACTACCCCTACCCATTTGGACCTTTTCTTCCTATTTTACATTATCGATTATTCATTCTAATCATTGGTATATTTTAGGTATACAATATAATGACATTCATCATTGGAAATTTGAACCTGTACATAGTCTCTCTTGGTTCTTAATTTTCACCCTTGCCCAGCCCTCCCTTCAACCCCACCGTTCCTCACTATTTACAAAGATTTTGTTCCTATTTTTCCATTTTCTCATATTAATCCCATTCCCTTCTATCCTTTTCCCTAGCCCTCCCACTTCCTTCCCCTTTGCCCCTTTTCTTCCTATTTCACATTACCTATTATACATTTAGTCCTTATTTACACTTTCAGTTTCTCACACCAGAGAAACTATTCGGTATTTACACATGTGTGTCCTATTTATTTCACTTAAGAGTATCACCTCAATGTGCATCCATTTAGCTATAAATGTCTCTAATTTCTCATTTTTTATGGCTGAGTAGTACTCCATTTTATTAAAAAACCACATTTTCTTTATCCAGTCTCCAGTTGATGGGCATTTGGGCTGTTTCCAAGTTTTAACTATTACAAACTGTGCTGCTATGAACATGGGTGCACATATATCACTGTGGTATGATTCTTTTAATTCTTTGGAGAAAATCCCCAGCAGTGGAATAGCGGGGTCAAATGGGACTTCCAGTCCTAGTTCTTAGAGGTATTTCCATACTGATTTCCACAGTGCTTGCACCAGTCTACACTCCCACCAGCAGTGGAGCAGGGTTCCTCTTTCCCCACAGCCCCACCAGCATTTGTTATTGGTTGATTTCATGATAGCAGCCATTCTTTCTGGAGTGAAGTGCAATCTCAGCATTGTTTTCATTTGCATCTCTCAAATGACCAGTGATGTTGAACATTTTTTCATGTATTTATTTGCTATTTCTACTTCTTTGTCTGAGAAATGTCTGTTCATTTCAGATGCCCATTTGCAGATTGGGTCTTTAAATTTGGGAGGTCTGATCTTTTTAAGTCCTTTACAGATTCGAGATAGTAGACCTTTGTCTGAGGAAGAGCAGGTGAAGATTTTTTCCCACATTGTGGATTGTCTCTTCACACTGCTGGTGGTTTCTCTTGCTGTGCAGAACCTTTGAATAAGAAGAGATCCCACTTGTTGATTGTTTGTGCTAGTTCATGGGCAACTGAGGTTTTGTTCATAAAATCTTTTCCTACACCAGTGTCTTCAAGGGTTCTACCTAACCTCTGTTCCAACTGGTTCAGAGTTTCTATTTTAATATTTAGATCTTTAACCCATTTTGATTTTAGTTTAGTGCATGGTGAGAGATACAGGTCTAGTTTTAATCTTTGGCAAGTTGAAGCCCAATTTTTCCAGCACCATTTATTAAAGAGGCTATCTTTCCTCCAGTGAGGGTGTTTGGCTCCTTTGTGAAAGATGAGATGGCTGAGTGTGTCTGGCGTTGTTTCTGCATCTTCTAATCTGTTCCACTGGGCCTCAAGTCTGTTTCATTGCCAGTACCATGCTGTTTTTACCACAGTAGCTTTGTAGTAGAGTTGCAGGTTGGGGATTGTGATACCCCCTGCCATATCTCTGTTACCTAGAATTGCTTTTGCTATTCTGGGTCTCTTCTTGTTCCAAATGAATTTTTGGATTGTTTTCTCAAGGTCTATGAAGTATGCTGCTGGGATCTTAATTGGAATTGCATTGAATCTATATAGCAGTTTTGGAAGTATAGCCATTTTCACTCTATTAATCCTTCCTACCCAGGAGCAGGGGATGTCTGTCCATTTTCTGATATCATCTTCAATCTCTCTTTTCAGAGTGCCATAGTTTTCAGAGAAGAGGTCTTTGATTTCTTTCATTAGGATGACTCCTAGGTATTTCAGTTTTTTGGATGCTATTGTGAAAGGAATTATTTGCCCTATTTCTCTCTCAGTGAGTCTGTCATTTGTATAGAGGAAAGCTATTGATTTTTATGTGTTGACCTTGTAACCAGCTACTTGACTGAATTTGGTTATTAAGTCTAGAAGACTTTTGGTGGAGTTCTTGGGGTCTTCTATATAGAGTATCATGTCATCTGCAAATAATGACAATTTGACTTCTTCATTTCCTATCTTTATTCCTTTTATTTCTTTCTCGTGTCTAATTGCCATGGCTAATGTTTCCAGAACTATATTGAACAAGAGTGGTGATAGTGGACATCCTTGTCTTGTTTCTGATTTGAGTGTGAAGGATTTCAGTTTGTGACCATTTAGTATGATATTGGCTGTTGGTTTTTCATAGATGGCTTTTATCAGTTTGAGGTAGAGACCATCTATTCCAATTTTTTGTAGGATTTTTATCATAAATGCATGTTGGATTTTGTCATACACTTTTTCTGCATCTATGGAGATAATCATATGGTTTTTGTCCTTGGCTCTATTGATATAGTGTATTACATTAATTGATTTTTGTATATTGAACCATCCCTGCATCCCTGGGATGAATCCCACTTGATCAGGGTGTATGATCTTCTTGATGATCTTCTGCATTCTGTTTGCCATTATCTTATTAAGGATTTTTGCACCTATGTTCATTAGTGAGATTGGCCTATAGTTCTCTTTTTCAGTTGGGTCTTTCTCTGCTTTGGGGATCAAGGTAATGCTTGCTTCCAGGAATGAATTTGGGAGTATTGCTTCCCTTTCAATTTCATGGAAGAGTGTAAACAGTAGTGGCAGCAGTTCCTCTCCAAATGTCTTGTAGAATTCAGCAATGAAGCCATCAGGGCCCGGGCTTTTCTTAGTTGATAAGTTTTTAATTACATTTTCAATTTCATTGGTTGATATTGGGTTGTTTAGAATTTTTAGGTCTTCGTTCAACTTCCGTAATTCATATGTATCTAGGAATCTGTCCATTTCTTCTGTGTTGTCCATCTTACTGGCGTATAGGTTCTTCAAATAGGTATTGATGATCCTCTGGATTTCTGCTGGGTCTGTTGTAATTTCACCCTTTTCATTCCTAATTGCATGGATTTGGGCCTTTTCTTTCCTTTTTCTGACAAGGTTGGCTAAGGGTTTGTCAATTTTGTTTATTCTCTCAAAGAACCAATTCTTGGCTTCATTGATTTTTTGTATCATTCTCTTAGTCTCCACTGCATTGATTTCTCCTCTGATCTTTATAATTTCCTCCCTTGTATGAGCTTTGGAGTTGTCCTGCTCTTCTTTTCCTAGAAGCTTGAGGTTCAGCATCAGGTTGTTTAATTGGGCTCATTATGTTTTCCTAATATGCGTATTCACTGCTATGAATTTCCCTAATAAGACTGCTTTCATTGTGTCCCATAGATTCCAATATGTTGTATTGTCATCGTCATTTAATTGAAGGAACTGTCTGATTTCTTCTTTAATTTCCTCTGTGACCCATTGGTTATTCAGAAGTGTGTTGTTCAATTTCCACATGTTTATGAAATTTTTTGAGTTTCTTTTGCTATGGATCTCCAATTTCATCACACTATGGTCTGATAATATACAGGGGATAGCTTCAATTCCTTTGCACTTAAACATGTTCTATGTGTGAGTATGTGGTCTATTTTGGACAATGACCCATGTGCAGCTGAGAAGAATTTGTATTCTGATTTTGTGGGGTGGAACACTCTGTAAACATCTGTTAAGTTCATTTGTTCAAGAGTTTGATTGAGTTCTACTGTTTCATTACTTATTTTTAGTCTAGTTGATCTACCTATTTGTGACAGTGGGGTGTTGAGGTCCCCCACTACAATTGTATTAGTGCATAAATGACTTTTCATGTCCATTAGTATTTGTTTTATATAGCTGGGCACACTAGTGTTTGGTGCATAGATATTTATGATTGTCATCTCTTCCTCTTGGATTGTTCCCTTTACAAGGATGTAGTGTCCTTCTTCATCTCTCTTAATCAGTGTTGGTTTGAAATCTACTTGATCTGCAAAGAGGATAGCTACTCCTGCTTTTTCGGGTTCCTGTCACATGGAGTATTGTTTTCCACCCTTTAAGTTTCAGTCTATGAGTTTCCTTTTGAATTAAGTGTGTTTCTTGTATGCAGCATATTGTTGGATTTTGCTTCTTGACCCATTCTGCCAGTCTATTTCTTTTGATTGGTGAATTGAGACCATTAACATTGATGGTTATAACTGAAACGTATTGACTTGTCATTGCCATGACTTTTTCTTTTTGTTGGGTTCTCCCCCTTTCCATTTAATTTCCTGTCATGACAGATGGGTTCATTCTGCTTTGCTTCCTGGGATTGTGATCCTCCATGTCTGTTCCTAGGATACTGTGTAAAATTCTTTGGAGTGCTGGTTTGGTATTCACGAAGTTCCTAAGGTGTTCTTTGTCATGAAAGTATCTTATTTCTCCATCCATTTTGAAAGCTAGTTTTGAAGGGTACATCAATCTGGGTTGGAGGCTGTTTTCTTTTAGGGCTTGGAATATGTCACTCCAAGCTCTTCTTGCCTTGATGCTTTGTGTTGAGAAGTCTGCTGTGATTCTGATGGGCTTGCCTTTGTATGTGATTTGTTTCTTTTCTCTGACTGCTTGTAGAACTTTGTTCTTCTGTTGTGTTTCTGGAATCTTAACAATTATATGCCTATGTGTAGATTTTTTTTGATCAAGGCTATTTGGAGTCCTATATGCCTCACTTATCTGTATGTCAAGCTCTTTTTCCCTGCTTGGGAAGTTTTCTGCCATTATTTCTGTGAAGAGTTTTTTTTATGTCATCTGCACTCTCTCCTGTTTCTTCATTGAGCCCAATCAGTCTTATGTTATTCTTCTTTGCATCATCTAGCAGCTGCTGGATTGATTTCTCATGTTCCCTTATAATTTTGAAGCAATTTTTCTTTTCCTGGTCACTAATTGCAATCTTATCTTCTATATCTGAAATTCTGTCCTCACATTGGCTCATTCTGCTGTGTAGACTTTCAGTGGAGTTTTTCATGTCCTGGAAATCTATTTGCAACTGCTTTATGGATTCCATTTGTTTCCTATGTTGGGATTCCATCATGTTCCTCAGCTCCTCTCTAGATTTATTAATCATGTCTTGCGCTAGGGGCACAATTTCTCCTCTTATCTGAGAAATTATTTCTGACTTCATTTTTTCCAGATCCTCTTTTGTTGCCAGTTCAGTGGGTCCAGGTGGTTGAGTGTCAGAGTGTTCCATCTCATTTCCCTTTGGGGTTGCTGTAGGTGATCTGGAAGTCTGGTTTTGAGACTTATTTATGTGTTTTCTCATTTCGACTGGGTCAGAGGGCTGTTAGCACCTGCATGGATTACCTCCTCTGAGCTGGGAGAGGTGGGACAGGGGCCGGGAGCGCAGTAGGGATGGTGGCCCAAAAGCCCCTTCCTCTGAACCAGGAGCAGTGGGATGGTGGCTCAGAAGCCCCTACCTCTGGGCCCCAAGCAATGGGACTCAGTACCGTGGTCTGGTGTTCCAGTGTCCTCTGTATCTTTGTAGTGTGGAACCAGGTGGCTGTCCTCGGCAGGGCGTGCACAGACCTGCCTGTCTGCAGTGGGGTGATTCGGCCTCTTCTGCGCCACTCGGGACCTTGCTCAGGGCTCTCCCGCAGCGCTCCACAGGTGGCCCAGACTCAGTCTCCGGATCCTCCTCGGAGCCCGAGGAGTTCCAGCTCTGGTTATCTGACGTGGAGGCGCAACAGGCGAGCAGGAGACCGGCCCCGGCTCCGCGAGCTGTGCCGGCGGAGGCGCCCAGTCCCAGGGCTGAAGGGTCAGGGGATGGCAAAGCCAAAAGCGCCCACTGCTGCGCGGGGGGGGAAAGGGCGGAGGGGCGAGGTTCGCCTGCCCTCCATGCTGCCACCACTGCCCCGTCAACGCCACCCCCGCCCCCCGCGCCTAACATGGAGCAGCCCCGGGAAGGAGGAGCATGGAAGGAAGCCTGCCCTTCCAGCCCTCGGCCGCCATCGCCATGACCCCTGCGCTGCGCCTGGCACCGCCACCTGAACTCGGCCTCCTCGGTGCCAACCTCAAGTCGGGGAAGGAAAAAGAGGGAGAAGGGAACAGAAAATCCACCTGCGGGGATCCAGATCCACTCACACCTCCACTGCTACCGCCATCTTCCTGCCCGGCCCACTATTTCCCCTCCCCTCCCTCGAAATGTACTCATTTGAAAGGGGTGGTCTGTCCCTAAGAACATATCTCCATGGGTCAACTCTTCGGAGGGAAAATGCAAGACTGATTTTCAACACTTCAGAAATAGGGACTAACTAGAGTGTGTTCTGTAGGTTGGCCCCAGGCACTGCCATGCTGGGGAAGGATGAACTTCCCACCAGTCACCAAGCCCTAAAATATCCACCCAATCTGGATCAAGGCTTTGAGTTTTCAAAGACTCATTTGTGCATAAAAGAGAGGTCCCGGCCTAAACCACTTATCTCTTACCTACACATTTATCTGCACTGTTTATCACAATAGTGAGTTGCCTTGCTCCCAGAATAGGAGCCTAAAGGAATGGAGCTAAGGGTGTACTGGTAGAGATAACACTAATAATGAAGGGATCCATCAGTCTCCATGTGAAGACCACGGCATATTTGTAAAGATCTGAAAAGAAAGAAGGGAGCACTTCAGAATGGAATTTAGGAATGAAATCGAGGGAAAACTTGCCTACTCATACAAATGATCCACTTCTAATCCTGCAGAGTTATTTGAGGAAATGTAGGCACAGCCCAACATTTTAAAACTAAATTCATCTAAATTTTATATAATGAATTTCAATTTATCAATATTGATGTTCTAACTGGAGTCTTTATAATAGATTCTACTGATGTTTTGTGACTCAGAAAATTCCAGCCAATTTGCAAGTATAATGTCTCAGGAAACCAAAAGGTAGTGTGTATCTGCTGTGACCTTTCACAGTGTCAGTTTATGGCCTGAACCAGCCCCCTTCCCTTTCTTACACTGAGTTTCTAACCTTCGAAAAATTGTATTGGAAGACGGAAACTTTAGAGAAGTAATGAATGCTAAATGAGGCCATGAGGGTTGGGTCCTCACCTAGTATGACTATTGTTATTATAAGACTAAGAGACACCAGGGATGTGCACACCTAGAGAAAAGGCTATGTAAAGACTACAAAAAAAATAGCAGTCTGTGAGTCCAGAAGGGAGCCCTTACCGGAAACCAACTCTGCCATCCCTTAGATCCTAGCCTCCACAACTGTGAAGAATAAATTTCTGTTATTTAAGCCACCCAAACTGTTTTATGACAGCCCTAGAAGATGAATATATTGAACTTCAGTGATTAGCAAGGGGGGAAATCGTTCTCCACAAAGAGAAGATAATATGAATGCATTACTAGGAGAAAGAAGGGCAACTGCAGAGAGAGCAACTTATACTCAGGTAATGATGGATGGTGATGTTTCAGTGGAAGGAAGGGATGGACAGGCATAAAGAGATGTCTGCAAAATGTACTTCTTACTTTTCTTCTCTCTGAAACTCATACAGATACTGATTCACCATAAGACCAACATGAACAATTGAAAGCATCTCCTCGATGATCCTAATATATGAACAGCCTTTCTCCCACACACTCCCATGCTCTGACTCAGACATTCATCACCAAACTATCAGCTACTTATTAGCTAATCTGAGTGCCTCAGTGGTTTTTGTTATAGCTATTAGCTGATGCTGAGAAGGCCAACCATGAGCTACAGGTAAGCAAATACAGGTGTCTTTACCTCTTACTGCATCTATAATACCAAAGCTGAACCAGAAGCAATGAGACAAGAAAAGAAAAATGAGATGTGCTCACTCAAAAAGAAGTTGTCTACATGTCTGTAGTAGAACACCTTATATAATGGACTAAACATAGTGTTTTTCCTGTCTTTAAAGATGAGAATAGCAGATATATAAGTGACCTACAAAGAAAATGAAACCTGCACTTGTTATTTCTCTGTTTGATTAGGCCCACATTTCTATCCTTTATTTGACCAAGATTGCAAAATTTCACCCATATTTGAGTTCTATTTCCCTGATATCCACCTAGGCTACAATTTCCAGCCTCTGTGCCCCATAAGTGTGGCCATACAATTGAGTTTTCAAAACACTTTTCCATACATTATTTAATTTTTGAGTGCACATTCTCTCAGGGAGGTAAGAGTAGACTTAACAGATAATGAATTTGAGGCCCAAAAAGCTTAAGAGCTTTTCACAATGTCAAAAATGTGTCAATACCAGGGGAGCCAAGTTCAGTGTCTCCTTATGTGTGGTTTCGACTGAGAAACATACTGAACTATTCAAATGTGAAAAAACTTTCACCATTAAAGAAAATTAGTTAAGTTACACATGTAGCTATCTCAGCTAAACATAATAAATTATTGTCTAGTGTTTAAGAAAATGGGCAAAGGGGAAGCAAAGGAAACAAAGCTTGTGATAATTCTGTTATGAGCTATATCACCTAGCTAAGAGATTACTAGCTATTGCCACATTACCAATCCACCCCAAACTCGGTGACATACAGCAATTAGGATGGATTCTTATGCTGGGGGCCATGGGTCAGATGAACCATTCTACACCACTCATCTCTCATTTGTCGTGGACTAACGGTTTCCTGGGGGCTTCCTTTTTCACCATCCAGGCAGAGGTGCACAAACCAAGTGGAACCAATGATGCCTCATGAGCCCTCAGCTCAATACTGTCTGACTGTCTTTTCCATGTATTTAACATCAGCTAAGGCAGATCATATAGCCAAGACCAACCTCATCAGGGTGGAAAAAATTGCAGAAGCCCATGACAAAGGATGTGGATAGAGAGGGAGAGAAACTGGGAACAAGAGTAAAATGTATCACAAAAGATAATTACCATAAATAGTCACTTTTACCAAACACATAGCATACCAGACACTAGAAATGCAACTATGAACAAGACAAACATGATCTTTACCTTAATGGAAGCTAAATGAGTACACATGCGTGTACATGTGTGTGTGTGTGTCGAAAGTTGTATTAGTCATAATTCAGCCTATTGTTGATTTTGTAGTGCACTTGGTATGTTTTACAAATCTCCATTCTAAATATGTTTTTATTCTGCAAAATTTAGATAATGAAGATAGAAACTAAATTGAATGTATGGTAATTCCATGATATACTTTTGAAATTTCAATGTTGACAATATTCTTAATCCCTTGGCATTCTTCCCATAAAACAAGTAAGTTCTTTTTAAAATTCAGTTGTTTTAGTCTTGCCTTTAACTTAATTCCAAATAAATGGGAGTTTATTGAAAAAATAAGAAAATTCTCAAACATTATGTTCAAAAAAACCTAGATGATTTACCTTTAACAAAGTTTACTTGAGCAAGAAATTGTTCTATAACCAAGACACACTGTAGACTGAAATGGTTCGTAATGTCCTACTCCACCACATGGGCAGGTTATATTTACAGCAAGAGAAAATTAAATTATATATGGGGATAGCCTGTTTGGCAACAGTGAGGGTTTGCCTTATAGGTTCATGTTTTTCCAGCTTTCAACTCCAGATCAAAAGGAAGTTCAGCTGCTATGATTGGCTTAGTTGCTATGTACTAAGAGGAATGCTTCTAGGTTAGATTGAGCCTATTTACATGAGTTAGGTTACAATTCACCGTGTATAGAGGCCACTTTGGGCCAGACTTTATCATCGAAGTATGGGGACAAATTTAAGCCAAACTTAAGCAATTGTGAATAGAAAGTGAAATTAGAGAATCTACAAAATCAGGAAAATGGCACATTTCCATTGATGAAATAAATAAGATAAATTCAATCATCTTCATTCTTCACCAAATCCCCTGGTGCTTTTATCCCATACCCTTTATTCTCAGACAGAAGACAGCATCTCTGTCCTTTCCACATTAACTAGCACAAACACTGAAATATTATAGGGGCTAAGTAGATATTTACTGAATTGATTCATGAATAAATACATGACACAGTCAATAAATGAACCAATGAAAACAATAAACTGTGATTCCATGGGCTGTCATAGACTTCTGCAGTATAGGCTGGTTAGCATTTGGAATCTAATTCTTCAGAGATGAGACAAGTGACCACTGACAAAATTCCCATGGGTCACATGGTAGCTCTCTAACTCCCATTTCTTGGTATCTAACAGTTGGCACATTCTTTTACTATTAGAGGCAGATCATCATTATCTACAAGCTTACAACGATGCCCTAATGTTGCATCTCCCAGGTTTCTGTAAGCCAAACCCTCCTCACCCACACAGAGCTGCTCTAGTTGCCAAGACCATGCCAGTTCCCTTCCACTTCATTGGTGAGACTGTTTTTTTCTATTTCCTGCCTATATTTGCCCCTGTTTTTCCTGCTGGAAAACCCTCAACTTTGCTAATGTGAACCTCTATTATGAAGTCTTCCCTAAGCCCTCAGTGGTAAACAACCACTCCATCATTCATGCTCCCAAAGTGATCTATACACATGAAACTCTGACTTATGTGACATTCTACTGCAATTACCCACTCTTATTATAGTTCCTAATGTTTAATAGGTGATCAAATACCTCCAAAAATGTTACAATAAGTTTACTTACTTGGCTAAAGAGTCAGCAGCCAACAATGTAATTATAAGTATAAAGTCACGTATTTCAAAATGTAGTTCTAGATATATTACATCCTTCTTCAGGCATTCTCAAACTTCCTGTCCACCTCACTAATAAACACTCACCTCATCTCATATTCTGGCTTCCTTTTATCAACAAGCATTTTTGAAAATCAGGAAAACAACAAAACAAATAGATGAGCAGATTATCAAGAAATATGCAAAATTCTGTGTTCTTCTTTGAAGGATCACATTTATAGCCCTTAATCCAGTTTACAAATTGCAGTTTAGGATGCTCATTGACATTTGTATTTGATTAAGACACAAACTTAAGAGCTGGCAAGACTATTGAGCCAGGCTGTGATTGCTGCGGTAATTAGGCATTTTAACACATATTAGTGTAAACAGCTGTGTAGAATCTATATCAATGTTAGAAAACAGGTGATATGGTTCAATTAAAATATTACAAGGTAGGGTTTTGAAGGTGGTTCAAAACTGCTGAGGAGTACCTGGAAAAATTAATTGCCCCCTTGCAGTGACCTAGGCTAACAGAATTAAATTTAAGGAAACTGACTTTCAGACATTAGAAAAAAATGATGGAGTAAGCAGAAGATTCAGGGACTAGAATCACTTTTCTAACTCTACCCCAGTCTTACTGTACAATGTGCACATCACAGATGTTCTGTGCCTTACTGGAGCAACAAGTCACCAGAACAGGAAGGTAACTAAAATAAACTGGGCAGGTACATCAAAAATCTAGTTGTCAAGGAAGCTCCCTCGCTGCCATCCCAAGCTCCTAGGGCAGAGAAGCTGAGCTGGTCCCAGAACCCAGAAGGAAGCTCCCCCACTGCCATCCCAGGCTCCTAGAGCAGAGAAGGTGAGCTGTGTGGGTGCCAGAAGCACTTTCTCCTGTGGAAACGAGAATACACATAAACAAGTCTCAAAAACAGACTTCTGAATCACCTACAGCAACCCCAAAGGGAAACAATATGAAACAACCTGATACTCATCCACCTGGATTCTCTGAACTGTCAAGAAAAGAGGATCTGGGAAAAATGAAATCAGAAATAATTACTCAGATAACAGCAAAGATTTTGCTCATGGTGCAAGACATGATTAATAAATCTAGAGAGAACACAGATAAAAAATAGAGGATCTGAGGAACATGATGGAAACCCAACATAGGAAACAAATGGAATCCATAAAACAGATACAAACAGATTTTCAAGAGATTAAAAACTCCATCAAAAGTCTGCACAGCAGAATGAACCAATGTGAGGATAGAATTTCACATATAGAAGAAAAGATTGCAATTAATGGGGAGGAAAAGAAAAATTGCTTTAAAATTATAAGGGAACATGAGAAATCAATCCAGAAGCTGCTAGATGATGCAAAGAAGAATAACATAAGACTGATTGGAGTCAATGAAGAAAGAGGAGAGAGTGCAGATGACATAAAAAACTGTTCACAGAAATGATGGCAGAAAACTTCCCAAGCACGGGAAAAGAACTTGACATACAGATAAGTGAGGCATATAGGACTCCAGCTAGCCTTAATAAAAAAAAATCTACACATAGGCATATAATAGTTAGGGTTCCAGAAATCCAACAGAAGAACAAAATTCCACAAGCAGTTAGAGAAAAGAAACAAATCACATACAAAGGAAAGCCCATCAGAATCACAGCAGACTTCTCAGTGCAAACCCTCAAGGCAAGAAGAGCTTGGAGTGATGTATTTCAAGCCTGAAAGGAAAACAGCCTCCAACCCAGATTGATGTACCCTGCAAAGCTATCTTTCAAAATGGATGGAGAAATAAGATACTTTCTTAACAAAGAGCATCTCGGGAACTTCATGAATACCAAACCAAAACCAGCACTCCAAACAATTTTAGACAATACCCTAGGAAAAGACAATGAGGATCACAACCCCAGGAAACCCAGCAGAATGAATCCATTGGGCGTTACAAACTAAACACAAAGGGGGAGAATCCAACAACAAGAAAAAGTCATGACAAGGCTTTGAAAACTTTGAACTTCATCTCCCTAATGAGTGTATAATTCAATCTTATTATTGAACTGATTAGTATTTTTCTGATTCTAGAGTTGCACACCATTCCTTGTGCTATACTGGCTATTTATCATCTTCTTATGTCTACTTTTTAATTGGGTTGTCTATTAATGAGCTCTAAGAATCCTTTATATATTCTGCTCATAGATTATATGTATTGTAAATATGGTCTGTTTAAGGACTACTTTTCATTTTAATGATGTCATTTAAAGTTTTAAATTTTGATGGAATCTCATTTATCAATTTTTTTTCTTTTATACATCATGTTTTTTGTATCCTAGGTAGTTCTTGCCTACTCTGAATTCATAAATATTTTCCCTTATAATTTCCTCTTAAAGTTTTATACTTTTAGGCTTTCTTATTTAGGCTCATAGATCCCTTCAAGTTATTTTCATGTATGGAAAAAAAGAGTTGAGGTTAATTTTTTGTATACGGATACCAGGTGTTCTAGTGCCATTTGCTGCAAACACTATCTCTTCCTCGGCTCTTGAATTGAGTTTATATGCTATAAAATGCTAATGTTAAATAATCTTTCAAAACTCAGTGGACCATATATGTGTGGTTCTATTTTTAGATTCTCTGTTTTATTCCAATGATCTATATGTCTTTCCTTACACCAACACTGCCTTGATTACTGTAGCTTTACAAGAAGTCTTAAAAATAGGTACTAAATGTCTTCCAACACTGTTTTTGTTTTTGTTTTTGTTTTTAACTTTTCTAGGTACTTTGTACTCCTACATATTTTTTTTCTTTTGTATTAAATTCTTGTATTGGTACATTGTAGGTATACAACACAATTACATTTCTCATTGGGAATTGGACCTTTACATAATGCATCTTGGTTCTTATTTTTCCCCATTCCTAGCCCTCCCTTCATGCCCTTCACCCTTCCCTATTTACAAAGACTTTATTTCCATTTTTTCCATTTCTCAGCATTTTTCCTTTCCCTTCTTTCCTTTCCCCTGCCCCTCCCACTACCCCTACCCCTTTGGACCTTTTCTTCCTATTTTGCATTATCAATTATTCATTCTAATCATTGGTACATTTTAGGTATACAATATAATGACATTCATCATTGGAAATTTGCACCTTTACATAGTCCCTCTTGGTTCTTATTTTTCACCCTTGCCCAGCCCTCCCTTCAACCCCACCATTCCTCACTATTTACAAAGATTTTGTTCCTATTTTTCCATTTTCTCATATTAATCCCATTCCCTTCTATCCTTTTCCCTAGCCCTCCCACTTCCTTCCCCTTTGCCCCTTTTCTTCCTATTTCACATTACCTATTATACATTTAGTCCTTATTTACACTTTCAGTTTCTCACACCAGAGAAACTATTCGGTATTTACACATGTGTGTCCTATTTATTTCACTTAAGAGTATCACCTCAGTGTGCATCTACTTAGCTATAAATGTCTCTAATTTCTCATTTTTTATGGCTGAGTAGTACTCCATTTTATTAAAAAACCACATTTTCTTTATCCAGTCTCCAGTTGATGGGCATTTGGGCTGTTTCCAAGTTTTAACTATTACAAACTGTGCTGCTATGAACATGGGTGCACATATATCACTGTGGTATGATTCTTTTAATTCTTTAGGGAAGATCCCCAACAGTGGAATAGCGGGGTCAAATGGGACTTCCAGTCCTAGTTCTCTGAGGTATTTCCATACTGATTTCCACAGTGCTTGCACCAGTCTACACTCCCACCAGCAGTGGAGCAGGGTTCCTCTTTCCCCACAGCCCCACCAGCATTTGTTATTGGTTGATTTCATGATAGCAGCCATTCTTTCTGGAGTGAAGTGCAATCTCAGCATTGTTTTCATTTGCATCTCTCAAATGACCAGTGATGTTGAACATTTTTTCATGTATTTATTTGCTATTTCTACTTCTTTGTCTGAGAAATGTCTGTTCATTTCAGATGCCCATTTGCAGATTGGGTCTTTAAATTTGGGAGGTCTGATCTTTTTAAGTTCTTTACAGATACAAGATAGTAGACCTTTGTCTGAGGAAGAGCAGGTGAAGATTTTTTCCCGCATTGTGGGTTGTCTCTTCACACTGCTGGTGGTTTCTCTTGCTGTGCAGAAGCCTTTGAATAAGAAGAGAACCCACTTGTTGATTGTTTGTGCTAGTTCATGGACAACTGAGGTTTTGTTCATAAAATCTTTTCCTACACCAGTGTCTTCAAG
The DNA here is from genome assembly GCF_053883595.1 of Heterocephalus glaber. NCBI lineage: Eukaryota > Metazoa > Chordata > Mammalia > Rodentia > Bathyergidae > Heterocephalus > Heterocephalus glaber. The sequence goes on from NW_028258142.1 coordinate 47,916,804, forward strand.
GGTTCTACCTAACCTCTGTTCCAACTGGTTCAGAGTTCCTATTTTAATATTTAGATCTTTAATCCATTTTGATTTTAGTTTAGTGCATGGTGAGAGATACAGGTCTAGTTTTAATCTTTGGCAAGTTGAAGCCCAATTTTTCCAGCACCATTTATTAAAGAGGCTATCTTTCCTCCAGTGAGGGTGTTTGGCTCCTTTGTGAAAGATGAGATGGCTGAGTGTGTCTGGCGTTGTTTCTGCATCTTCTAATCTGTTCCACTGGGCCTCAAGTCTGTTTCATTGCCAGTACCATGCTGTTTTTACCACAGTAGCTTTGTAGTAGAGTTGCAGGTTGGGGATTGTGATACCCCCTGCCATGTCTCTGTTACCTAGAATTGCTTTTGCTATTCTGGGTCTCTTCTTGTTCCAAATGAATTTTTGGATTGTTTTCTCAAGGTCTATGAAGTATGCTGCTGGGATCTTAATTGGAATTGCATTAAATCTATATAGCAGTTTTGGAAGTATGGCCATTTTCACTCTATTAATCCTTCCTACCCAGGAGCAGGGGATGTCTGTCCATTTTCTGATATCATCTTCAATCTCTCTTTTCAGAGTGCCATAGTTTTCAGAGAAGAGGTCTTTGATTTCTTTCATTAGGATGACTCCTAGGTATTTCAGTTTTTTGGATGCTATTGTGAAAGGAATTATTTGCCCTATTTCTCTCTCAGTGAGTCTGTCATTTGTATAGAGGAAAGCTATTGATTTTTATGTGTTGACCTTGTAACCAGCTACTTGACTGAATTTGGTTATTAAGTCTAGAAGACTTTTGGTGGAGTTCTTGGGGTCTTCTATATAGAGTATCATGTCATCTGCAAATAATGACAATTTGACTTCTTCATTTCCTGTCTTTATTCCTTTTATTTCTTTCTCGTGTCTAATTGCCATGGCTAATGTTTCCAGAACTATATTGAACAAGAGTGGTGATAGTGGACATCCTTGTCTTGTTCCTGATTTTAGTGTGAAGGATTTCAGTTTGTGACCATTTAGTATGATATTGGCTGTTGGTTTTTCATAGATGGCTTCTATCAGTTTGAGGTAGAGACCATCTATTCCAATTTTTTGTAGGGTTTTTATCATAAATGCATGTTGAATTTTGTCAAATGCTTTTTCTGCATCTATACTCTCAATAATTTTTAAATTTCAATATCTAGATCTTCATTTATAGCAAGTATACATAGACCTGAATTTTTATATATACTTTGTGCTTTCTAATCCTGCTAAATTCAAGTACAAGTTCTAGGGCCTCCTAGAGATTTCTTAGTATATTCTCTGTAGATGATCATTTCATCTACATATAAAGATTTTGCTTCTGCCATGCCAATCCTATCCTAGTTGTGTCATTTTATTGCCAGACTATTTTGGTGGGGACTAGGTTTCAAAGTTTAATGAACAGATAAAGAGTAAGCATATCTGCCCTTGATCCCCACCTTAAGGAGAAAGCATTGTATCTTCTCCATTTATATAAGGCATTCTCGCTGGAAGTATGGAATACATGTCTTTAATCTGTTGAGAAGTTTCTGTTCTACTTCTACTCTCCTGATAGCTTTTACCATGAACAGCTGTAGAATTTAGTCCAATACTTTTTCTCCACTAGTGACAGGATCATATGGCTTTTTCCTTTCCTCTGTTTAAATGATGACTTTTGGGGGTAGATCTACCAATGCTGAACCAACACTGTCATCCCTATAACAAAACCACTTTCAACATCCTGCCAGATCTGACTTCCAATAGTTTGTTTTGTTAAACAAATTTCTATCTATGTTCATACTTTTTTCTACTATTATCTTTACCCAGTTTTAGGATTAGCACAATGTTGAGTTCCTAAAATGAGGGGAGAATTGTTCCTTTTTTTTCTGCTTTAATTGTTTAATGTAATTTATCAGTTAAAATATTTATGAGCCTGTTGTTGTCATATAGGTAGGTTTTCAAACTAGGAATATGCTTTCTTTAATAGGTGCTATTCAAATTTTATATTTCCTCCAGAGTTAGTTTCATTAATTTGTCTTCCAAGGTACTTCTAGAAGTTGTCAAATTTATTTCAAAAAAGATTTTTGTAATATGCTTTCTATATCCTTTTAAATTCTGTAAAATCTGTGATAATGTCTCCTAGATCTTAATATTGTAATTTTTAAAATGTATAACTGATATTGTGTAACAGGAAGAAAAGGTCTAAAAGATCAGGGGAATTGGGAGGGGTAGGGGAAGGGGAAAAAAAGGAAAGGGAAAAATATAAAAAGAGAAAAAAAATGGAAACAACGTCTTTGCAAATAGGGAAGGGAGCGCAAGGGAAGGGGAAAAAAATAAGAACCAAGATACTCATGTAAAGGTACAAGATCCCAATGATGAATGTAACTGTATTTTATACCAAAAATGTACCAATAAACTTAATGGGAAAAAAAATCCAGTTGTCAAGTTAATCAACCCACAGCAAATCTCCACTATCCTGCTACAAATTTGTAAATATCAGTGAACTATTCCTACACTGAGAAACCTCAGGCGTAAGCAAGAAAGTATAGATGAGCACTCCCAATTTCAAATCTCTGCCCTCCTCTTGCCTATCTCTAGGATGTTGGGCAACTTACATCACCTTTCTGGACCTCATGTTTCCCGTCTTTGCAATCTTTGCCTAACATCTACTTCACAGGACTGGTGTTAAGAGTGAAATGGAATATATGTAATTATACACATGGAATTATATTGCATATATATCTTATACACACAGCCATAAATGCATGTGTGTGTGCAATGTAGGGCTGAGAATGTCATGAGTGGTATAGATATTCCAAGAAGGATATCATATGCAAGAGTTATTGAAATGACCTGTTAGCTACCATATATTTTATACTATCTTTAAAGAACACAGTCCTCCCATAGACCTACCAGAGATACTGCCAGTGAGAGTTAAGCTGGAGGGGCTGTCTCAGTTCCCCAACACTTTCTTGTTGCACAGAATCGTTGGAGTCAAAAGCAGAACTTGGAGGCAAAATATCAGCTCTATTAAGGCCAACACTTTGTAGCAGACAGTTGAATGCTCTGGGTAAGTCCCTATCCCCCTGGTGGGAGAGAGACAGTACACTCCTGCCATATGTTGACACTGCAGCCTACTGTGTCACTTCTGCTGTGAGCAAAAGCTCTTGAAACTTAGAGAAGGCTGAAAGATCGGAAATTATAAGAAGCAATTGCTAACTTTATGCACAAACTCTAGCTGTATTATTGCACTTTATTACATGCAGGCTGGTGGAACCATGGATTCCAGGAACAATATTCCTGCAAGTTCTTTCAGTTCTACCCACTCCATTCCACCTGAATACCGACATGGTTATTAAAACAGCTATCTGCACTTCTCTGGGGGCACATTCAATAGATTTTTGAAGGTAAATCATATGAACAAAGAAGAATAACTCCAATATATGTCACTGGAAATAAAGGGTTACCTACAGGGCATGTGGCTTTTTTAGCTTTATATGCCAGGTTTCTCATCAAACACACAGTATTGATCAAAAATTAAAGTAATACGTTAGTGGGAGCTGTAGCTCTGAGATGTAAAATGTCTGTTATGAATTTATTAATAAGCAGGACTTCTAAAGTGAAGACAAAATGGACATCTGATTAGTTTTAAAAGCATACCCTAGAGCTGAAGCTATATTTTTTTCAGAAAAAGAAATTTTAAAACCACCATCACTTTCCTATTTCTGAGCAGAACCACACCACATAAATTTCAGATGGATTCATGTCTGGCCTGTTTCTAGCGCTCTCCAGAAATTAGAGTCCTCCACTGTCCTTTGGTTAGCACGCCACAGTAACATTTGCATTTGTAGGGTGCATGCAGTTGATGCCAAGCTTCAAACTCCTTTACTATGTTCCTGTCTCATGTGAGGGGTGCACTGCTTTATCAACACTCTGCTAGGAGATCTCCTTACATCTTTAAGACAAGTATTAAATTTGATCCTCATGAACTTATTACTGGGAATTTTCTTTTGTTTTGTCGTGATGTTTTTTGTTTGTTTTTAAGATGTGCACTAAACAATGCACAATATGCAAAGGGATGAGAATTCTAATTAATGGGTCAATCTTTCATAAGACATTCATGTACTCAGGTATGTACAGTATGGAACTTTTAGGTATTTTTCTATGTGTCCATGTAGTCTCCACTTTAAACCCACCTTCCACCTAATAAAGGGAACTTACCTTACTTCCAGTAAACTCAGGGCTTATTTTTAGTCACCTCAGGGCTATCTCAGTCCTTTTAAGGCAAGTTCAGTCCATTAACAAGTTTATCAATATTCCCTTTCTCCTTTGAATACATTAAAATTCCAGGAGGGTTTACAAGAACTCAGCCAAAGAAATCACCAACAGAGTGAAAAGACAAATCACAGAGAGAGAAAACATTTTTGTCAGCTGTTCCTCAGACAAAGGACTAACATCTAGAATATACAAAGAACTCAAAAAATCAGACACCCCCCCCAATTTAAAGATGCAATTAAAAAACAGGCTTCTGAAATGAATAGATACTTCTCCGATGAAGAGGTAGAAACAGCAAATAAATACATGAAAAAATTTTGAACATCACTGGTCATTCGAGAGATCCAAATTAAAATAACACTGAGATTCCATTTCACTCCAGAAAGAATGGCTTTTATTAAGAAATCAACCAATAACAAATGCTGGAAGGGCTGTGGGGAAAAAAGAACCCTTCTCCACTATTGCTGGGAATGTTGACTGGTACAACCACTGTGGAAATCACTGTGGAGATTCCATTTGACCTGGCTATTCCTCTTCTTGTTATCTTCCCAAAAGAATTAAAAGCATCATACCACAGAAATATATGCACACCCATGTTTATAGTGGCACAGTTTGTAATAGCTAATTCTTGGGAAAAGCCCAATGAATGGAAAAAGAAGATGTGGGGTTTTTTATACAATGGAGTACTACTCATTCATAAAGAAGGACAAGCTTGACACATTTCTAGGTAAATGGATGCACTTTGAGACCATACTCTTAAGGAAAATAAATTGGACACATGTATATAAATATCACATTGTTTCACTGGTGTGAGAAACCAAAAGTGTAAATAAGGGCAAAAATGTATAGCAGATATTTTGAAATAGGAAGAAACTGTTCAAATGGGAAGGGAAGCTAGGGAGGAGTGGAGGAAAGAAAGAAGGGAAAAGAAAAAAAATAAGAAAAGCAAAAAATGGAAACAAAGCTTTTATAAATAAGGAGGGGAAGAAGGATTGAAGGGAAGGAGAGGAGTGGGGGAAAAAAAGAAGAATCAAGATGTACCATGTCCAGGTAAAAAATCCCTATGATGAATGTGATCATTATGTATATCTAAAATGTACTAATGAACTTAATTAATTTTTTTAAAAAAGAAAGAACTCAGGCATTCTCTATTCTTTGCAAGTTTTCCATGAAAGGTAAGGCTCCTGTCTTTCCTTTGATCATTTTGTTTGTATTTCACCCTGTGGAAAGACTGCTCAGGTCCCCACCTGGCCCCTGCTCCTCGGGTTTTCTACGTCACTCTGTGGTCCCACATCTCAAACCAGGCTCTTTTGCTTCCACCAGCCCTCTGAGCAGGGTCCTATAATCTTCTTTTAAAAACATAGACATATTTCCCACGTCTTTCTGGGTGGCTCCAGAGAAGAGGACAGACTGCCATTCAGGACATTCATAGAACTCTTGGAAGCTGGCTCTGATTCCACTGTTCTGTTGCCTGGTTCATGAAAGACTCCCCAAAGGGGCCCTGTCACATCCACTCTACTGCACGTGTCCATGGGACTGGAAAGGCCCCTTCCTAGGGACATGTCTATGGGCTTTTCAGAGGAACGAGCTAAGCTCTCAGAAACAAATCTCAAACACAAAAGCATTTCTCTAGCTAATGCTCTGATTGATTAAGCTTTCTACTAGGTCACGTTCCAAACTACTGTTTTTGACTTTGTTACTTTTTCAGAGTGTGGGCAAGCCACCAGCAGCTTTGCAGAATCATCAGCCTTGTTAGAAGGCCCAACCAGAAGCTGTGTTCACAACCCTCCCTGGTGGATCAGATGCCCGTTCATGACTGGGACCTGCTGCTAACCCAGGCAAAAACTGATGCTGAGCTGGAGACTTAACCATTTACTCCAAAATGCCTGTCCCTAGTCAGTCTTTCAAGGCCATTTTCTGTGCTAGAAATTTCTAGTGGCCTTTTTAAAAAAAAAAATCTAGGCTTAAGGTTTGTGTTCTTTTTCCTATGATCCTTTCAGTTCTGCACTCCATTCAGTAATTGTCCCATTAGGCAATAAATTGCAGTGATTCACGGGAGAGAAGAAGATGGAAAATTTGGCAGGGAAGTGAGGAAGAAAACCAAGTTACATTCTCCAAATTTTATTGTGCCGCCCAACCCAAAGAGCAATGCACTAGTTTTTCAAAGGAAACAACACTCACCGGTGAAATTCACAATTCTAACAACCTGCAAATTATTTAAAGGCAATGGACGTCAAGTAAAAAATCCTCTTTTCTGCTTTATAATTATATTTTTCCCTTGGACTTTCTAATGTTTCTATTTCCTTCTCATATGTGTAATTTCTATACCTTTAAAATGTCCAAGCATACCCCATCTATACACCAATCAAGAAAAATATATTAGCTCTCCCAAAATGGTGAAGTAAATCACAGAATTTTCTCCTTTTAACAAATCATATTCGATTTCTTTCCTTAGGAAATCTTTGAGAGGAAGACCGGGAAAGGTACAGCATACTTCTTTAAAACTTCTACTCAGCATATGGGAAGGAAAGGGACAAAGACGTGTTCTGAGAACTGCATTTCAGAGAAAGTCACCAAGAACTTGGTCAATCATGAGATCAATTTCCCTTTCCCTGTAGTCAGGCACGTATATTATGTGGAGGATTCTTATGGAGAATTAGAAAGACATGGAAAGCCTAGTATACCCTCTAGAAACTTATTTCTTTCTGGTACTCTGAAAATCTCTTAAAAATCATCAGTCTGGGCCATAATATTTTTAGTTATGTATTTTTCATTGCTGTCTGTCTATAATTGCTATATACTTATAATTCTATATAGCCCCTCTTTTGAAAGATCTGAAGAGTGTATACTGTTGACAGTGTCTTCATGAGGCAAAGGGAGAGGAGGGCAGGGCCACCCCCTTGAAAGCCACGGGTGCTGCTCTGTGGGAATTCCAGACCTCTGTGCTGTGCCCTGAGCTAGGATAACCATATGTCCCATGGCAGCTATTTGCTTTTATTTTCCATCTCCAAAGTCCCAGTTTGGGTAATAACGAATGTGGTCACCCCTTCTGCAGCCCATTGCAGTCTGATCACCAAGGCTTTCCTCCCTTGAAACCCTGCACAGTGCTGACAGCCAAGTGCTCTACTGTTACAAAGGCATCCAGCCCCTTGCTAGAGTGCACCTCTTTCCAACAGGACTATTCCCACTGCTTTACAAATGCACATTATTACCCCTAATAAACTTCCTGCTATTTGCCAGCTTTTATGGAGTGATAAAGCTTTTCTTTGAAACACCTACCCTGCTTTTTAGTTAGGAGCAAAAGAAAACATGTTCCCCTGGTAAATACATCTCCTACACTATGGCAAGTGAGAAATTGCCCCATTTCCCCCTCCCCCATCTAATTTTTGTACTCTTGCCGCATTTAGAAAACTCTGTCCAAGAATATTACTCTATGAAGAAAAAAAAAACCATCATCTCAAAATTATTAAAATCTCTGTGGGAATTCATGATTAATTTTAAGGCCTGGCAGATTAAAATACATTATTATGTACACTCTAGTGCATCCTTTCAGATATTTTCAGAATCTGATTTTGCTCTCTTGATACACACCAATGACTCTACATGTATCTAGTAGATTGCAAGGAATAGATTAGCATTAAAGAGGCAGTATTGTGTTGTTAGGTTGTTATATGTAACTTGTGCTCATACATTAAGAAAAATGTACCTGGCATTCCCTCGGACATGACCAGGCCTCTTAAAAAAAGAGAGAGAGCAAGTGAAAGAATCATTAATACTTGCTGACAATACAGTGGTGACAGCAGTTATGAAATTCTGACCTTTGGAGTATTCACCGACATTTTTACCCAGTTCCCAGACAGAGCATGAGCCACAACAGTCTGCTACAAAACAGCACACAGGCATTTATTTTCAGAAGCTGTCAAACTTCCCACTTTCTAATCATAAAAGAACTGTCCTTTGGGCTTTTCCTAGTAGGTCAACATTGCAGCCACAGAGACAAGGATACACCTCCAGCTTCTTTCTCTGCACCAAAGATAAAGGGTACCATCTGTAAAAAGCAGATAAACAAAACTCCATGCAAACCTTCTCAGATTTCAGATTGAGGATGTTCATACACACTGAGAGGAGGCTTAGCTTGACTCTCGTTGGATATGACACCACTTTTAGTGACCTCCCTTCTTGTATAAACTTGAATCATTAGCAGGATTCTTCATATCCAGATGTGGGTACCTATCTGTCACTCATGCTTAAAACTACACACCTCAGCCCATCATATTCTGTGAGGTATACAAGCATTCCTCCTGAAAACTGAAAATTTTGACTTAATTAAGGAATTCATAGTTTTGACATATAATAATAGATAAGAATGCTTTTTAATCTCATAAATAACTAATAAATTACTTAAAAATTTACCTTTTTATTTTTAAATGATATACTATATATCCACCAAAGATTCACACGAAGTTGACCTTAAACTTTTAGTTGAAAGATGTTTATGTTGGACCTCGTGATTCTCCTTTTTATTTATTTCTACATCCTTTGCTAGACACTTGTTCTGATGCCCTTCCTTCTTCTCTAATATTAGATTATAAAATATTTCCCTTTTAAAATAATACTTCATGTGTAGGTTTACTCTCAGCATTGTAACTTTCACTAAACTAAATATATTAATCCTATTACAGTATGGGCTTCCTTCTCTCCATCAGGCTACAGCTTCTTCTGTCTATGGTTCTCTAACCTTTGCTCATCTTTCACCACCTACTCCACCGCCATTTGCCTGCCTCCCATTGCAGTCTTGTTCAACATTTTTCTTTAGTCATCTCTTTTATTCTCCCTCATTATGCTTTTTCTCTAGACTAGATAGGTAATAGGAGCAGGAGAGAGAGACAGAGACAGACAGAGAGACAGAGACAGAGAGAGGCAGAGAGAGAGAGAGAGAGAGAGAGAGAGAGAGAGAGAGAGAATACTCACAGAGAGAAGGCCCAATACTGCAAAGGCAAGGCTTTGCTGTGTTTATTGATTATTGTGTTGTGATACTCCTCTCATTGGCTTTTCCAATCTTCATGACCTTTCAAAAAAGTGTCTATAGGGGCTGAAGAGTTAGTAAACTTATTCAGGGTTCTGCAACCAAACATAGACATCTGTTTCTGAAATTGTCTTTATATATACATGTACACACTCATACACACACACTAAGCATTTTTGTTCACTATGCTAGGATAGTTTCAGGATACTTCTGTGTTCATTCAGGCATTTTTGGAAGAAGGTGAAATGCTGATAATGACCCCAAGCGAATTATCTGTTTCCAAACATCAGACTTGACCTTCTTTACTTGGGCTTCTCTGTCCTCTTTCAGTCCAACAGACCCACAGAGTCTCCCTGCTTTTTATCTTTCCAATATTTCATGTCCATGTAAAATTCTTCAAAATGACTTGTTGAGATAGTTTCCATGTAAATTTTTCATACCTTCCCAGCTATATTTAGAAGGATAGGTACCCTCTTAAGCAGCCAGACAAGTGACAAGAGGGAAGGGCATCAAGGAACCATCTGATGGGTCTCTTTGAAGGTGGGTCCTTAAATAAACATCTCTAGAAATATGACCAGTGAGAAAACTGGCAGAAATAACTGACATCAGAGAGGAGTTTTTGCATTCATCAACTCATCTTTATCTTCAAGTCAATTGAGATTAAAACCATCGCTCAAATCTGAAGCAGAAATTCAGCAGGAAGCCTATGAGGCAGCTGAGTATAGTGGTGCTCTTTCTTGACCTGCCCTTGTGGGGACATGGCCACAACAGGACAGCTCTCAGGGAGGCACTGCCTGACTCCAGGGTCAGCCTTGGCTTGGGTGCCAGCCCAGAAATCACGGCAGAAGCAGAATTCTGCCAGAGCACTGGCCTCACTAAAGGCTAATCACTTATCATAGGAGGCTAGGACAAGGCTTCTGAGTTTTTGTCACAATGGAAAATGAAGAAGAAGATTTTATCAGCTTCACATAAAGTAATTTCTCAATTGATGTTATGGTAGCTAGTAAGTATACATATATGCAGATTTGAGAACATATAGAGATAGGAGAGAGAGAGAGAGAAGAAAGAAAGAAAGAAAAAGAAGGAAGGAAGGGAGGAAGGAAGGAAGGAAGGGAGGAAGGAAGGAAGGAAGGAAGGAAGGAAGGAAGGAAGGAAGGAAGGGAAGGTCAAATAAGAAAGTTACTCAAAACGTAATATCTCTCACTCTTTTCCAACCCATTCATAATCCTCATCTCCAGGAGGATAATATGTAAAGCATGTCGAATGAGTCATCAAATTTAAAATAAACTTGATATTTTTAGAAAATAATGAAGATATGATAGAATGGAAAAACAACAGTTTTAAGTTAAACAAAGCCTCTACCTGCATCCTCCCTCTACCATGTGCTTACTGTGTGGCTTTGAGCAAGCTGCTCAGTCTCCCTGACACCTCATTTCCACATCTAGTAAGACATGGCCTCTGTGAAATTCAAACACACAGAAAGTATCCAGAGTTCATGGTTTTCAATCAGATTTATCTGGCTTCCATTTCTCTTGGTGTAGACTGCATTAAACACAGAGAAGTTCCTTTGTGTTGCAGGCAGAGAAAGTTTTGTTTTCTCAAAGGGTAAGGAGAAAGAACAAAAATAAATTCAGGGTTTGAAGGCTTGTTCCTGAGCTCCATCAGCAAGGAAAAAATAGGAAATCCACTCTGTAGCGCCAAAAGTTCTTCCAGACATAGGGGTAAAGTTGATCTAAGTTATTCAGCATCCAAGTCAGATGTGGCCATCCAAATGGACTTTAAGTTTGCATCCTAGAAAATGAGTCAAAAAAGCCATTAGATGCTGTTTATTTATATGTCATTATATTTAGTCATCTGATCTTGGGATGATATTGAAGTATAAAGTATTTGCAGCTATGGCTCTCTCTCAGAAGGCATTATTTGTCTTTTGCTTGATTGATTTGCTCTGTTCCTCAATGGATGGGAGAGGGAGTGAGTACTTTACAAATCCACAAGTATATGACCTAGAAAAAGAAAGGTTAAAAGAGAAGAATCAGGCTGGGAGTGGGGAGAATAAACTTTTCAGAGACTTGGAAACAAACCAGAGAGCAGCTTCTGTGATGTGCTGTGAAGTTCATGAGCTTTTTGAAGAAGTTGATAATATGTTTATGTAGCGCAATCCCCCTGGCCACACCCAAGGCCCTTCCAGGGTCAACCATAATAATATTCATGATAGCAACCAAGTATTACACATTTCCCATGTGCAATGTTCCAGGCTTTTTAAGTACAGGGATTCTTCTCACACACCAAGGTAGTAGGTCCAATCTTTGTCCTTGTTTTACAGATGAGGAGATGGATGTGAAAGGACTCTAAATGATTTGCCTCAAGTTGTCTACCCAGCAAATTGAGAAGGTGGAGTTCAAAGCCACATAAGCTGGCTCCAGAATGGGTGCTCTTCATCACTAGCCAAAGGGTTTGAATTCTAGAGTGTGATGTTAATTCGTCTTTAATAAAACAACTGGATAATTCTAACTGCAGGACTAGTAGTAAGGTAATAATGACCACTGTACTTCTGTAGTGTGCCAGATACGCGTGGAGCACTTTAGGTGTCAATACTCTCAGTAGCTCACAAAATCATCAATAACTACTCGGTTATTTTCTGTGAGGAAACTGAGCTCCATGAGGTTAAATAACCTGTCCTGTATCACACAAACGAGGTGTGCTTTTGTATTCCTGGTTCTGAGTTGTTTCAGTTCCTGGTTTGAGGCAGAAAGTATATTCTTGGCAGGTCCCATCACCTGAATAGCCCGGAGAAGACTGGTGACACAATTACTGGGAACAGCTGCCATTGCTGGAGTCACCCTCTGTTTATCATCCAGTCACCAGAAGCCCCTCAAATACCCAGGATAAAACTTATGTGATGCCACAATGGAATGTGCCACTCACCTACACCCTTGGACACACAGGTGCATTCACACATATTCATACACACACACACACACACACACACACACACCCCTCCCTCGGCACCAGGCTGTAACTCCTTCCCAATTAAACTAGAGTAGAACATGATGAGTTTAAGTCCAAATATATTAGGATTTCAACTTACAGTCAGGAATAAAATCCTTCCTCAATTTCCTAGAACATCACAGTGAAGTAGCACTGAATTCCAATGTCCTGCAGTGTTAATTCCCTTTTGTATTGGAGGCAGCTTAGCCAGCAGCTTTGGGCAGACTTCTGATGAGGAGAAAGGGAGAGGAAGGAGCAACCACTGGAGCATGAATGGGGGGATCTCAGCCATTCACAAAAGGCTTCCATAGTCAACGTGTAAAAGGTTTCTTTGTAAATTTCCCATTCCTTTTTTTTTCTTCCCTTGATGCAAGATTTTTTAGTTTGAAACAAAGGGGAAACTGTAGGAAAGAATTATTAAAATAAAAAAGAAAGTAAATCATGGAAAAGCAATAAATTTGGTCATTGTCGAGACAATTGTAATTCAACATCCTCTGCTAGAGATTTTATTAATTTATTCATGCCTTTATTCACAAATATTTACCAAACAGGCACAAAGATAGGAATGGGAGATATAATATAAACAAAAAAGAAAATGTCTTTGCTTTTTATGGAGTTTATATTCTACTAATAAAGAAAACCAATAAAGTAGTACATGTTGAAATAAACTTACATTCATAAATATTATGAAAGTAAGTAGCAGAAACTGGAATAATACCTTCGGACTATATTAAGCTGAATAGTTGGAGTAGAAAAGAGATTTAGAAAACCACTTTAAAAAGCAGATATTCCCATTCAATAAAAGATTTTTTTTAAGCAAGTATTCAACACTGTGCTAGGCATGGATAAATTCTTGGTTCTGATTGCTGCACAGTCTGCATGGGGAAATGGGGAGAGAGATGGATATATCATTACCATACCTTGAAAAAGCTGCTTCTGTGACAGAGAAGAGCACTGAGTAACTGAGTACACGGAGCAGAGCAGTCAGAGCAGTCTCAAAGATGGGCCTGGAGGAGGACTGAAAACTCAATAAATCTAATGAATCTATAAAGCACCTTGAAATAATGTGAAGAACAGACAGAGCACATGTGGCTTGGGAAAAAACTATGTTTTATCCTGTGCAGAGCTAAAAAGACTTCTAAGCAGGGGAGGAATTCCATCTCATAGATGCTTGAGAAAGCTCATCATGAAGAGGAATAAGGAATGGATTAGATCTTGCAGAGAATGAAGTAGATCTTGTAGGGACAGAGCTGGGAAGACTAAGGAATTAGGTCCCAGGAGAGAAGCCCTTCAGACCATGTCCTCCTCCACAAGAAGCCTTAATGAGGACAATGACAAGAATTTTACTAGAGAAAAAAACTACACTTCTCCATGGTCCTGGCTCAAAGATAAGCCTCTGACTCCTGCTAAGTGGCCATCTCTAGAGCAATAGGGGCACACCCACCCAAGCTGGCAGGTGTGCAAACTGTGTAAAGGAAGCCGTAGGTGGGGACAGTCCCTTCCCTAAAAAACTGAGCGTTCATCCTCAAATCACTGTGACTCCTCCCTATTCAAGTGCAAACCTGAAGAAGTGTCCCTGTGGGCAGCTCTCTAAGGGTTATGGCATTTACTGACTGTAAAAGAAAATGTAACTTGTAATGCTTCAGAAAGATACTTCTGTCATTAAGAATCAGATGAGGATAGCTCCTCTACTCCACTTGAATCTACCCTTCCTCAAACTGCATCTCAACCACATAATTCTGAGCTAGCTAGCTACGTCGGAGTAGAGAAGCAAACGTAGCATCAGTACTGAAGATTTAATTGATCATCATCTTTCAGTAGCCACCATCCCCAGGCCAATATCATTATTTTTTAAACTCTATTTGGAAGAAGTGTTGTTTTTTAAGTTTGCAGCTGTCCTTGGGTTGGTATCGTGTTATTTCCTCTTTGAAAACTTCAGGTGTTGCTTTCACTCCTTGCTGTTCTTGCCATCACTGATGACATGGCACACTGGTGATGCCAAGCAGGGCCCAGCAGCAAGAAGCCGCACCAACCAGCATCCAGCAGCAGGGAGAAATATTGTTTAATAGGCAAACATGACATGAAAAATAGCATCAAGGTCATCCAATGCAGTGTGAAAACAAAATCCACTGCCTACTTCTCCTTCCAATTCCTCATCTTTTCCTCTCTTATATAAAGCTGTGTCCTGCATAGCTCGATCTCACTCCCTGATCTTAATGATGGCCAAGGTAAAAAGTATCTCAGCTTTGCGATAATCTTGTTTTGTCATGCAGAAAAAAAGCAGCACACTGATTACAAACCCAGGGAATACAATTATCTTCATTTCTTATGCCTTTGGAGGTAATGCTGCTTCCTTAGAAACTCAGGAAATATGTACATCCCATGAAATGAATACAAACCTCCTCCTTGGAAATTGAAAGCCAGGAATACTTCCCTGGAGCATCCTGTGCTTTTATATTTTCACACATTCCACTGAAACATGAATTATGATTTTCCCTTCATGTAATTATTTATCGTTAATAGTTTTTCTGCTTTCTAGTTCTACACTTGTCTCCTACCTTTCCACCTCAGAGATGTTTCCAGATCAATCACATGAGTGAGAAATTGTCACCCCAGCCTCGAAACTCCACTCAGGGAGAAGATGGAGTGAGAGGTGGAAAGGGGTTGGTCTCTTATTCTGAATGGAGACACAACTGCTCCATTCCCCTGAATGAGAGGCACACCAGTTTACCCATTCTCGGAGGTGATAAACCCAAGGGCAAGGAAGAACAAGTAATAAGGTGTTCTTGTCATGCAGCTCAAGATTTTTAAAACACATTAACTGTAATTTTTAGATAGTCAGAATTTAGTGAACCATTAAAAGTGACCCAGTTCACTGAACCAAGCTGAACTGAACAGATGGAATTCCACCCTCCCTATGCTTGAGTGACTACTCAAACAATGCACAGTCTTCCTTTAAATCCGTCTTCTGAGCTGCTTACCTCACTTAGCAGCACATGCAGGGGATGCGCTGGTCATTTTTGTATTTGATCATTCTCTGATGGCAACAGGAAGCTGGTACCCAGATGAACTGAATTTATGAGACGGTGTATGGTATTTTGCAGCCTGTTTAAATCCTGTAAATTTTCTGTCATGTGACTCTGCATTTGAGACTCAACAATGTCCTGATTTGTTTTCTCTTTCAGAAGCTATGTCAGATCTAACTCTCTCTATTTTAGGTCTTCCTCCCTCTTTTCTTTCTTCTCACAAGCATAAAACATATACTTCTGGTGTCCTTTCTGCTGCTCCTGGCCTTCCAGCTCTGTCTAATTATGGAATCTTTGAAAATTAAACACCTATACTTCAGACTCTCTTATGAAAAAAGAAAGGTATGAATTTTCCCATGAATCATGGAACAGCAGCCCTATGTATCAGCATCCTCAGGTAACAATGCCAATATGTCTTCCCTTATTTAGAAATCCCAAATATTCCAAAGAATGATATGACACAATGGTTTGAAAATCAAAATGAAAGGCCTCTCAGAGCCTGTAGGCAGTAAGGAATCAGTGAGAATATCTCACAGAAAGAGATACATAAAAGGTTAAAATTGTGGCAAAATAAGAATAAAACCCAGAGACCAAAACAGAGCCATCTGTATCTACACCGACTTTAGAAAAATAGAGATTAGAGAGGTTTCATTATGCTAGCTCTCACGTGATGAGGGAAGCTGTAAAACAAACTGTGTTACGGTCTCGGGATGAGGTCTTAGAAGTGGAACCAGAATGGGTGCGCGTTTGTTTATTTTAGTCTGTATCAGCTTTAAGTGTTAATTAACATGGTGCACTGTATTATCTCTATGTCTGTGGAGCAGAGAGAGGACCCACACTGTGACTGCCCCAGCCCCCACATGGCTTCTGTGGGGCAGTTCTGGCTTCAGTGCAGGGCGGAGAGATGCAAACTTTATAGCCAGCACAGAGCTTGGCTCTGGTTTTGGGAATGACCAGTCAATTAACCTCTGCATCTCGGCTCACTCATCTGCAGGATGGGAACGTTAATCTGCTCATTATAACCTAAGGTAGCACACTGTTCAATTCTGATTGGAAACTAGGTCAACAACAACCAGAGCAAAGGTTGACATTCAAGCTTCTTACCTGTTTTCCTATCCTTTACCAACCTCAAGCTCTCCAGTCTCTTTGGCCTTTTCTGAACCTGCCTTCACTCAAGTGGATCATTAAGGAAGTGGCCATGAATTAATGTGTGTGGTCTGACTCCACCTTCTTCTATGCTGCCAATCTGTCCATGTGACCTGAAAGGCCTGGGGCAAAATAGCAGGCTTGCTCTCTTCGTTTACCTGTTAAATATTACATGCATGGAACTATTCTTTCTCTAAGTAACATTCAAGGTATAAGTAATGTCCAACTAATTCATTGACTCATTAATTATTCTGTGCACCTACTATGTGTCAGGCTCTATTGAGACAAAAAGATGAATAAGGCAATCCTTTCCTTAATAGATTTCCAAGAGTGATCAGACACATGTGGAAATGATAGCAATATAATAAGAACACAGTGGGTATCTTCAATGGCTTGCACTGCTTGGTATCAATACAATTCCAAACAAACCTAAAAAAAACACTCCTGCCAAAAAGCTGAAATTAAATGATAAACATGTCTGTCATCTATCCTGCCCTTCAAAAAGTGGCACAAGGAAGAAAGCCCCTCAGCTAGAAGTTTTCTGAGCAGGAACAGTGTGGGTGTTCTTTTTCCAATTATCTTTGTCTCCTTGTCTTGAAATGGTCACAACTGCAGCATTGCGGATGTCATCTGGAATTTCTTCATCATTCTCAAGCTTCAAGATGAGAGTGAGGAGCCATAGTGTGCATTTCCCTCAACCGATTTGAAGATTTCAGCAGGGATTCCACCAGCTCCAGATGCCTTGTTGTTTTTCATCTGCTTGATGGCTTTCCTCACCTCATAAAGAGTTGGAGGGATTGTAACATTGCCACTGATTGGGAGTTGTGGGATGGAGTTGAAAACACTCCCACTGATAAAATAATTTCCACCCAAGACCTTGAAATGCTCTTTTCAATATGGGTTGACATTTTCTCTCTCACTGAGCAGTTTTCAAGCACCCTTATCTTCTTGATAGCTCATATAGAGCTTCAGTGGCACCAACCTTAATCCATGTGTGTGTGTTGAATTGACTTTGCCATGACATCGCGCCATCTGCCCTGTATGTTAAAGACTCCTTGGATCTCTACCTTCCCTTACAGATATACCAATATCTTTCTTTTGGGATCAATGACAATGCCAAATGCCATAAGATCAAAAGCAGAAAAATCATGGCAGATTTCCATTCAAGATAGCTATGAGATTACTAATTTGCGTCTATTAAAAATGTTTAAGAGATTCAGGTCCTTGGAGGTAAACTAACATACTGAAGCATTTGAAATGTTTATCTTGGGTCAAAAGTTGTGCATTAATTCACATGAGACTCCATTGTTTAGATTTAAAAGCTTGTTCTCACAGGAAATTGAGTCCACAGTGTTCTAATCTTGCAGGAAATAGTTCTGATAAATTAGCTTTCTCTTTGCTCTGAGAAGACATTTCTTTCCTACTTATAGGAAATTATTCACACTAAAGATTCAAATTTTATCATGTGAGTATTACAGCCCCTGCAACATTTAGAGGACTCTTCGTTTTTACTAAAACTACCCATTCATTGGACAAATGATCTTTTGCAGAAATTTTCCGCCTTTTTTTAACCCAGGAAAAGCATTACAAGTTTTGAGTTATAATCATCTTTATCATAAAATGTTAGAACTGGAAAGAGCCTAGCATTGTGATCTTACTGTTGGGGAAACTGAATCCAAGAGAATGAAGTGATAGTTATCCCCAAGTTGCACAGCTGGATGCTGGTAGAAGCTGCTCTAAACCTCAAAGCTTCTAGCGCAAGGTTTTTCCAAGCATAATATTCTTTTTCCCTTGACAATATTCCCTCTAATAAGGAATAAAATCCAAATGTTTTATTTTCTCTAATTTGTCTCATAAACAATACCCAGGAACCAGGAACTTGCTATTATTAATCTTCATATAACTTCCCCAATACCTCTATCTATATCAATTAAATATAACTAAACCAGGAATAGTACTTTTAGGCCCTGTGCCAGTTAATCTTAATTGTCCACTTTACTCTATTAAGAGATTCCTTGAGAGGTGATTGTATCATAGAGGTGCTATAATTATCAGTGGATTAATCTACTGATTATCCTACTTAAATGTGCTATTAGGAAGTGTGGCCAGGTTGGGGGGAGGTGGGTCACTGGGGGTATGCCCTTGAAGGGATAACACTCACTAGCACTCTTCCTCTATGCTCTGCTTCCCTGCCACCATGAAGTGAGTGGCTTTGGCCCATCACTGGCTTTGCCCTTCTGCTGTGATGTTTCTGCCTTGGAGCCATATGACCCTGGACTGAAACCTCAGAAACCATAAACCAACATAAACCTCCCCTCTTTCAAGTTGTTGGCATCAGGTATTTTGTCCCAGGGATGGGAAAACTTACAAAATACAGAAGATTGGTACCAGAAGTGGAGTTGTTGCTGTGACTATACCTGACCATGTGGTTCATAGCATTTGGAACTGGTTTGCAGGAAGAATTGGGGGGGAGGGGGGAATGAAGAAGCAGGCTAGAGAAAGCCTAAAAGGTTGTAAGTAGAGATTGTTAGGCAATTTTGATAGAGGCTCCGGTGACCAGAATGCTGATAAGAATGTGGACAGTAAAGACTAGCATATAAGGTTTTAGATGGGATTGAGTTTGATATTGGGGAATTGGACTAGAGGACATATATATTACTCTCCAGCAAAAAAAAAAAAATAGTATACATTTTATAAATGTCCGAAGACATTGTGTGAAGCTGAATTTAAAGGTGGGAGACTAATTGATCTGGCAAAAGAAAGTTCAAGGCAGACCAACATTCAGGCTGTGGTACAGGTACTACTGGCAGATTCATGGTAAGAATTGGGAGCAAAAAGCAGAGCAGAAAGATTGAGAAACTTAAATTTTAACCCCCAAAAAACACATGTAAAGTTGGAGGTAAAGGAATATGTTGTTGCTGAAAAGATTAGTACCATTAAAAAGATACCAAGTACTTTGAATCAAGACAACCATAAAGATTCCTTGAGGGCATCTCAGAAATCAGCAAGAGCCCACCCATCACAGGCTCAAGGATATAAAACTATAAACCTTTCATTGGAGGGAAAACAAAGTTCATGAGCCCCCTTGCAAAATAAAGGCAGCCTAAGGAATTGGTTTTCTGGTATTTATTTCACAGTACTCAGCCATCTGGGCACTCAGAGATTGCTACCCACAATACAAGGGCTACTGCTCAAGCTAGTGGTAAGACTGGCATCATTCATGTAATACTGGTTTTTCAGAGATGAAGCATTCAAGAGTTTTGATGTCATAGAGGCTTCCATCCAGATTTCAAAAGAAGGCTGGGAGGTGGGTGCATGGCCCTGAGAGGTAGGTGCATGAAGCTATAGAAATGAAGCTAAAGGTTAAGTGAAGATTCCAGGAAGTTAAAGACACTAGAACTACAGAATGCCTCCCAAGAAAATCCACAGGCAGCAAGTGGAGCCAGCCCAAGAGAGAGGCTCTGTAGGATGCAACTGGCAAGGTCATAGGGGTGGGGACACTCAAGTCCTCTGGAATTCTCATCTTAGAACCATGTACCCCAGATGCTGGATATGGAGCTACAGGATTTAACATTTATCCTGCTGTTTTTCAATCTTGCTTTGGTCCAATTCTTTTCTCACTTCCTCCCCTTGGAATGGGAATGATTACCCTGTTCCATTGTATATTGGAATCATGTAGTTTCCTTTTTGAATGTTTGCAAGGGTTCACAGATAAGCCTTTTCCTTGAATCTCAAAGACAGCCTTGGATTTTTCAGCAATCCTTGGACTGTTGGTACTTTAGGAAAGGGATTCTTGCATTTCCAGTTAAATACAGGATAGTTATATCATGTTAGGCAGGATCTGAACTGATTACTGTCTTTGCTGATTAAGGATATGTGATTAGGTATCAAAATGACAAGTGATGGAGTTGTGTCAGTTAATCTTAATTGTCAACTTGACTCCATTTAGAGGCTCCTGGAAAGGTGATTGGGTCATAGAGATACTGATAGTGCTAACCTTAAGAAGGTTCAATTTTGTTTGGGGGTAATAGGACAAGATTCTCATCAATATTCTTTTGGAAGAATAGATTCTATTTAATATTCTTTTTCAAAAGAAAAAGAAGATAAGCTACAAATAACCCATCACCACAATATCTTATCGTTATTACACAGAGAATATCAGAAAAATGTTCAGGAAAAGTATTCATGTTGCCCTCTAACCTTCTATTATGATCTATACAAGGTACACCTTAGCCTCTATCATCATTGTACCAGCTCCTCAAGTGCACAGGGATTGTCCTCCAAGTAACTTATTTCCTTGTCCTATCCTCACCTGGACAGCAATTTTCATGTCCCCTGGGGATCTCCACTTTTGCCACTCCTCTCTTCCATTTCATGAGTGAAAGAAGAGAAAGAATGTTACCCTCAAAGGTCTTCCCTGAATCAAAGTCTAAAGCTTAGAGTGACTGCCACCATGAACTTCCTGAAAGCTATTTTACTGAGCTTCCCCTGCTCTTTTCTCTGCTTCCAGTTGCTTTAGTGGAGATGTCATTTTGTTATTAGCATAGCTTTAACCCTAAAGGAAGTATGTGTATGTCATGCCTTAGAAAAATGTTTAGAATTGCTTCTCGGCCTTTTGGCTAAGATCAAGTGAAAAAATGTTTAGAGTCGAGGAAAACACTCAGTACTATTATATTTTGATACTTGTAGTGCCCCCAAAACATTTATGAGGAAGAGACAAAAATAAAAAAGATGTATTCAAACAAAGGCATTTTGGTATTAAAGAATATCCATGATTAGATCTGCATGTTTGAACACTCCCTGTGACTGCTATATGGGGAAGGGACTGGAAGGGCCCATAACTACAGAGGAGGAAATGAGGTTCATATTAGCTTTCTGTTGCTACTGTAACAAATTACCACAAACTTAGTTGAATCCATTTCCTACTTTCTGTTGGCTTCCCATATTCCTCACCTGATAGCCTCACATCATTCCTATTTCTTCCTGTCCTTACATCTGCTGTCGCTTTCTGAGCCTCCCAACTCCCTCTTATAAAGATCTTTGTGACTATGTTGGGCCATGCAGACAATCCTGAACAATGTCTCCATCTCAGGATCCTTAATCACATCTGCAATCTATTGTCAGATAGAAATTCACAAGTTCCAAGGATCAGGATGTGAACATCATTATGGTAGAGCATTATTCTAACACAAGGCCTTTGAAGTATCCAACCAAAAAGGACAAGCAGGTGAATTAGAGAGATATTCCAGGGGTAGAATTATGATTTAATGATTGCTTGATTGTTGGAATAGGGAAACAGAGTGAAGTCTAAGAAAACTCCATATGTTTTAACTTCATCAATTAGTAAGAATGGTACATTTATCTGAGGTAGAGTAAGCAGGAGAATCAGGTTTTGGGGAAGGGGGATGTTGTGAGTTTTCAACACATCGATTGTGAGATGCCCATGAGAAAGTCAAGTTAGAGCTGTTCAGTTGACAGGTAAATGAATATACAGCTCTAAAAGGCAGAAATCATGGGGTTTTTAAAAAATATGATAGCTGAAGCAAAAGAAGCAGATGAAATATCTCTGGAAGGAAAAATAAAATGAGAAGATATAAGAACAACAAAAGAATATCAGCGTTTGAAATGCTAGTGAAGATTTGAATAGTGTAACAGATGGAACACGTGGAGAATGTATTTTCCTCTGCTGGTCCTCATTCTTTCTGTCCCTCTTCTCTTCTCCCCAGTGTTTTGACTATTAACTACTCAGCCTTTGTTTGCTGTTTAAGGATATACTGCTTCTGTGTCACCAACAGTGAGGGCCACCACCAGCCTTCCTGTTGAGACAGTACCGGCATCTCCAAGGACAGAGAAAGAAGAGATCAGAATAAGAAGCTGCCCCCAGAATAACACACCTATTGAGGTGGCCAACACAGACGAGGTGATGGAGGAACCCTTTCCTCTTCCTTCATACTCTCCTCACCTCAACCCCGACACCTTGTGCAACCACCACAGACTACCAGAGAAGACAAGAGAGGCCATGAGAAGGGTTTGAGCAGAGAAGTGGGGGCCCCTGGAAGCCTTGCTGGGCCTTCCTCATCATCATGGGACTTTAACAAGCATGGCAGAGATGAGGTTGGGACTGACTCTCTATGCAAGCAGGTGAATTCCCAACACTGGACAGGTCAGTACATCCTCTCTGTGTGTTTCCAATAGTGCAGGAACATGAGCTGGAGGGTCCTGGGGCCCAGGAGGTGGCCTGGGAGTGCACTGCCTCTGCAGAGAGAGGTGGGAAGACACAGGTGCACCCATGCTTTGGGCCAATTCTGAAAACTCTGAAATAGGATTCAGGCCATGGCTTGAATTCCATAGCAACCTCATCCCCCAATCCGCCCCATACACAAAGCATGAAAGGAGCAAAGCATTTTCTTGACTTATATTCTTGAGTTGCGTCAACTCTAGACTGAATCAACATGATGACAGGGCAGGTTGGGAAAATGCATAGCAGTGAGGCAGTTAGGGGCTGCCAGGAGGGCTCCCTCCATCTGCATTAAATTCTCATCAGCAGTTCCAGTAATCACAGGCAAGGTCTGCAGCATGGTCTCTCAGGGATCTTCAACCCAAGTGTACATTGGAAGTAACTAGGGTGCTTACAAAACAAAAACCAGACTCTGTACCCACTGTGCACCCACAGAATCAGGTCCCTGAAACACAAGTACAGACCTTTATTTATTTCTACATTATCCCCAAGGAGACTTTAACATGCACCTACCACTGGGAACCATTCATATCTCAAGAACAAATCCCACAGAGTGTGAGTAGTGCTCCTGAAGTCTGGCTCCGGGCAGACTGCCTTCTGCTTTGGCAGCAACTGGAAACACTGGCTGCCACCTCAATCTGCTGAGAGCCTACTCCCAACTGCCACACTCCTTAGCCCCGTCACCAGGGACTCTCTTTAGCCCAGAATGTGGCTAATGGCCACTCATGACTCCTCACCCCATGGAGTAAGCAAAGACAGGGCTTTGAGAGTACAAAGATGGGACAGGAACGCTCTCACTCTGAAACAAGAGACTAGCACATGCATGAGACTCCTTCTTGACTCTTCCTGGTTGAACACAGAAACCAATTACTTCATTCTTATTTGCCATGTTTAGCATCTAAGAAAGAAAAGACTTTGTCTTTAGAAAACATTCAAACCTTGGCTCCACCACTTGTGCTGTGGGCATGGCCAGGAGACTTGGCCTCTCAGAATCAATTTCCTGGCTCTTTCCATGGTTACCTACCTGCAGGTTCAGAATGAGAATAATGTGCAGAGCATAGGCAAGTGCCCAGCACAAAGTGGCATCTCTTCCTGCCTGCTCTAGGAAGGAAATAAAGGAGAATTAACCCTAAACCCTGGCCTCAAGAAAACTCCAACTTAAATAGAAATGTAAAACAAACATTTATGAAATGTTCAAGCCTTCTAAAAAGTTATGACCGGTAACTGACTATTGGTTCTGGCATCAGAAGATGGCTAATTGCCAAAACAGGGGCTTATGAAGAAGAATGGATTTGCCATGAATTTTAAGGGATAGACAGAATTTGGATCTGCTGAGGGGAAAGAGGAGAGGTTTACTGATATAAGAAACCAAAGAGTCAATGCACAGGTATTATCAAGTTCAATAAGCCTGTTTTTCTCTCTGTTAGGTCTTTATTTTCTGATATGTCATTAGGGAACAGCTCCTGTTAACTTCATGTTATCTCTCTTCAACAAATCAGCTGCCTTCTGTCATATATTTTTTCACACCACAGTTCTTTACATCTGGCCTACCTGGCCCAGCCCAGAAGAGAACTGGTGACTTCAGCCTACAGCAGGGCAAGGATGGCAGGGAATCAGATGATCTTGTTCTTTGCTCCTCTAGTACAGGCTGGGGCACTTAGAGGGGAAAAGTGGCAAGCCTTCAGTACTCCAGCCTATGCCTTAGCATACAGAATTTCAGCCCTTTTGTGATTCCTTACTACTCCCAGCAGCCAGCAGCTGAAGCTCTTTCACAAAACAGTGATGGTGATCCATCTCTTGAATTTGTAATCCCTCTATGTTTTGTCACTGATTGTGAAGAGCTTTGTGATGCAAAATATACGCTATAAAACAATTTGGGGATGAATATGGCTAAATATGGTTTTTTCTACTCACCTGAGGGTTTCTTTCCATCTAGCTCTTCCTCCTTCACCATTTTAAGCAGATGATAAACTAAAAACTTGAAGGGAATCCTCTTTGTTTTTTATGTTCGATCAGGTTAGAATTAGGCCAAGCAAATGAAGCCCACCTTTTCCCCAAACCTAGAAACTCCCTCTCCTTAGGCTGAAGGTGATGACATTCCAGGTGTGTGTAGCAGAACCAAGCTGTTTTCTCCTTGAGCCCACAACTGTGCAAGGGGATTTTAGCCCATTATGTTTCTGATTCATTTGCACTTAACTCATCAAGATATTGTTTTGTATGAGTTGTTTGATATCCAAAACACCTTATGAGCCTTTTTACAACCCTTTTATCTGAGAAGCTGGGAATTATGCCTAGCCAAGAATAAACAGAACTCGAAGGTTCGTGCTCAGCTCAAAATGTGGAACTTTTACTTAGGCAGTGTCTAAATAGCCTGCCCTTTCAGAGTTCTGCTGTGTTTAATTGGAAAGTGACTCAGAGGAGTATAAGTGAAAGGAAAATCAACAGTGATTTGAAAATGCTTTTCTTCAGTCTGCGTGGATGGCTGTCATTTGGTCGACATTAATTAGCATGGGAAAAAAATAGCATCTTTTGGATCCAGCCTATTTTTCAAAGCTCTAAACATGAGACGATTTTGAAGTGAGGTAAAGTGATAAGCAGATTTCATTTTGTTGTTGTTTTCTAGGCAGCAGTTCTTAATCAGATGAATGAACTTGTTTGTACTAGTTAACTTTGCTGGAGTTTAGGAGTTGTATTTAAAACAGATTTTATCCTACAGTGATATTAATTTGATAGGATCCCTGATCTGTAAACCATTGGTTATCTTGGTCTCTCCTGATAAGGAAAAAAAGTGCAGAGGATTTCCAGTTGGTGAGCACATTTGGGCAGAATCTTTCACACGTCACAAATTGCAGATGGGAGGCAGTGATCTCGAACATGCAGTCACATTGCGTGACCATCTGACACCTTCCATTTAGAAAAATAATACTTTCCTCCCAGCATACGCTCCCTGCTGCAACCAGCACCAAAAATTATGCCTGGGAGAGCCGTTCCTCCTAGACCAGGGTCTTAAATATTTCTTAGGTGGCTTTTAAAAGATTCATACTGCAGCAGCACCTAGCTCACACCTTAGTCACCCACAGGAAAAAAAAAAAAAATCCCAAAAAGGCAACTTCCCAATGATGCTGCTGGTAACAAAAACATCCACAAAGAACAAAAGGGCTGGGGGTGGGGGAACTGGAAAGAGACAGGAAAATTACACCAGACACATTTGTAAGGTGATTTATTCTTGTCTTCTGTGTGATTCAAGCATATTCACGTTAAAGTCAATGGACTTCTTTGTCGGCGGCTCATTTCTAAACTGCTTCACAGTGGCATAGAATTTCTCAGTCCCCAGGAGGGGACTGGAGTCCTGGGATTGTATATAACTTCCTCATCCTCCAGCATTCTGCACTAACCCTTGCTCGTTTAAGACAAGAAAGAGCATCTATGTCTTTCCTCCTGTCCTGTACATTTAATGACCCCTGGCAATAGCAACAGCAATGATTTCCAACAGATATGTTCAAGCGGAGATTTTTAACCAAAAATTCAGAATTTTGATAACAGGTCTAAATGGGCACAGCTTATTTTCTAATTAACAAAAGCCATGACAAATTCAATATTCAGACTCTTTACCTATATACAAACACAGATACACACGCAGAGATTATCTGACTCTGTGCACATACTCACACACATGCACAAAGCATGCCCAAATTTCCTCCTTTTCTCCTGCAGAATGAAGCTAAACATGCTTTTCCAAGGTGCAAGCTTGCTAACATCCACCCTATAAGAATGAAGAGGTCTGAGTAGCTGCTGTCCCATGATCCAAAACTGTTCCTATAGAATCTTTGGGGGAGATAAGGACAGAGGGAAGAACAAAGGTGATCAAAACAATCAATCACCTGCATTTAAAAAAAATTCTCCTTTCTTCCCATTTTCACACTGCCCTGGGTTTCAGGGGATTTCCCAACAGTAGCAGGCGAATAGTTTTAAGGTTTGTATAGTAGGATCTCATCACAATGCTAAAAAAAAAAAAAAATTACTTTTACTAAAATCAAAATGGCACTTATATCAGGATTCACACCCTACTCTTTTAAAGAAAAAGTATCAGATAAGAGTGATAACTGTGCTAATAATATTATCATTCTTCACCTTTATAACAAAGGAAAGTGCTAGAAGATGTACCACATCAGATAGGTAGGCAAGTGGGTTTGTTCTCAAGAAATCTTTAGAGTTAACTCGGGAGAGATTGGCTGACTGTCCTGAAGCCTTCAAAAAACATAGAGCAGTAATTGTTTGTAAAATTATGTAAAATCAGCTCTACCCAAGGGAAAAGAACAGCAAGTAGAGAACTTTGGAAAGAAAAAAATGAACAAAAATATTGCTTTGACTGGGCTCGCTTTTAAAAATCTTCATTATTCCAAAGATATTTGTGTTAACATTTTAGTCTATTGCCCTTCTCTCCAGACATCTGATAAAAATCTTTGACAATACTCTATCTTCCAATATCTTCCTCTCTATTTCTACTTGTACATAAATATTTACACATCTACATACAAGTTTGTGCACATGGACACAGTTTAATTGAAAACCATGTGAAATGACAAATATAAAACTTTCTCCTAAGACAGTCTGTCCATGGGATCCACACATGCCATGGCTTGGTATTAGTCCAAATACTTGACTGCCTAATTACTTCATTCGGTATCACTTCTTGGTTTAACCTTAATCCGTTTGTCTCTTTAGACCATAACTTTAACCTCATCACTCACTCAATGACAAGGTACATTTTATTACCCAAATAAATTAAATGAAATGCCTGGTTCCCAAAATCTGCAGATATTTAAAGAAGTAGCAATTTGGGCTTGAATTATTGACTCTGTTATCCAGAAAACAACCAATTCTCCTATTTCCTAATGAATTTATAATACTGGAACCTTTTGTTTATTGATCACTTATCATTTTAAATGCATATAATGAAGGCTCTGTTATCTACATTTACGAATAAGGTGTTTGAGACTCAAGGAAGTCATTGTTCAAGATGGTATGGTTAGTGAGTGGCAGGGCCTATATTTGAACATGAACAGACTTAATCTACCTACATACTCTCTACCCCTAGGTAAGGTATCTCCTTATGGATTCTTCTTCCCGGACAATCAGCTCTTAGAAGACTCTGAAGGGCTGTCTCTAGTCAGATGTAAACTATATGAGACAGAGGAAAAGTCTCACTCTGATTGGAGAAAGATGGCAGTTAGTACATTCAGGCTAGGTTTGAAACTACAATCTTAATGAGAAAAGTATTTTATGTTGAAGTCATGAAGAAGGATAAAGGTATTTGGCTTTTAATTATGTCACTGACCCAACCTTGAAGGCTCCCAACCTCCGGGTTTCTAGGCATGGGACATAGGAAGGGTCCTTATAATCCCTATGGATTTAATTATATTTTTGTTTGTGTCATACCATCAAACTATTAAATTTTAATCTGTATGTAGCCCACTTAGTAATAACTATATCATCAATTTAATATTTTTGAGTTCTCCATACAGAGACACAGTATCAATTATTTTTGCCTGATAGCTATTAAGCCATCATGATATATGAAGTGGGAAAAGAAATTATACACCAAGGATTTTATCCACAACAAGAAAAAAATAAAACAGTAAATGGATGTTCATGGGTACATGACATTTTAACCAGAGTTTAGTACTATATTTAGATTCAGTATTTTGTGTATGACTTGAACTACAAAAATTGGTTTTTATATCATTTATATAAAGATGACTGCTGTATGCTTTTGCCAAATCTGAAATGGAATATCTTAGCCAGTTAGTAATGCCTTTCTCAAAACAAATGATGTACACTAAAAATATTATAGACTAATCACTTGCCAAAATTGTTTAATCGAAGTTACTTGTAGTAGTTTTTATTTGAACAGACATGTGACATTCTATATCCTTCTCAATTTTTCAAAGATAATCAAGCACAGATCTCTTAATATTGAATTAAATAAGTACCAAATAGAAACTTTGAATGGACACTTTGGTGCCTTCTCTTCAGTTAGAAAAGAGGAAATTAACTATTGCTTATTTCACAAATGTGTATAGAATGTACTCTATGACAAGCACTGCCAAAGGGACACATCAATGAATATAACAGATAAAAATACCTGGCCTTTGAACCACGCATTCTAGTTGAAGAAACACAATGACTAAACAAAAATTAGTAAAATAAGGGATAGTGACAAGTAACATAAAGTATGAGGAGATGAGAAGTTTGTGAGAGGGGAATCTGTGATTTTTAATAGGATAGTCATGAGCAATGAACTTCAATAGTGACCTAAAGGAAGTGAGGTAGCAAGCTTTGTGGAGAAAGAGTATGCTGAGCAAAAGGAAACAGCAAATAGCAAAAAGGTCCTGAGGTGGTAGCATACATGGCATTTTCAAGAACTGGCAAAGAGAGTTCACTAGAGTAGAAGGAGAAAACGAGTCAGCTCGTACACGGAAGTGAGGTCTATCAGGAAAGTGGAAGATGCTGGAGAAGGAGACCCTCAAGGACATCTGAGATGACCTTGGCTCTTATTCTTTTGTTTTATAGCAAAAGAATCTCTTCCAGAGAGCTCCTTTCAACTAACCAAACAAAAATATGTAGATAAAAAGGTGCCAATCTTTGCAATATAAGTATTCATGTGGAATCCTAGTTTGCAAAGGTTTTTACATGATTTGCCTCAAATGGATGATGGTTCAATACATAATAAAATGAAGTGTCAGAGGCACTGTCTTAGTCCATTTGTACTGCTATAACAAAATATTGTAGATAGAGTAATTGATAAACAATAGATATTTATTTCCTCAGGTTGAGTCCAATAATACTATGATGGAGCCACTAGCAAGTTTTAGTTGTCTTCTGGAGAGAAAGAACTCTATCTGCACAAGGCAGAAGGCAGAACAAGAGAGCAGAATGCTGGGTGAGGCCTCTTTTTAAAGATCTTATTCCACCATTAACAAGGGAGGAGCTATCATAACCTAATTCCCTCTTCAAGGCCCCAACCCATTATACCATCCCGTTGGCAGCACCCACTTTTAGAGGGGACACATTCCAACCACAGCAGTCACAAAATGTCTATTCCAAATTGCATGGCAACGGATGGCAGAAGGGCTTTGATTTCCCCATCCAGAGTTTTTCCCTTAGGTCATATTGGCCCACAGTATCCATAAAACTATACCTGGTTGACAAGGTACCAACTAACAAGGACATTGTGGTTTATAGGAAACAAAAAAAAATCATTAATTTTTCTTCTCTTCACAGAATATAAATTCCTCTCACTATTGGGTGAATGAGACCAAATGTTTCAAGAAAAATGAATCCTTCTGTAATTAGAAAATACTACTACTCATTGACTACATCTCTAGAAATTTTAGGCAAAAGAGAGGTTTTTCTTTTAAATCATCTCCAATAACTACAATATACCTACTTGCATAGTTGTATACTAAAGCAACTTTCTTGTACCTTTCTATCAAAAAAACTGAAATTTTATCTTAAAAAATTTGCCGTTATATGTTGCAATCATGAAACACTAGATCATTTATGAATACTTTTTCTTTTGAACAATATCAATTCAAACATGAAGATAATTGAGTTTGTTATATTAGAATGGTTCTTACTTGTGGATTGCACATGAAATTAAAAATCTTTTAAAGAGTTACAAATTTTATGTTTACAAATGGATACATAGATATGTATGTATTTATATCTACAAATACACAATATAAAGCATTAATATATAATATAGATTTATTAATATATACTGATTGTATATAATATATACATATACATAGAGAAAAGCATTAAAAATCACTATCTTCTATCACCAAAAATATCCTTTGCTGGAAAATGTAACACACAAATTAAGAAGACCAGAATCTAAGAATAAGGGACATGTAACAAAATAAATCAATTTAACTTTATGTTAAAAAGAATAACTATAATGTTCTATACTCTCATTTTTCTAATCCCTAATAAACTCTAACCAGTGCATAGACTAGCCTTAGAGAATGCAAATAGGGTCAAACAGTTTAAGATCAAATTCTAACTCCACCACTGGCTTTTTGTATGATCTGTGGCCAAATACTTAACCCATTATGCTTCAGTTTTCTCCCGTGTGAAATCCAGAAAGTAGTAACAATCTCACTGAGTTCATGTGAGGTTTACATGAAATGATTATGGAACGCATGTAGCATGTGCCCAACCTAGACTAGATAAATGGCCAACAGAGAATCTTTCTTTCCCTTCCCTCCGAATGTCCTCAGATCTGTTCTCATCCTCATGTTTTAAGTACTGATTTCAAATGCAGTGTATAGGAGAGTACTCAATAAATGTTTGCTGAGTGGTTGATTGAGCTAATTTGCCGGGTGTTTTAATAATAATAAATTGGGACTTCTTTTATTCTAACAATAATTAATTGAACTTATTTTTATTTCTTTGTGTAAAAATGATCTGTATCCTGAGATTTTTAAAAAATCCTTTTGGTAGAGTAGCAGTTCATAATTATTTGAAGAATTAGGCTGATTCCTCAGTGGCTTTATAGCAAAATGGATATATTTGTCAATCAAATTTTTAAAAATGATTTATTCACCTGATTGTGTTTAAATCACCCATTTTCATTTCTAAAATTTGAGGGTTCTAAAAGTCTGGATCATTCACCTTACCATATTTTTGTTTCTTCAGAATCTTCAGGAGCTGTCATGTAAATGAAATATTTCATCTTGGTTGGATTAATGAGGAGTTGCTCAGTAGGTACTTAGCTATAGTACAATACTGGTTTGTTTGTTTGCTTGTTTGTTTGTTGTTTGTTTGTTTTCACAGCTCCAGAAGTTGAGCTTCACATAACCTAGGGAAGCACTCCACCACTGAGCTACATCCCCAGATGCTGCTGCTTCATGCAACCACTCAACCAAGAGGACAATGATTCCACTCGAGGAGCTGCTAAGTCTAGAGTTCTTTCCTTACTTTGGCTCCTGATTATTTGCTTTCCTTTTAGTTAATACTTGTTCTTCACTCTGGAATATGCTTACATCATCACTTATCTTCCTGAAGCTGCAATTATTTCTGCTTGATACACCTATTTGGCTTGTAACTGATACTGCTTGTTATACTATGTTATGCTATTTCAAATTTGTGTCTGTTGGTGTTATGATCTGCTCTAATATTACAAAGGTTTTGCTCCCCATTTCCCAGAGCATGAAAATTATAGATCTACAGCTTGAAAAGACCCTTGATACAGGTCATGTGTGTGTGTGTCTGTGTCTGTGTCTGTGTGTGTGTGTGTGTATGTGTCTGTGTGTCCTACTGGAGATTGAACCCAGGGCCTTTAAATTGTGCTACATCCCCAGCCCTTTATTTGTTTATTTTGAGACAGGGTCTTGCTAAATTGCTAAAATGCTCAGGCTAGGCTCAAACTTTAATCTTTCTGCCTCATCCTCCAAGAGTGCAAGGATTACAGTGGGTGCCAACAAGCCTGACTTCTTTGGCTATTTTATGGCCTGAGTCTGTTATATACAGTCAGAAAAATAAGACTCTTCATCATACATCAAATTAAAAGAAGGTCATTGGCTTAAACCAAAATCAGTTTAATCTGCTATTTCTTTCTTTATCCTAATTCTAGATAGCTTTACAAACAATTTTTCTCTAGGATCTTTTTAGATTTGTAGGGCTGTGATGTTTGCTTTGTCCAAAAAATCTAATAATACTGCTGTAATTTTAGTCCAGTAGTTCTACTAAATGAGTTTTAATAAAAAAAAAACCACAAACTTGTCTTACTCTTCCCCAGTTCTTCCTGTTAAAAGCAATCATACTCTCTTTTAACTGTATCTCTTGGTATTTATCACTGTATGATAAATAATTTGCTTAGGTTCTATGTTTCTATCACTTTTGACTTTATGAAACCTGTCATTTCTTAATTCTATCTAATGAAAACAAAAAAAAAGGTAAAATGAAAAAATCAGTGATCCCATTATTATGTACTGTTAAATAATTAGTATGGTCACATTTCCTGTCTTGTACAGTCATTCCTTTCTGGAATTTATTTTTGCTCATTCTTTAAATAGTTTTTTAAAAGCAAATTCACGTTTTTTTCTAGTTATTCCTTTGGAGTCATCATACTTTTTTTTCTGGTACCGGGAACTGAACTTAGCACCTTGTGCTTGCGAGGGAGGCACATTGATCATATTTTTTAAATGAGTAATTTTTTGTTTCAAGCGCTCAAATAGAGCTAACCTTTTACGCTGCCTCTCAAGTTTTCTGAGATATTTCTTTTACATTTCCCCTTTTACACTTACACTTCCCCTTTTTACATTTTTTATTTTTTATTGTTTGATTCTAACATGGGTTGTTCTCAATGTCCAATTATATAGACAACATCTGGGGTTTTCTTTTCCCATTCCCATTAAAGGTATGCTTTCCCCTTAAGCTCTGTGTTTTCCTTTTCTCCATTTCTTGGTTCTACCTAAGCAGAGTCTCTGGTAATCTACTAATAAATAAACACAGGAGATACATATAGAAATAGTTTTTTTCGTATTAAAGCTCTTGATTGATTGTTTGATCCAGCAGAGAACTCTGTTAAAAACCCTGTTAATACAAAGAATTTGAAGCCTGTCTTTGTTATTTTTCTCATTGCTGAGACAAAATGCCTGACACCCAATGTTAAAGGAGGAAAGATTTATTATAGCTCACAATTTGTAGAGGTTTCAGTTCATAGTTGGCTGCTCCAAGGCAGGATGGCATGGCAGAGGGGCATCACAGAGGAGAACAAGTTCCTGGTAGACAAAAGGCAACAAAGCATCAAAGTAATGAAAAAGCAAGCCAAAAGCAACAATAGCAGCCCTCTTTCAGTCCCTTATATTCTATCCAGGATGAGTAACACTCACACCCAGAGCAGAGCACCCTTAATCCTAGCATCACACCATGAATCGACCCCAGCATCATCATATCCTTAGTCCCAGAATCACATGCTAGATCCAGCCACCTCTGAAAAACTCCCACCTATGACCACATGAGGCTTTGGGGGAACATCTAGACACAAGCCATTACAAAGCCCCTATATCCTGGGATTTGCCTTCCCATACTTTGTCAGGTTCATTTCATTTCCATCCACCGTGCTAAATACCTTGAATCTCTAATCTTGTGTTCTTCAGGATGGAGAAATTATCTTTTAATTAATCAATTTTTCCACTTCACTTTCTCCACCCTCTTTTTCTGGAAATTCTAATAGTATGAAGTTAGATTTTATTGATTGATTCTATATACTATATATCTGAATTTATGGTTTTTTTCTTATTTTTTGTCTTTGTTATCCTACTTTGAAAATATTTTTATAATTTTATTTTTATCTTTTTTTCTGGTCATATTTCAATTTGTTTTATGCATACTTTACTATTGTGTTTTATGTCTGGGAATAGTCTTTGAAGAATTTTTCTGTTGTTTATTTATTTTGGTAGTAAGTGTGGTGAGTGGGTGATTGCTTGCTTGATTTTAGTATTTTCTTCTGTTCTCAGCATTATCTCTGTTTCTTTCAAGTTTTACTTTCTGCTGCTTTGGGGGGGGGGTGGTACCAGGGATCAAACTTGGGACCTTGCACTTGTGAGGCAGGCAGTGGAACCACTGAACTAAATCCCCGGCTCTGCTTCATTTTTTTAAATTTCTCCCTTTAGATTGTCATCAAAATACAGTTTTTGTATTGATTTCTATTTATACTTAAGATTCATTTAGCATTAGACAGTATTGTTGATTGGTAAGCAAAGTCCCTGAGCCTCCTCCTTGCCTTCTATTCAGGTGGAAAAGGCTGATTCTCCCAGACAAGAAGGAAATTCTGAGGTGTGACACAATGCATTTCTAACCATCCCTGGTTTTCAGTATTGTACTTCTACCCTGTCTTGAACTGGTTCGATAACTACAAGTTCTGATTCCCTTAGAAGTTCTGAGGTGAGAGTCAGCTCCTGTTCCTATTCACCGCTACAAGATCTTTACCTTTTAATTTCCTCCATACTCGTAAGCTGAAATGCTGTTTCCCAAAATATTCTTAAATCTCTCATCTGTCTCTATCTTCTTTCCTTTTATCTCTACCCTAGTGAGTGTACTTTATTCTTTTATTACCCTTTTAGAGGTAGGCCAGAAGAAAAGAGTATAGTCACACAACTTCTTCTGACCTATACCTGTAATTGTGATTTAAAATTTTTTTCTGATATTTTTTCTGACATCCTCACTCACAAATAACAATGAGAATATGCCATTTTGATTTGATTTCCAATTAAAGGATATCTAACAGAGCAGTTATTATTAATAAGTATTCTTAGCAGGTAATTAACATAATAAAAGTATTGTTTAAATTATTTAATTATTACCAATAGCCTATTGATTGGTCAATTAATGAATTGAAGCTAAAGTATAACATCAAGGAAGTACTTTACTTTGTCTATATGAAAAGACTTCCTCTTCATTATTTAAAATAATCAGTGTTTTGTTGTTGCTGCTGCTGCTGCTGCTGCTGTTGTTGTTGTTGTTGCTCTTATGGGGTAGTGCTTTTTCACAAGTTTCATGATAGCCAGGAAGAAGAGCACAGGGGGAAAGCCTTAGCAAGAGATGTATCGTCCAAAAGTAAAGTAATCTACGTGGGTCCCACCTCCTAATAGAGCATTTAGCTATGGACATCAGTGAATTAATCCACTGATGAGAATAATGTCCCATGATCCAATCACCACTACAGAAGTCCAGTCAAGTTGACAAAGAGGCAGGCAGATTACAAATTTAAGCCCAACCTGGGCAACTTAGTGACTTAGCAAGACCCTGTCTCAAAAAAAAAGAAAAGAAAAATTTTAAAAGGATGTGGTTATAGCTCAGTGTGAAATGCTTAGATTCAATCCCTACTACCCACCCACCCCCATAAAAAGAAGGTTACCTGGCACACATGCTCAGATCTTGTCACCAAAAGAGACATCTCCCAGATACGTTTTTTTCTCTCTGACCACAGATTGTTTTTTGCAAAAACTATATGGCAAATTGTAGAGTGCCCTCAGATATGTGATTAAGCAGGATAAGTGATAACACTGACAAGCTGCCTTGATAGATTTCAAAAGCCAAATGATATTGTTGGCTCCTGGGAATGAATTCACCAGAGGATGCTATAGCACTCTTCAGAAGTAGTCACTGGAGACTCCCCCACAACTCCACAGTCTTTGAATGAAAACTTTAGAAAAAACAAAATGTAAGGATAATGGCAAAAATAAGGAAAAACTTACTGCCAGATTTCTGTTTATTTTAGAACAGCTTTATTCACATAAAATTCATCCTATTAAATTATACAATTTTTAGTGTATTCCATGCGATACAGCCACCATTACTCACTACGTTTAGGATGTCTTCATCTCCTCAAAAACTAATACCATACACATTAGCAGCCACTCTCCTTTCTTTCTTCCCCCAAGCCCCGGGAAACCACCAAGCCACTTCCTGCCTATAGATTTACCTGTTCTACACAGTTCATATGAATGGAATCATACAGTATCATATTTGGTTTCCTGTGACTGGCTTTTTTCACTTAACATAACATTTTTAAGATTCATCCATGTTGTATTATATACCAGTATTTCATTTCTATGGCTAGGTAATATTTTATTGTGTAGTTCTACTCCATTTTGTTTATTTATTCCTCAACTGAAGAATATTTGGACTGCTTCCACTTTTGTCTGTTGTAAATAGTGATATTAGTGGCATCCATGTGTTAGTTTTTATGTGGATATATGTTTTTATTTCTCCAAGGTATAGTTCAAGGAGTTTAATGGTAGTTCATAAGGTTTAAACTTTTGAAAAAACATCTAACTCTTTTCCAAAATTACTGCACTGTTTTACAACACAGGCAGTATACGAAAACTCCAATCTCTCCATATCCTCACCAACACTTTTTTATTGCCTGTTTGTTTGATGTAGTTAGTTTTGTTTTTGGTTCTGTGATTATTCTAGTGATTATGGAATGGCCTTTTATAGTGGTTTTGATTTGTACTTCCTTAATAATAATTATATGAAGAATCTTTCAAGTGCTAATTAGCTATATGTATATCTTCTATGAAAAGCTGTTTATACAAATCTTTTTATGAAGAAGATTTATTTCTGAACTTTGAATTGTTTTTATTTTTAATACTGGGGATTGAACCCTAGACTTTGGCCACACCAGGCAAGCACTCTACCACTGACTCCCAGCCCCACCCTCTGTACATCTCATTTC
This sequence comes from Heterocephalus glaber, assembly GCF_053883595.1. Lineage (NCBI taxonomy): Eukaryota > Metazoa > Chordata > Mammalia > Rodentia > Bathyergidae > Heterocephalus > Heterocephalus glaber. The sequence continues at coordinate 47,953,760 of NW_028258142.1, forward strand.
CATTTAGGCCTATCCTATTTCAATAGGTTAGGCCTGTATGTCCGTCTTATGCAGCACCATGCTGTCTTGGTTATTATAGCTTTATAGTAAATTTTGAAATTGGACAGTATAAATCCTCTATCTTTGTTCTTCAGGATTGGTTTAGCTATTTAAAGTCCTTCATTTATTTATTTATTTATTTATTTATTTATTTATTTATTTGGTACCAGGGATTGAACTCAGGACCTTGTGCCTGCAAGACAGGTGCAGTACCACTGAGCTAAATCCCCAGCCTGAAGGTCCTTTATTTTTCATATGATTCATAGAATTCGATTGTCAATTCTGAAAAAAAGAAAAAGTTTAAATTTTTATATAGATAGTACTGAGCATGTAGGTCAAGTTGGCAAATATTTCCATCCTAACAATATTAAGTATCCCAGTCCATATTCTCTCAGTTATTAATATATTTCATTTCTTTCAACAGTATTTCACATCTTCAGGGCACAAGTCTTGCATTTCTTTTGTTAAATTTATTACTAAAACTAGATATGGAAAGACAACTACTACACATTCTTACTCATTTGTGGAAACTAGTAAGTTAGTCAGTATTGTAGAAAAATGGAATGGAATAGTGGTTACTAGAGACTGAGGAGGACCAAGGGAGATGGGATAGAAAGACATTCAATAAGGGGCATCAAAACTACAGAGGAGAGAATTACTTCTGGTTCTTCTGGAGCAAAATAGGGTGATTGTTGGTTCAAACAATCTACGATATATTTCAAAATAACAAAAAGGGCTACAAAACTCCCAAAGAATAAAAATGATTAATGTTCAAAGATACGGAAGTGCTTATTGCACTGATTTTATTATTACATGTTGTATGCATGTATCAAATTTCCATTGTGGGTCCCAAAAAGATACACACATATATATAGTTTTAATAAAATTTTAGAAAATATATTCCTACTTTTTTAAATTATTTACAGTGTCATTAAGTGGAATTCTTTTCTTAAACAATGTTTTGATTTTTGGATTATTCATTACTAATATATAAAAATACAGTTGATTTTTATATTGTACTCCTTTAATCTACAACCTTGCTAAAGTCATTTATTGTTCTTTTTTGCCATGGATTATTTAGGATTTTTATATAAGATAATGTCATCTATGAATACAAATAGTATTACTTCTTTCTTTAAAGTTCAAACATTTTGTAAGTTTGTTCTTATCGAATTGCCTTGGCTAGGATCTCCAGTATATAGTTGAATAAGAAGAGCAAATATCATTGAATGGTAGATTTATAAACTGCAGTAAGCATAATATTAGCTATGGGTGCTTCCTAAATGTCTTTTATCAAGTTTAGGACATTTCCTTCTAATGCTAGTGGTTGACTGTTTTTATCATGAAATGATATTGAATTTTGCTGAATAGTTTTATTGCATCTGAGATAATCACGTGGCTTTTGTTCTCTATTCTCAATTAATATGGTGCATTATACAGATTGATTTTCAGGTCCTAACTTTACATTCCTGGGATAAACCCCACTTGATCATAATACATAATGCTTTTTATATATCCCTGACTACCAGTTTGATTTTAGTAGTGAGCAAATATCCTGCACACTGTTTGGAATGCAGTGACAATGTGGTACTCACATATCATGACCCACAGATGGGATGACTGAAAATAGGCCACAAATACAGGTGGTATTTACCCAGGAAGTGTGCAACTTTCACTAAAATATAAAATTATAATTTTTAACATATGCCTCTAATGTTTGTGTGAGTCCTTGCTCCAGATGTTTGGAAAGATTTCCTTAGGCTTATCTCTCCAGATCTGTTTGTGCCCTTCAGCTATATCAAGGGAAAGGGGACTCTATAGAAGCACAAAATCTTAAAGAGGATGTGCACAAATGGAAACAAAGGCATTGCCTTAGCAAAACACTGTTTTACTTTTCTGAAATACTTTTAAATGTGATTATATTGTTTTACAGTTCAGAGGGAGAAAATATTAAACACGTCAACATATAAACCTAATTTGAAGGAAGAAGGCAGATTATTTATAAGTTCATCTTCTTTAAATCCTCCTTTTTGTTTGTTTTTGTTTTCTAAAATTTTCCCATGGCCCTTAAATTTCCTGTGTTTAGTAATCTGAAATGTTTTTCAGATAAAAGAATTCAGAGATTCCAGCTACTGAGCTGAAAAGAGTTTGAAAATGTCTACAAGTGTTAAAAATAGTGTTTTATGGAAAACAATCATTAGTATTAAATATGAGTTAAAGTCAATCAGAACCCCTTAGTTTTTTCTAATGAATGTCTCAGCTCTATAAGTAGTTAATAGGTCATATCTCAGGGTATTTAGTTCAGAATCCACAGTCCCTAAAAACACCTTAGACTCCAAATCTAAATTCCGGGGGCTAATCTTCTAAGAAACAGGTCATCAATTATATGCATATGAATAGAATTTCAGAGGAACTCCTATCTTCATCAGTAACAAAATTGGAAGAAATGAGCTCAATTCAACCCTACCTGCCCTAAATTCTTGTGTTTCTGTGTTCTGCTTTTTCACCAGGCAACCCTGTGTGAAGGCAGCTCTGTGCCGGTCTGAAGCACTGCATGGCTTTGCATTGCTTAAGGATAAACAGGTTGGAGTTGCATATGGTTAACATTTTTTGTTTGAGCTGGTGCAGGGAGAGGTTGTTTAGCATCTGCAGGTCTCACATGGTGTCACGGGCAGTAAAGGAATGACTGAAGTAGTTGCAGACAGCATGGAGTCTAGATTTCTCTCTTTCCCTAAGAAATAATGGATAATTAAATTAACATGGATTGGATGCAAAGCATGGGAACAGACATTAGAATAGAAACCCCCATCTCAACATGTGATCACCATATTTACCTGTATTATATGAGGCAATAAAAAACCAGAGGAGAAAGAGTAATCAAAACAAAACAGTAATAAAAACTTATATTTACATAATTTCTTTCTGCTCCAGGATTCCAAAGCATTTAATGAAAATCATAGGAAAATCTGTCATGCGACATGTGACTTTAACAGGCCAAAGAGCTTATTAGTCATTACAAAGTGGTCAAGGGAACAAAAGACACTTTAAGGAAAGGGGGTTTAAAAAGAGAGAAAGTCTTGTTTCAGGATTGCTGTATGATTATACATCAGAGTAATCTATTTCAAAACTACTCCCACTATAATTTGAAAGGGCTGAGGAACATTTAAAAGACCCAGATTGGCCACATTACCTCAACTTGGAAGGGTAAAATCCATGCTTACACAGGAAATTATCAAGTGCACACCTTATTTCCTTTCTGTTTCCCTTCATTGCTGCTTCCCAGTGTCAAGTTTGTCTTATAATATGCCCAATATTATTAGGTTTTCCAAACATCTTTCCTATACACGAGCTGAAATTTCTACTATGATTATGAAATCAGGCTGGCTTTGTTATGACTTTGAAAGATTTCTAAGGCACAGATGTTAGCTCCAGCTGTTTTCATTAGAGATCTGCAGACTAAGGTGGTCCTAGGTAGGCTGTTTTCTTACTGAAAAGCATTAGAGTGTGTTCTTCATCCCTCACATATTGAGAATCCCTACATAACAACAGATCCAAGAGATAAATTCTGCTTTAAGCAAACAGAATTTGTATAAAGATTAGACAGTCATAAAATGGCCTCTTCCCACAGAACATGAGGACTTTTGTAGCAAATATGCTATCTTTCAATTCAACTTGTATATGTAAGGAAGATTTTAGTTATTTCATATTAATACCATGACTGTAGTAGTCCCCTCTTTTCTTCAAAGAATATTTTCCAAGGCCTCTAGTGTATGCATGAAACTGTAAATACTCCCAATTCCTGCTTATATATTTATACTATGCTCTTACCTATACATCCATATCTATAATTAAGCTTACCTATTCATTGAAAGGAAGTGCTCTAAGGCATTTCTTTGCCAGATCCAATTTGCCAGCATAGAACTTTCGTGGTTTGGGGCCATTAGTAAGTAGAGTAAAGGTTCCTTGTACAGAAACAGTGTGATACAATTACAGTCATTCTGATAACTGAGATGGCTACTAAGTGAGTAACAGCCTGGTAGAGTACACAGCATGGATACGTTGGACAAAGGGTTATATCATGTCCGAAGCGGACAGGCATGAGATTTCATCTCACTACTCAGAATGGCATGCAGTTTAAAACTTATGATTGTTCACTTCTGAAATTTTCTATTTAACATTTTCAGACTGCAGTTGACTGAAGGTAACCTGAAGTCATGAAAAGTGAAACCATGGATTTGAGAAGATGATTTCTCTCATAATAATGGATGCACAGGCTGAGTGTCTTCCGCGATGTCTTTAAACATATTACTTCATTAAAATTCTATAACATAATGAGAGAGGTATTACTTTTATTTCCACTTAAGGATAGCAAAACAGAAGTTTGGAGTGGTTATCAGCTGATGTCATATTTGCAAAGTGACATTGATTCTAGAATGAAGTCACAATGAAACCATTCTTCAGTTTTACTTTCTTTTGGATTCTTACTTCTAAGTAATAAATCCAAGAAACAAGAGATAAAAGTGTCAATTATCAGTTTCATTGAAAATCGACTACCACGAAGCCAGTTATTGATACATTATCTTTATCAATTTATATAACAAAGATCATATTTTCCTTGTTAAAGTGGAGCTAACAGCTTTTTTCAATGATGATTGCATTACAAAAATGAAGCACTTTTGAAAGTTTTTAAGGTCTACTTGACGTGACCTTGTGAGGTAAAATATAATACATGCTGTTGTCTACTTGTTAGCCTTTACACAGCATTTTGTCACTCTGCATATTCTGAGCTTCGGTTTCCCTTGTAAAACCTTCCACCACTAATATTCAATGATTCCATCATTCTAAATCACAACAATTTTTGCATGCATGCTTTTCTTTATAATCATTCTCCTTTTTATGTCTTCCAGAATGTGACAGATTATATTGACCAATATTTTTCAAATAGTCTTACACACATCGGACACTCAGTTTAGCAAGCTTGACTCCAACAAACTTTCATGGGTCAACCTGTTATAAAATAGAGCATTCCAGAGAGGCAGATAAACACTCTCATCTGCTACAACTTCCCAAAACATTCCTCTTAAATGATGGTTTATGCTAAGTGACTAGAAAACATTTCCATCTTCCTTAAGGTCAAGCCTTTAACAGTTGTATACACAGGCAGTAAAAACTGCAGAGAACTGTGTTCATATAGTTTATAAAGCAGAAGTTTAAAAAGTCACAGAGAATGAAATATTTTTCACAACACCCAAGAATCATAGTTAATATTTCTGGAGCATTTTCCTTGTCCAACACTTTATAGACAACAATTCATTTAAAGTAAATGTATTTCTAATATATACAACAATCATGCCTAAGATTCTTTGGCATTTTCTAATTTAAAACTCACAACTACCCCATGAAGTAAACATTCTATTCAAGAAAGTATTACTTAGAATCTTTACATTTTATTTGAATTGCAATGTGCAAAGTTTTTCCCATTAATAGCGAAGACTGTAGCTTTTCTGTCCCACATCTAGGCTTACCTCTTTCCTTTACTAAAAACTCTAATTGTGCTGATTGTCAAGTGCCTATCTAAACACTTACATTTCAGCCTCTCTTGTAGAAAGAAGTGGCCCTGTTGCCCTCACCTGGCCAATAATGTATGAACAAATTTTTCCATAGCAATTCTGGGTAAGCTTTTTTAAATAGGAGAGCTCTAGGAGACTTAGTACCTTTGCTATTTTGACCTTTATCCATCTCCTCCTTCCTGCCTAAGGACTGAAGTTCCAATGATCATTTTTCTTCTTTTTCTTGGTGCTAGGGTTGGAATCAGGGCGTCACACATGTAAGCAAGCACTCTGCCACTGTGCTGCACTCTCGGCCCCTGCTACAATCTAAAGTATAACAGTGACGTCTACTCCATAAGAAGTGCAGAGTAACAGTTTGGAAGTCTTAGTCCTTGACAATATGTGAAGGGCCTCTTATCAGCACAGGTCCACTACCTCTCATCATATGAAAATAATAAACCCATACTTGTTGAAGTCACTATTTATTGGCTCTTTAAAATTTATTTATTGGTTTTTCTGTTTGTACAATAAAACTAATCCTGACTAGAGTATAACATCAAACTTTAGACCTCCTCTTTGCAGAAGAGAAGAAAAGGGGCACTTGTAAAGGGGTACATGATAAAAGTCAATCATGATGAAGTACAACAGTAATCTTCCAACTTCCTGAGAAGGCATAATGAGGAGGGCTTCATACAACTATCAACTACCATTCAAATATCCAAATCCCACAAAACTCACAAAGGCCCACCCTTCCCTCCAATATTGCCCAAAGCATAGCCAACATTGACCTCATTCCTGCCCAAGGGTCTACAACATAGAATGTCACTACCAGACCTCTTAATACTTGCTTATATTTTCTTTATCGCATGGTGCTTTTCCTGTATTATTCAACTGATTTATGTGGTTCCCCTCACTTTTATAGAACAATAACTGAAGCTCTTTGCAAATAGAAACTGTGTGTTTTCATGTTCTGCACAAATAGACCATAAACTCCTATATACTCTAACATATTTGTCATCAAAATAAACATAGGTCCTACCTTAACTTTTGATTATCAAATGGAGGTATAGTTTAGTAGTTTCCTTTAAAATTATAGCCTAAGTACTTGTGTATGGCAGCCTAATGATTCCTATTCCCTAATAAGCACAGTTCTAGCTACAGGATATAGTCAATAAATACTTGAATGCAAAATTAAATTTAATTATATCATTTCAATTTTATACCCAGTTGTTCTTCTGTTATTTTCAAAATGCAAACTCTGAGTCTCTTATGTCATTTTTAAATGCTCTAATTTCCTCATCTGTAAACTAGAAGTTTTAATTATAAACCAAAATAATACTAGTGAAGTAAAATGAAATATTAATCATAAAGCATATACAATAGTAGATACCCAGTAATTGCTGCTATTATTAATATCATTATTTTTTTCTCTGAACTCTTCTACTTGGTCTTAAGTGATATATTCATCTTTGTCCATTAAAATTAAAAAGTTGAGATGATACACTGAAATTAGAACATAGTCCCTATTATAATGTGATAGTTAGATCTTTGAAAAATAAGAAAGTTGCATACTACTTAATAATCCACAATTTCCATCCACACTATTACTAGCAGACATCAAAGGTTAATTAATAAAATTTGTTAGCAGATTTTAAAGAAGCACAAATCATTCATGTACCATTTTTATGTATTTCAATAGAAACAGAGCACCTACCACACACATCTCAGGCATTGAAGACCAAGACTGGTGATTAGCCAGAGAGGATGTTTAAGGGGTATAGACAGTGCAAAGAAGCAGCTCGGGACGGATTTCACCATGACCCAATCATACCACTCTGTACCTCTGGCTAGCAATGGGCCCCTCCTCTGTTTCCAGGTTGTGCTTTTGAGAAGTTAGGTCCTCAGATTCGTTTGAATGGAACTCAGAAACGTTGGAGCCAGGAAGATGAAACTAAGAAGAAGGCAGGTGGCAACTGATGGACAGAATCACAAATTGAGCATGGGTACATGGTGCTCACCGGGCTGGCACTGCCTTCCTTCTCACTTCCTGTCCAGGGGTAGCTGATGACAGATCTCTGGACACGGCTTCCTGTCAGGAAAGGAGAGCCGTCTGTCTCTCCCTCTTTAATTTTCCTAATCCATACTTATGTCCTTCTAAATAATGCAAATGTAAATATCACAAAAGTACTGGAAACTGTCCTTAAGATGAAAATACATATAGTATTAGGGTAAAAATATGTTGATAATTGTAAATGTCAAAATAAGAAGCACTTCACAGAAAGAGATGACCATATAGTTTTGAATTCTTAAAACAAATGAAATGATTTGAAGAGTACAAAAACTACAACAAATATAACATTAAAGTTTTACTTTAATATATGGAGGGCTCTTACGAATGAGCAAAGAACATAAATAGGCAATAAACATAAACACATACACATAGAGACAGATGAAGAGAATGTTTTAAGTTTAATTTTTCTGGTATTAAATTAAATGCTGATTGAATCAATGTGCTTTTGCCTACCAAAAATTTTTACCTTTCAAAAAGGTAATATTAAGATATAATAAAGAAAAAGTAATGCAGGAAACATCAATACTGTTGCTGAAAGTATAAATTAGTATAATTATACTGGATGAAATTTTGGAAAACTGTATCTATTTTAGTAATCTTAAAATTCCAGTCAAGTTCAAATAAACACTAATAAAATGATTATAAATGTGCCAAAGATTTAGCTATCAAAGTTGTTTATCATAGGCTTATTTTAAGTGCCCCAAAACATAGAGATAGCCCAAACTCAGCAATAGGGAATTGGTTAAATAAATTGTGTATATCTATATAAGGGAAATTATAAATCCATTGCAAATGATGTTGAAAAAGAATATCTAGGGAGACAGAAAAAATTTTTGTGTTATATTGTAGGCAAAGGTTACAGAACAGTTTGTATGGTGTAATTAATTATTGTGATATTTGCAAATGAGAATATGCAGGGAAATAAAGATTATATATCACAACAGTCGTTTTTTCTGGTTGATGATACTGCAGTAGTTCTTATTTTCTCTTTACTCCGTATCTAATTGTATAAATCTTCTACAACAAACATCATTTCTACCATAAAAGATTATTATTTCAAAATATTGAAGTTAATGGCAAATAATTAGGTAATCGAGTAGTCAAGTAATGAATTTTGATTTAATATGAAAAATTTGGTTTGAAAAATGTAAGAAGGGGATATTCAGAGCATTTAAATCCTAATGTGAGAATAAGGGAGGCAATTATGTAACGGAAAGAATGAACTCAAACAAAGCAAGTATGCAGAAGAAGACAAGCTGAGATTTGAAACTGATACAGAGAAAAACAGATGATAATTTGACCATTAGATCAGGGAAGAAAGGAGAGGAGCAAGCTCCTAGAGGGTGTGAGTATTATAAAAGAACTTCCCTTCATACAAAATAATAATGTGTTTTTATTTAGTGCAAATGGGATAATGGCCAAATTACTCTAAAATGCAAACATCTTAAAAAGGAGCTAGTAGAGCACTAGGAGCAGTTAATTGATCTCCAGCATGCCTGGGATTTTCAGGCTGGTGTTAAGTTTAACAATCTTGAAAGGTGTTTTGGAGTTCAAATGCAAAATAAGTCCCTCCCTCGGAGGGAATTCTGTGAATTAGTTGGAGACACAGGCATTTACAGCTCACAGGTTTCCTCATTTGCTAGAGGGTATCGTTATCTTTATAGTTCTATATATAAAATAGGCGAGTGTCCCGGGTCATGCCTCCTCCCATGAAAAATTGATCATGCGCTGGAGAGTGAGGTCAAGCCCAGAAACGTCTTAAACGGAAAGAAATAAGGAATATATAAATGAGCACAAAAGCACATCCATTTAAAAAACTGATTCCTATCCCTAATCATAAAAGACTTCTCCTAGGGGTGGAATTGGTGTTTCTAAGGATTACTCATAAACACTCCTAGAATTTTCCTATGCTTCCGGAAAGCCACTATAGAGAAATTTCCACCACACTGGCACTCATACTTGCTAGCACACAGATGCATAGAATGCTACAGTGATAAGCTAAAATCTAGACAGTTTGTTTTGTGGTTAATGAAACCAGGTTACCTTGAGAAGCAGATAGTGCTAGTGAACTATGAAATTAAGAGCAAAGTTGAGATATCAGTATCTACCTTGAAAAGTTATATAAGAGATAAAAGTAAATACTATACATGAATCCCTGGTCCACCATAAATAATAGCTATCATTATGACAAGATTTGGGGAAGTTATTTTTTAGGGCAAAGTTCGAGAGGGCTTGTTTAACTAGCAATATTTCATTGACAATTTCTTATCTGAAATGTCACAAAACCAGAAACAGAAGGCACTATTTATAACAAAATTTGAAACTTATTCCAAATTTGTATTTTCATCAATTATTTTGAGTTTTTTGGCTACACTTACATTTTTAATTGTTAGTACATTTACACCATTTTAGACAATTCTATGTGATGTAAGCAAGCATGTCTATATTAATATCAATATACTGGTGAGAATGTTTTCCTGCTCACAATAATTTTTTAAAATTCTAGAGATCTGGACCCTAAACAGTAAAGAATAAAACAACTGTTATGATACCATTAAGCTAATCGACCTTTCAGGATTATTCATTTTCTTTTCTTCTTACCTCCAAAGAGTAGTTTTGCATTATTCATATAAATAGAGATAAAACTTTTCATATATAATAATTGTCCAAGGAAATCTCTTATTTAGGCTTATTTTAGCTTGTCTCCATGCAAATGGTATTATCATTATTATCCAGCTTCCAAAAATTCTGGCTTTTTTATTATAAATGAACTTGACTTCTGGCTTTCTTAGCCTGTTCCACTAACATAGCTGTTAGATTAAAGATATCAAAGATTTTTACCAGTGGGATTTTTGCTATGCAATAAGAAAATATAAGTAATTATCTAAAACAAGGCCATCTAATTATATCAGGGGGTTCTGATAACAGCATAAACCATGAAAGTGGAACCTAAGTGCTTTATTATCTGAATCATAAAACAGAAATACAGTCTATTACTGCATTATTGCAAATTCTTTATTTTACAATACAGAATTAAGAGTGCTTTCATAATTGTCATTTTTATACTCAATATATTCCTGTTAATTTTTCATATTGATATTAAAATTATTTCATAACATTGTGACATTTTACTAATGGACTTCTTTTGTGCATACACTATAGTTTATACATAAAAAATGTTAGAGTTGAGGTGTCTGATATAGTCATTAATTTTCCCATGTTATACACCAATTAAGCATGTATCATATCAGGAAAAAAATATATAGGGCCATATGCACATAATTCATACCCATACCTAATGATAGCCTCATAAACTATTTTCCCACCGCTGAAGCACACATATGTTTAACTTTGAAATGCATTGCCAGAAGAATGTCTTTGAAAAAAATCTTACTGCAGATGAAGTCTCATCAATTGCTGCTTTTTTTCCACTGTATACTTTATGAATTGCCTCATCATAATTAACTCCAACCACTGGAATTAATTACTCCAAATGATTTGGAAATTGGTCTTCTCAATTCCTCTGAAATTTGATGAGATCATCCCACAAAGCAGGGCATGGGATATGAATAAAGTAAAAACTGTCTTTGAAAAACTGCACACATTTTAGTGTTTTGTTTTGTATTTGGTACTGGTGAATGAACTCAAGGCCTTTGTGCCAAGCTACAGTCTTTTTTTTTTTCTTTTAATTTTGAAACAAGCTTTTGCGACCTTGACCAAACAAGGTTTTGCTAAGTTGTCCAAACTGGCCTTGAACTTATTCACAGTCCTCCCACCTCAACCTCCCAGAGTGCTGGTATTACAGCCATTGTGTTTTGTTTTGATTTTTAGAGACAGAGAAGTAATACAGAAAGAGGAAGACAATATGGACACATTTTATTCCTTTTCAGTTTCAGAAAATTGCAGACATTTAGAACTGAAAGAGATCACAGTGAATAGCTAGTTTAATCCCCTCAACTCAAACATGTAGAAAATATGAGCCAAGTAGCCATAGTCATACACAGTCCGAAACTGGGCCCTGCCTCCATAATGCAGTGTTCTTCAGAACCGGCCAACATCAATGTCCTGGCCTCATGATCCTAAATGCATGGCTAGGTTCTGCTCAATAGTAAAATAAGAAAAGATACTGGGCCTTACAAGACTTCTAAGGCTTTGTCATACTGAACCACACCTGGGCACTAAGGAGTTGAGAATGACGAGGCGTCATTGACAACCACACAACGTAAGAAAACCCCAATGTGCTCATTTAAGGAAGATTTTGGCTTGGGGAGACCTATCCCAAATTTATCCCAATTGTTTTCACCATCAGTCTTACATCCCTAAATCTGTCACAGTTGGAGAATAAGCATTTATCTTTGGGTCAATTCTATTCTGTACCAGAGGACTTATAGGGAAAATTGAAAAATAGTTGCAAACTTTTGGCAGTTTTTTGGTCGTTAGAGGAAAATTCATATTTTACCTGATGTGTATTTATGATGTCAATTTTTCTAACAATGTTAACATTCTTTCAAAAAAATTGCTAAATTCTTTCTCAGGAAGTCTGTGTGATTAAATCAGAGCAGGAAGCATAACAGGGGTCAGGAACAAGAAATGTCCCAGAGTATGACATACTCTTATGAAAAACAAAAGGTTGCAAATGAGAGAAATGTGAATAAATAAAAATGGTAAAAGAAGCCTAAGTAATACCTTTCTGTGTATTTTAGGGATGTTTTGATATAGCTGATAGGGTACATCAGATAAATCTTCTCAAGGGCTGGTGCCAAGAAAGAGCTAGAAGTGCACAACATTAACTGAGAGTAGAAAACATAAAAGAAAAGGGGAGTTCACACTTTATAATCCCAGTACTCCTGAGGATGAGGCAGAAGGACTGCAGGCTCTAGCCCAACCAAGGCAACTTAGCAATGTAGCAAGACCCTGCCTCAAAATTTAAAAAATTAAATAAAAAGAGTTGGGGATATAGCTCAATCCAAACGCAGTTCAATCTATACTAACACACACACACACATTCACACACACACACACACACACACACACACACACAGACGGAAAGGGGAAAGGGAAACAGAACAGTCAGACCATCAGGTCTGGCACCAGTGAAGATGTGAGGGAAGGAAGGAGGATTGGTGGGGGAAAAGCTTCAAACTATACAGCTTTGGGGAAGCCACGACCAGCTCAGCAAGGAGCTGTAGCACCAACAAGGCCCAAGTAGGAACCATCTTGTGTCCAGCAATTGCAAAACCTGCCCAAGAATTGACTGGGGGCTCCCTGAAAGTGCTTGGCATCTGCTCAAATGCTGAGGGAGATCCCAAAGTCACCTTACCCAGGAGTGTCCATGTGTGACCAGTAATAGGTCCCCTGTGGAGGGATCACTGAGTATTTTGCCACCCTGACTACAACTTGGTTCTCTTCCGGTGCAGCCACAGGAGCTGATATTTAGGGCAATCCATGAGATCAGCTAACCTGTGTGGCCAAATTTGAGTTAGGTGCAGACTTTTTCCAAGTGGCTAACCTGGCTACTTTCATAAAGACATTCCTTAACTGGGAAATTTACACTTCCTATCAAGTTAAAAACCTATCATAAGCACTTTGAAAACCCTCTCAGTTTATGACCTGGTCATCCTTCAGGATGCCCCACACCCCCAGTGCCAAAGTACAAAATTAAAGTAACTTTGTGTTTTAGAAAACAACTAAACCTTGACAAATTCCCTTCTTATTCCAGAAAATGAATTTCCTCTCCTGAGTATCCATAGGACATTTACTCAACCTTGATTCTTCTCATTGATTTTGTCTCCCCACAGAAAAGCAACTTCATTTTTTGTCCTGCTGATTTGTTTTAATCAAATTGCTCAGTGATATAAAACAAAATAAAGGAAGATGAGTTTTGCTTGTTTATTCCAGATGTGTTTTAAGCAGTTTTGATTTCTGCTCCCCTCTTCCTGGACATGGGTCTCTGTGTGTCACATCCATGGCTGCTGGTCATCCAGTCTCTCACTGCACAGGCTACACAGGCCAGTTTTGGAGCTGGCCCAACTCCCAGGTCCCTGCCTCTAAATCGCAGCAGGTACTTTGTGTTTAGGGCAAACTAACTCAGAACAACTTTCTCCTCCTGATCAAAAATAAAAATTAGTGTTATTTTACACAATTTTGAGCTACATATGCAGTGCATTCATCTAAAAGTGAAGGATGATGTATTTCCCTAAATTCCAAAATCATATATTCAACTATCTGCTGCACACACCCATTTTGTGGAAGATTAGTCAGAAAAGGAAACTTGAACTTAATATACCCAAATCAAACTTTTGATTTTCCCTCCCAAATGTTCTTTTCCTCAGAGCTTTCCTGCTTGGTAAATGATAACTCCAACATCTGATTGCTTTGACCAAAAGCCTTGGATATGTCCTTAATACCTCTCTTTCCTACCTTTGTGTCCCATTCATGAATGGCATTCCTCACTTCTCCCTAGAGCATTTCTAACCCTTTCTGCTGTTAGAACTCAAGTCCAGATTGCCAAAGTCTCTGTCCTGGGTTGTCTCAATAGCTTTCTAACTGGTTTCCCTGACACTGCTTGCTACCTCTTCAGTCTATTTTTCATTGAGCTACCAATATGCTCTTTTTAAAGCATAGGATGTATTATCTCACTCTCTTTATCAAAACTCTCCAAGGAATGTCTCCTATTTTAGGATGAATCTGAAATACTGGGCTTTACATGATCTTTCTCCTGGACACTGCTCTGACCACATATCAGGCCACTCACCATCTCCCACACTCCACTCCAGTCTTAGCAATTCCTGATTCTTTGAGAAAATTAAGCACACCCTTATCTTTTTGCATTTACTATTGCTTCTTCTGAGAAAATTGTTCACCCCATTGTTCTTGGGACATGGACACTTTCTGGAAGAGAGGCAAGAACATGAAGGAAAGTCAGAGGAATCTCAGAGGCTTAGATCCTTAGCCAACCGCTCAGTGCACATGGAACATGAATTTGGGGCTTGAATCAATTTTCCCTAAGCCTCAGAAGCACAAAGAAATTTCATTTGGAAGCTGGCCTATCCCAAAATGTGGTAAACAAATCTCCCAATGTCTGTACCACAAAGAAAAGATTCACCAATGACTATCCTAAATCAGGTGCTGTTTTCCACTTATTCTGTTGTATTTAATGAAAATATAAAAAATTTTCACAACAAAATAATAGTTAATACACTGTGTATCATTATTTTCAAAGTAGTTATTCTGAGTACAAGATATAGACCAAAAGGATTCCTACCAGAAGAAAACAGGTTATACAAGTTATTCTTTTAATTATCCACAACACTACTATGGGATATAAATGATTATTATCTTTACCATGGCACATATAAAGAAAAGGATATCTCATGTCATATGGTAGGATAACACACAGAAACAAGATTCAGCTATAGGTCAAACCAGCTGAAAACCTCATGTTCTTTTTGTGTCCCATGCAGGCTCACAGTGAAATAAAGTAGATATTTAATGTGCATGGGAACATTTATTCATCTTGTATAATCCCCACTTCTCCCCTCCCTGATCATTACATTCTATGTAACTACCCTCTCGTACTTCCAATCTCTGGTGAAATTCTGACCTGCAGCTCCAAACCACTCAAATGATCACCTTGCTTTCCTCCAACCACCATCCACTTCCCAATCTCAAGTAACAGTCAGACTCTCTCCCCATGGTTGATGCCTCTATTCTAGGATTTCCATACCTTTCACTATTAGCCATATATATATAACTCCAGCCCATCAGTTCTAATCTCCTTGAGGTTAGAACCATATTTTTATCATATTTTACCCCTTGACACATAAAACAATGTCTTAACATGTTAGATACTCAATAACATTGTCGGAGCAGAATGCAATTGAATTTTAAAATACTATGACAAAGTATTAATTTGCTAATCATGGTAATAACAGTTAGCTTTTATTGACCACTTGCTAGGTGCCAGTGCTTGCTCATCTTTTACGTGATATACCCCAATTATTCCTCATAATAACTCTGTGACCTGAGTAATGTTATTATTCACATTTAGCATAGAATAAAATTGAACAACAGAGAGGTTAATTAACTTTACTGGTGGCCTCAGAGATTTGAAATGGCACTGCTAAGATTGAATCTAAGAAGTTTGCATTCAGAAGCCCACGACTGAACCACAGCCCTATTCAAAATTGAATTTTGTGACTTCAGTAACTACTCTGATGATTGCCTCTTTTATTCCCATCCTACCTACAGCTGCTCCATGTCATGGTATATTGTCTGTGCACTTGCCCATATGTTTCCAGGGCAGAGTCCTGAGACCAGAGAGATTCATTTATCCAGAGGTGGCTATCCTATCTGTGGAGACTGGTTGGAGGTGCTATGTCCACAGCAAATGACAGAATTTGGGAATTCCCTGTTTAGGTCTTCCCTCTGAAAGAATATCACTGTCAACTAGAAATCAGTATACCTAGATTTACTCAGCCTAAAAATGAATAACCCACAATATTGTAATGCTGAAGAGGTGTGGAGACACAGGAGACCAGTTAATGCCTTGTAGTGATCATGGTTTTGACCTGCAGTAATCATCAGGCCTGACAAACATGATGGACACAGCTATTAAACCACGGATGTAGGACCAGAACCAGGGTGTGCAATGGCCACTCAGCCTTCAAATCACCTGCTGGACAGCAGACTTCACTGCTGCCTAAGACAGTAGGCTCTTCACATCCCGTATCATGGAGAAGATTCAAATTTTAAAAGTTTACTAAAAAGCAAGACTGATCTGAACATTTAAACCAGCTTTTTATTTATTTTTTTTACCATGTGGATGTTTATTTTTCCTTGTTTTAAAAAAGGAAATCTTTTTTCTCAATGAAAATAATTAGACAAAAATCTAAAAATTGTGGGAGATAGATATGTGCTCGGCTTACAGGTGAAAATTAATTTTTTCATCTCAGATGTACAAGATGGATTTCAGTATTGATTCTAGAATGTCTTGTGCAGTCCCTAAGAGCATCATCATCATTACAGGGAGGGAGATAATACATCTCAGATTCTTCAGCTCATTGACAATGTTGAGCTTTTGTCACTAACATTCCTTTCCACTAAGAGGGAACAGGATTTACACTCAGAAGCACATGCACACACACACTTAATGGAGAAAATGGGAGGAAGCAAACCAATGATTTGTTTGTCACTTGATAAGGAGCAAAGGGGAGGATTGGTATTGTTTAATTTGAGTCAAGTAGCAGAAAGTCTGAATTTCAGTGCAGCTCATTTGGTTTTATTACCAAATACACTTCGAAATTATTAGAACTCTCTCTTTTTATCCATGCCTGCTGCTGCCCTGCTTTTGGTCATTAGATGATTTGATGTGACATCCACCACACAAAAGGTTGCTCCTTCTGCTCGGTCTATCAGGGCTGGTATGAGAAAAAGAGGAAGAAAAATTGCACAGCTGGTAGTACAGTGAACCCAAAAATATACGGAAATGTACCAGAGGGAATAGTCATCAACACGAAGTGAACAAGCACCCAGACTATTGATTACATGCTGCTCACAGAACACCAGGCGTTTTTGCCAACTCCTCTCCACTCATACACTGAGCTGCAGACAGCA
Organism: Heterocephalus glaber; assembly: GCF_053883595.1. Taxonomy (NCBI): domain Eukaryota; kingdom Metazoa; phylum Chordata; class Mammalia; order Rodentia; family Bathyergidae; genus Heterocephalus; species Heterocephalus glaber. The sequence goes on from NW_028258142.1 coordinate 47,971,034, forward strand.
TGTTGTACCTTGCATCATCAGTTTTGATGAATAATGCGCTGATAAGCATTGCGCCAGTATTCCAGGGGAGCTGGGAAGCCAGATGTCATGTGGACCTCCAATAGTTTGAACCCTGGGTCTCTGACAGACACTGATAAAAATCCGACACAAGCGTTGCAGAGTGGGCAAGGCCACTGTGAGACTCTGGTTGATTTTATGACATTCTGGAAAAAAAGAATGGAAATCAGCTTTGTCACCAGCAGGAGTGAGGGGACTTTGCTTAAATAGAATGTATAAATTTCTCAGTGATGATGTCTAGGTGAACTTTAATCTAAGACTTGTCTGGAAAGCTCACACTGACACAAAAAGAAAGAGCTTTTGAGGAGGAACCATATTTCGAGGGCTCAAATCCACATGGCTCCAAACGAGAATGGTGACAAACAGATGGAACACACTCCCTTCATGATGGAATCCTGAAAGTGGTGGTGATGGATTTGAGCATCGCCTTGCCGGGAGGGTGCATAAGAGCCTGTTCCCGCCCCCATCCCCTGCACTAGACGCTTGGAGTGTTTCAGCAGGAACGCTGCACAGATCACGTTTAATTCCATCATTACAGGTGAATGTTCAGAAGGACCAATTAGACACAAAGTTTCCCCCACTCAGTAACTGCAGACCTACCCCACGTTGTTTTATGAGTGGAACCTGGAGTTGGAGCAACAATTGTCTTTGCTCTATTTAATTCTTCATCTAGACAACAGATCTTTCTGACCCTAAATTCAACAATGGTCTCTGGCTCCAGCCTCAATTGCAGTCTCCTCTCCTTCTTCGCTCCCCTCCTGCCCCTGCTGTCCTCTGCCATCTTGTTTCCTCACTGCTGGGCCTCCATCTACCCCTCTGTCACACTCTGATCTGGCAGGCTCACCTCTGCCACAGTGTTCACAGCCTCTGTGCCCAAGCTGTCTGTCTCAAACCCGGAGCTCTGGCGAATAGGAGGTTTAAGACAAAATCATCATGAAGCTCAAACCACAACTCCCAAGCTGCCTCACTTGGACATGAATCATGATGAACAACGGCCAGCGTGGAGGTGGCCACTTTCCTCCCATAGTGAGCCGCTACATTTGACAGGGTCACTGGGACAGCTGAGAGCAGGGAGCGCCCTGTGTTACCACTACCTGGAGTGCAGGCAAAAAAACCTTCCAGCATGGGTGGAGATTCATAAACATCCTTATTAAAACAGTCACTTTGTTCTCATTTGGAACAGCAACACAATAGGCAGACCTCAGATGATGTCAAAATAGTTTTCAAATCCTCAAAATAGCCTGAGAAATATAATATAAATAATTACATGTATAAAACCATGATATAAAAGCATATGTACTCACTTATATACTATACATACTATATATAAGTGATATATAGATATATATAACAGAAAGATAGATAGATAGATAGATAGATAGATAGATAGATAGATATAGATGTATCGAATATCATTTTACAACAGATTTTCTTCCACTATGCGATGCTTTCCAGTTGGACGTAGGCTCACCTGCACTGCTGTTTGTGTTTCACTTCATTTTTTGACTTGTAGTTACAAAGTTTCAAACACAGAAGAGTAGAAAAATTGCATACTAAACACGCAAGTGATCCTAAATTTTCACAATTAATTTTGGCATATTTGTTTCACCCTTTAAGGGAGGGGTAGTTAAAATTGCAAAATAATTTACAAGTAGCTTATTTCACCCCCCAAAATGTCAATAAGGACCTCTTTCACAAGAGGACTTTTTCATGGCCCAATATCTTTATTGCTCCTAACAATTTACAGTCTTTTAGCATCACCTAATATCCTATCTACATTCAAGTTTCCTACAGTATTCCTCAAAATATATAGCCAGTTAATTCAAACCTGAATACAGTTAAGTAGCACACATTGTATTTTCTTTCCTCATTTCGAGCTACTGTTTGTTACTGAGCTGCCTTATTACCTTGCATTTAGCTGAGGAAACAAAAGAGAGGCCCTGTCAACCAGGAATGGCCGGCACTTACAGCCTTGGCCCGGTGCTGTTTGCAGGTGGCCTACAGCTTAGAGCTAAGTGAGGGATATTCTTTGGGTGCTCATAAATAATTTCACAGAACACCAACGTCAGATAAGGTCATTCAGACAAAACAAGGCTATTTCACAGTTGTGTTTAAACATGGACAAAAATCAAGGTTCCTGTGCCACTCACAAAATACCACACATTTACTTCTGTCCATTAATATCAATGACAGCTGTTTCTTTACCATTGAGGCCTCATCCTGACTCAAACCTGACTTCATTATAGATAAGATTAATTGAGATAGCCAATCATAGGATTACTTCTGCCTTCCAACAAAATCCAATCTAGAATAAACCCCTTTTCCTTAGATACTTCTCCAAATCACTGAGTCAAAGTCCCAATCCTATAAGAAGCTCTAACATTCTTCTATTAGGACACTCATGGTTCCCTATGATGTGCACCCTCCTCACTGCAATGGGTAATAAACCCCAAATTCAACTACAGGTGTGTTCCTGGCAGGCTTTGCCTGGACGGAATTGACATAGCAATTGTAATCATTGTTATCTTCTTCAGGGCAGTTACACACCTAGATTAGAGTTCTGACTCTTTGACAGTGTTTTGATGTTGTGTTAGTTTTTCTTCTAGGGAGTCAGTGTACACAGCGTAAGTGTCTGGCTGAAGTGGCCACTCTAGGAAAGCACCTCTTTTGACCAAGGCTTACCTCCTCAGCTACACTGATTGGTGTGTTGACTGAAATCCAGAGCTGATATCGGCCTTCCAGCCCTAGTTCTGCCTCACTGTTCTGGAGCCTAGGGTTGTTCATCCATGCTATCAAAAATCATATTAACTCACTAACGAAGCACAATTTTTAATTTATGAGAAGGTATACTGCCAAGGAAAACTTCTATGTCAATAGGTTAAATAGCATATGTTTTCACTATAGACAAACTATACAGGAAATCAAATTATGAAAGATTCAGAATAGAATCCAAATAAAGAGATGGATATGATTCAGATGTTTAATAGCATTGATTTAGATAGGGTGTTGTAGCACAGTAATCTGTGAAAAGACAAAATAACTACTTACTGAAGAGTACCATTCTCACAGAAAAGGCTTAGCATACCCTAACTAAAATTGACTTTTTTTTGTACTTCTATTGCTTCAAAGTCATTTTTTTCTGATTTTCAGGTTCTTTCTTATGCAATAAACCAATTTGGAAACATATGAACAACCAAGAAACTTGAAGGTATTTCAGCTCCATACTACTAGTTTGTATTGTCTTGTTGGATTGTCAAGCTTAACTGCAAACCTATATGTCTAAAATCCAACACAAGGGTCAATACCATTTCCCCTGCTATTCTCTGTTAAATTGTACTTTCCAGAAATTCTTTTCTCTAAAAACATGTTCAAATGCTTCAAAGTCTATATATCAGGTATCAATCTTAGTAACATTGAGAGTTTAGTGCAGGAAATTAACAGTAAAAGGAAGTAAGAGTAAAAAGTTTTAATACAACCAAGTGTAAGGCTCAATATGGCTCAATTTGTATGGAAAATACACAATTTACCCTAATGGCCTAGAAAATATATATAATTGGAATGTGTTGATATTAGCGGACAAAGAATATTTGTTTAGATTTGAGATATAATTGTGGAAAAATACTTTTCTTGGATATATATTTTATTCTGAAATGAACAATTAAACATTTCTATAGGGCATCAAACATTTGTTATTACAGCTAAAATATTATCATTTTTGCAAATGCAAGTGACTTTCAATACCTGGTGTCTCAAGCGAACTATTATCTGGCTCCCTTTTCTGCTTACGTCAACTGCTCTTCTTGCAGGGTTAAAATGCTTCTTCTTTTTGTTTCAAAGCAGATTTCCCAGAGAACATTCTCGGTTCCCAGAGCCTCTTGGTTTCCATGATAGCCTGGGCAGCTCCCCCCACCACCTTTCACCTGGCTCTAAGTCTCTAAGACTTGCTCAGACTGGCTCTAACCTACCCTGACACCAAGCGTTCAAATACGTCTATCACTATCATTCTCTCTGCTTTTATTTCTCCAAGTTTTCTAGAAATACAAGGTTTACGAACAAGTTACCAGTTCCTCCCTATATTTTACACCCATTTCTTAATATTCAAACTTAAGTACAATCTCTTTAAATTTGCAGTATGAATTTTGTAAATGCTGCTTCCTGGAGAGTTGGATCAGGAATCATGCAAAAGTGGTGCGAAAAAACGATCCTGCACTGACAATGAACTGACAGTGGTAGGAGTTAGCAGTCATTAGTGCATCATTGTCCAGGAGAGTGAGCAAAGATAAAGATAAGATCACCCCAGCAAATGACAGGGCCATGCAGAAGGCTCTGAAATATGCACCAGAGTGCCGATAGGAAGCACACCAGGATTCCCTGCCAAGAAGGTCCCATTCAGGGGACCACATAGGTTTCATAACCTGTGCATCACTATTGTAGTGTGACTCTCAGAGTGGTAGCGCTTTCCCTTTTTCTAATTTCTTTGCTGTATGCAAAGTATTGAGTCTATGTAGTTAAACTCTATCTTTTTGGAGTCGTTCTGCAATCCTGGTGCTCAAGAAGTGAAGAATTTATAAAAATGTTAAATGTTAAGTTCTTAGTTTCTGTCCCTCACTCCTCCTCTGTCCTGTTTACCCACAACATTCACGATTCCATTCACAGTGCAGAATGTGAGCACTATTTCATTCTCAGGGACAGTCCTTCTCTGCCATGGGTACCACAGCGGCAATAATTCCAGCAGGACTTGTTTAAAACAACAGTATGTCTTGCGAGACAGGAGTTTTGCAGAGAGCTCTCGAAGGGTACAAAAGGCTCCCCCCACATTCTCTCTTCACATTCTCTCTATAATCATTTTTGTTGTTATACTTGGGTGTCTCAAAAAGTTCCACTTATTCCAGAAGTAGAATTTCAATGGTTTTTGTTTTCTGTTCTTTTTTGGTTTTGTTTTGTTGGTTTTTTTTCAGTGCTGGGGATGAAACTCAGGGCCTTCTACATGCTACACAAACACGTACCACTGAGCTACATTTCCAGCAATTTTTATCGTTTTTCTGTTTTGTTTTGTTTTTTTTGAGACAAGTTCTCCCTAAATTGCTCATGCTAGCCTCAAAAACTGGCAATCCTTCTACTTCAATTTCACAAAGAGTTAGGATTGCAGCAGTGCTCCACAATGCTTAGGTAATTTGTGGAATAGTTTTGAAAGCTGAATGCAAACCTATTGATAACTGAAACCAATGCTAGGGACACTAACATTTTCTGGTCAAATTTTTAGGGAAATGCATAGAATTTAATTTCATAATAACACAGACATTACTTAAAGCTTTTCATATTTTGAAATAATAGATTCTTTTTAATAATCATCTTCCTTTGTATATCTGAAGCATGTTTGTGAAGATATCTCTAAATAACATGACTATTGTGTAAAAGAATGAAATCAAATATAATAATAATTGTAAATTAACAGGGTGGAGATTCAACAGCAAATTTACTTTATGAAGGTAATATAGATGTTCATTTATGAAAAATATTGTCAATACAACAACAAAAACAACACTACATAGCCAGGTATGGTGGTGCATGACTGTACCCTCAACACTAAGGAAGCTGAGGTGGGAGGACTATGAGTTCAACTCTAGCCTAAGCTACACAGCAAGACCCTGTCTCAAACAGCTTGCTCTGCTAACAGCTGGTTCTGCAGGAAAATACTGATAAAGGCAAGAAAGATGTCTCAAAACTATTGTTTTAGCAATCAGGCTCAACCCAATGGACAGGGAGAAATAATTGGAGAAGGAAAGAAGAAAGAAAGTTTGTCTAATTCAGAGCTATACTAATATGAAAACAAACAAAAACCAAGGAAAACTTGGTAAGAAACAAATATATAGAGTTTGTGTCAATTTATTTTATGGTAAAGGTGTGTGAGGAAATTCACTATAAGTTTCTATTTTGGACAGGAAACAGGATAGAAATTTTTATCTTGAAAATTCAAATGCTACTATAAATTTTTAAAGTATATTTTATTTCTGCACCAACTTTTCCTTGACTCCACCCTATTTATATTTTTTCAAATCAACAATTTTTTAAAAATTCTTTTATTGGTACATTGTAGGTACACAACACAATTACATTTCTCATTGAGAATTGTACCTTTACATAATGCATCTTGGTTCTTATTTTTTTCCCCATTCCTAGCCCTCCCTTCACCCCCTCCACCCTTCCCTATTTACAAAGACTCTATTTCCATTTTTTCCATTTCTCAGCATTTTTCCTTTCCCTTCTTTCCTTTCCCCTGCCCCTCCCACTACCCCTACCCCTTTGGACCTTTTCTTCCTATTTTACATTATCGATTATTCATTCTAATCATTGGTACATTTTAGGTATACAATATAATGACATTCATCATTGGAAATTTGCACCTTTACATAGTCCCTCTTGGTTCTTATTTTTCACCCTTGCCCAGCCCTCCCTTCAACCCCTCCATTCCTCCCTATTTACAAAGATTTTGTTCCTATTTTTCCATTTTCTCATATTAATCCCATTCCCTTCTATCCTTTCCCCTAGCCCTCCCACTTCCTTCCCCTTTGCCTCTTTTCTTCCTATTTCACATTACCTATTATACATTTAGTCCTTATTTACACTTTCAGTTTCTCACACCAGAGAAACTATTCGGTATTTACACATGTGTGTCCTATTTATTTCACTTAAGAGTATCACCTCAAAGTGCATTCACTTAGCTATAAATGTCTCTAATTTCTCATTTTTTATGGATGAGCAGTACTCCATTTTATTAAAAAAACCACATTTTCTTTATCCAGTCTCCAGTGGATGGGCATTTGGGCTGTTTCCAAGTTTTAACTATTACAAACTGTGCTGCTATGAACAGGGGCACACATATATCACTGTGGTATGATTCTTTTAATTCTTTGGGGAAGATCCCCAACAGTGGAATAGTGGGGTCAAATGGGACTTCCAGTTCTAGTTCTTTGAGGTATCTCCATACTGATTTCCACAGTGCTTGCACCAGTCTACACTCCCACCAGCAGTGGAGCAGGGTTCCTCTTTCCCCACAGCCCCACCAGCATTTGTTATTCGTTGATTTCATGATAGCAGCCATTCTTTCTGCAGTGAAGTGGAATCTCAGTGTTGTTTTCATTTGCATCTCTCGAATGACCAGTGATGTTGAACATTTTTTCATGTATTTATTGGCTATTTCTACCTCTTTGTCTGAGAAATGTCTGTTCATTTCAGATGCCCATTTTCGGATTGGGTCTTTAAATTTGGGAGGTCTGATCTTTTTAAGTTCTTTATAGATTCAAGATAGTAGACCTTTGTCTGAGGAAGAGCTGGTGAAGATTTTTTCCCACATTGTGGGTTGTCTCTTCACACTGCTGGTGGTTTCTCTTGCTGTGCAGAAGCCTTTGAATAAGAAGAGATCCCATTTGTTGATTGTTTGTGCTAGTTCATGGGCAACTGAGGTTTTGTTCATAAAATCTTTTCCTACACCAGTGTCTTCAAGGGCTCTACCTAACCTCTGTTCCAACTGGTTCAGAATTTCTATTTTAATATTTAGATCTTTAATCCATTTTGATTTTAGTTTCGTGCATGGTGAGAGATACAGGTCTAGTTTTAATCTTTGGCAAGTTGAAGCCCAATTTTTCCAGCACCATTTATTAAAGAGGCTATCTTTCCTCCAGTGAGGGTGTTTGGCTCCTTTGTCGAAGATGAGATGGCTGAGTGTGTCTGGCGTTGTTTCTGCATCTTCTAATCTGTTCCACTGGGCCTCAAGTCTGTTTCTTTGCCAGTACCATGCTGTTTTTATCACAGTACCTTTTTAGTACAGTTGCAGGTTGGGGATTGTGATACCCCCTGCCATGTCTCTGTTACCTAGAATTGCTTTTGCTATTCTGGGTTTCTTCTTGTTCCAAATGAATTTTTGGATTGTTTTCTCAAGGTCTATGAAGTATGCTGCTGGGATCTCAATTGGAACTGCATTAAATCTATATAGCAGTATTGGAAGTATGGCCATTTTCACTATATTAATCCTTCCTGCCCAGGAGCAAGGGATGTCCGTCCATTTTCTGATATCATCTTCAATCTCTCTTTTCAGAGTGCCATAGTTTTCAGAGAAGAGGTCTTTGATTTCTTTCATTAGGATGATTCCTAGGTATTTCAGTTTTTTGGATGCTATTGTGAAAGGAATTATTTGCCCTATTTCTCTCTCAGTGAGTCTGTCATTGGTGTAGAGGAAAGCTATTGATTTTTGTGTGTTAACCTTGTAACCAGCTACTTGACTGAATTTGGTTATTAAGTCTAGAAGACTTTTGGTGGAGTTCTTGGGGTCTTCTATATAGAGTATCATGTCATCTGCAAATAATGACAATTTGACTTCTTCATTACCTATCTTTATTCCTTTTATTTCTTTCTCTTGTCTAATTGCCATGGCTAATGTTTCCAGAACTATATTGAACAAGAGTGGTGATAGTGGACATCCTTGTCTTGTTCCTGATTTGAGTGTGAAGGATTTCAGCTTTTGACCATTTAGTGTGATATTGTCTGTTGGTTTTTCATAGATGGCTTCTATCAGTTTGAGATAGAGACCATCTATTCCAATTTTTTGTAGGGTTTTTATCATAAATGCATGTTGGATTTTGTCAAATGCTTTTTCTGCATCTATGGAGATAATCATATGGTTTTTGTCCTTGGCTCTATTGATATAGTGTATTACATTAATTGATTTTTGTATATTGAACCATCCCTGCATCCCTGGGATGAATCCCACTTGATCAGGGTGTATGATCTTCTTGATGATCTTCTGCATTCTGTTTGCCATTATCTTATTAAGGATTTTTGCACCTATGTTCATTAGTGAGATTGGCCTATAGTTCTCTTTTTCAGTTGGGTCTTTCTCTGCTTTGGGGATCAAGGTAATGCTTGCTTCCAGGAATGAATTTGGGAGTATTGCTTCCCTTTCAATTTCATGGAAGAGTGTAAACAGTAGTGGCAGCAGTTCCTCTCCAAATGTCTTGTAGAATTCAGCAATGAAGCCATCAGGGCCCGGGCTTTTCTTAGTTGATAAGTTTTTTATTACATTTTCAATTTCATTGGTTGATATTGGGTTGTTCAGAATTTTTAGGTCTTCGTTCAACTTTGATAATTCATATGTATCTAGGAATCTGTCCATTTCTTCTGTGTTGTCCATCTTATTGGTGTATAGGTTCTGGAAGTAGGTATTGATAATCCTCTGGGTTTCTGCTGGGTCTGTGGTAATTTCTCCCTTTTCATAGCTAATTGCATTGATTTGGGCCTTTTCTTTCCTTTTTCTGACAAGGTTGACAAAAGGTTTGTCAATTTTGTTGATTCTTTCGAAGAACAAACTTCTTGGCTTCATTGATGTTTTGTATTGTTCTCTTAGTCTCCATTGCATTGATTTCTCCTCTGATCTTTATAATTTCCTCCCTTGTATGAGCTTTGGGGTTGTCCTGCTCTTCTTTTTCTAGAAGCTTGAGGTTCAGCATCAGGTTGTTTAATTGGGCTCATTCTGTTTTCCTAATATGCATATTCACTGCTATGAATTTCCCTCATAAGACTGCTTTCATTGTGTCCCATGGATTCCAATATGTTGTATTGTCATCGTCATTTAATTGAAGGAACTGTCTGATTTCTTCTTTGATTTCCTCTGTGACCCATTGTTTATTCAGAAGTGTGTTGTTCAATTTCCATGTGTTTATGAAATTTTTTGAGTTTCTTTTGCTATGGATCTCCAATTTCATCACACTATGGTCTGATAATATACAGAGGATAACTTCAATTCCTTTGCACTTATTAAACATGTTCTACGTGTGAGTATGTGGTCTATTTTTGAGAATGACCCATGTGCAGCTGAGAAGAATTTGTATTCGGATTTTGTGGGGTGGAAGACTCTGTAAACATCTGTTAAGTTCATTTGTTCAAGAGTTCGAGTTCTAGTATTTCATTACTTATTTTTAGTCTAGTTGATCTACCTATTTGTGACAGTGGGGTGTTGAGGTCCCCCACTACAATTGTATTAGTGCATATATGACTTTTCATGTCCGTTAGTATTTGTTTTATATAGTTGGGTGCACTAGTGTTTGGTGCATAGATATTTATGATTGTCATCCATCTCTTCCTCTTGGATTCTTCCCTTTACAAGGATGTAGTGTCCTTCTTCATCTCTCTTAATCAGTGTTGGTTTGAAATCTACTTGATCTGCAAAGAGGATAGCTACTCCTGCTTTTTCGGGTCCCTGTCACATGGAGTATTGTTTTCCACCCTTTAACTTTCAGTCTATGAGTTTCCTTTTGAATTAAGTGTGTTTCTTGTATGCAGCATATTTTGTTGGATTTTGCTTCTTGACCCATTCTGCCAGTCTATTTCTTTTGATTGGTGAATTGAGACCATTAACATTGATGGTTATAACTGAAACGTATTGACTTGTCATTGCCATGACTTTTTCTTTTTGTTGGGTTCTCCCCCTTTCCATTTAATTTCCTGTCATGACAGATGGGTTCATTCTGCTTTGCTTCCTGGGGTTGTGATCCTCCATGTCTGTTCCTAGGATACTGTGTAAAATTCTTTGGAGTGCTGGTTTGGTATTCATGAAGTTCCTAAGGTGCTGTTTGTCATGAAAGTATCTTATTTCTCTATCCATTTTGAAAGATAGTTTTGCAGGGTACATCAATCTGGGTTGGAGGCTGTTTTCTTTTATGGCTTGGAATATGTCACTCCAAGCTCTTCTTGCCTTGATGCTTTGTGTTGAGAAGTCTGCTGTGATTCTGATGGGCTTTCCTTTGTATGTGATTTGTTTCTTTTCTCTGACTGCTTGTAGAACTTTGTTCTTCTGTTGTGTTTCTGGAATCTTAACAATTATATGCCTATGTGTAGATTTTTTTTGATCAAGGCTATTTGGAGTCCTATATGCCTCACTTATCTGTATGTCAAGCTCTTTTCCCCTGCTTGGGAAGTTTTCTGCCATTATTTCTGTGAAGAGTTTTTTTTTATGTCATCTGCACTCTCTCCTCTTTCTTCATTGAGCCTAATCAGTCTTATGTTATTCTTCTTTGCATCACCTAGCAGCTGCTGGATTGATTTCTCATGTTCCCTTATAATTTTGAAGCAATTTTTCTTTTCCTGGTCACTAATTGCAATCTTATCTTCTATATCTGAAATTCTGTCCTCACATTGGCTCATTCTGCTGTGTAGACTTTCAATGGAGTTTTTCATGTCCTGGAAATCTATTTGCATCTGTTTTATGGATTCCATTTGTTTCCTATGTTGGGATTCCATCATGTTCCTGAGCTCCTCTCTAGATTTATTAATCATGTCTTGCACTAGAGGCACAATTTCTCCTGTTATCTGAGAAATTATTTCTGATTTCATTTTTCCCAGATCCCCTTTTGTTGCCAGTTCAGTGGGTCCAGGTGGTTGAGTGTCAGAGTGTTCCATCTCATTTCCCTTTGGGGTTGCTGTAGGTGATCTGGAAGTCTGGTTTTGAGACTTATTTATGTGTTTTCTCATTTCTACTGGGGCAGGGGTCTGTTAGCACCTGCACGGATTACCTCCTTTGAGCTGGTGACCCAAAAGCCCTTTCCTGTGGGCTGGGAGTAGCAGGAGGCATAGTGGCCAGGAAGCCCCTTCCTCTGGACCAGGAGCAATGGGATGGCAGCTCAGAAGTCCCTACCTCTGGGCCAGGAGCAGCGGGACTCAGTACCTTGGTCTGGTGGTCTGGTGTCCTCTGCGTCTTTGTAGTATGGAACCAGGTGGCTGCCTGTCTGCAGCGGCGTGATTCAGCATCTTCTGAGAGACTCAGGACCTCGGTAGGGCATGCACAGACCTGCCTGTCTCCAGCAGGCTGATTCAGCATGTCTTTCTTTTGTTTTTTTGAGACAAGGTCTCACTGTGTGGTCCAGGACATATTGTTTTTTGGGGGGTTGTTGGTGGTGGTGGTGGTTTGATCTCAAATCAACATTTTAATTGATTCATATATAGAAAAAGAATACAGGTCATAAATGTGAAGCCCAATGAATTTTTACACTATGACCTCACCTACAAAACCGGCATCCAGATAAAGAAATGAAATTATCACTAAGACTTCCCTGGGTCCTCTCTGGGCCCCATCTTTACCCTCTTATCTAAAGGCAATCTTGTCCTGAGGTAGGATGGCATAGATTAGCCTTGCCTGCTTTTTCATATTATGTAAGTGAAATGACATAGTATGGGCTCTTTAATGTCTGACATTCATAAAACATTGTAAGATGCAGCCTTATTGTGTAGATAGCAATGGTTTGCTCATTTGAAATTCCATTGCATAAATACACAAGAATTTATCCCTTCTATTGCAGATAAACAACTAGGTTGTTACTGCTTTTGAATTATTATGAATAATGCTACTATAAATTTTCACATGTGTACAGGTATATATATATATATATATGCATATTTGGGATATATATCATATATGTGATTCCAAACATATATTTGATCTTAGCCAAAAGGCCAAGAAGCGATATACCAAATATATAATAAGAGATATATTTTGCTCTGTGTGTCTGTGTGTGGTCAACTGGTATTACTAAGTCACAGGAGTGTGCAAAAGTCCAGTTTTAGCAGATAGAAACAGTTTTCTGAGCAGAATGTCCCAATTTACACTCATATCATCAGCGTATGAAAATTCCACTTGCTTCACAGTTTCATCAGCGTTGAGTTTCTCAGTCTTTAATTTTAGCCACTGTGGTGAATGTGTCCTGTTATTTCACAGTAGTTTTTAAATTTTTTTATTTCCTTAAGCACATTCTCATATATTTTTTGTCTACAAAATTCTTTTGATCATTTTTCTATTTGTCTTTTTTCTTATTAATTTGTAAATGGTGTTTATATATTCTGAATCCAAGTACTTTGTTGATTATATTTGTCACAAATATCTTTTCCTTTATGGCTTATCACAGTGGTGGTGAACAAATAGCATGAGTGCCAGAGGCACACAAAGCCCTGTCTGGGGCATGCAAGCCATGTTGCCCCAGTGCTGGCCCAGCAGCCCAGCATTCAGGTTTAATTGTAGTGTTGGCACTTTGTGATAAATAAGTGGGTTTGGGGCTGCAGTTTCGGGACTCCTCTCTAAAAGTGTCGCCATCCCTGGCTTAGGATTCTCCTGTGCTGGTGATTTGTTTTGAGAACCAACATATTCTTATCTACCAATCTTTTCCTTTATGCTAACCACTTTGAGTAGTTTTTCTTGGTACTTTCCAGGAAGTTTAATATTTTGTCTTTTATACTTAAGCCTACAGTCATCCTGAGATTGATTTTTGTTTGTGGCAGTTTATCAATTGACCCTACTGATGTTTGGAGAGGCTTATTCTCTGTGTAGGGCCTAGCCCTTGCATCCCAGGATGTTCAGCAGCATCCCTAGCCTGTACCCACTAGAGGCCACTGGCATACCCCACCCTCACTCATGATGATTAATAGTCTCCAGCCATCACTGGATATCTGTGGGGCTTGGGGGATGCAAAATTGTTTGCCTTGGAAGCCACTGATTTATGGCATCAAATGGAAATCAAAATGACATTCAGTTGACCCAATACTATTTTAGGAATGAAGTGTTTTTCTTTACACTCGGCAGCATCATCAATGCTACAGATGAGGAAACTGTTATGGACTCTAACCCATTCTCCTGGCTTAAAAATCATCCTTGCATCAATGTGACACTGTCTTACTATAGAGCAATGACAGTTGGTTCTTGATATCTAGCAGTTATACAGACTCCAACTTTGTTCACTTTCCTTTTTTAATAATTTCTCTACCCTAACATTTTCAACTTAGAACCAGAACCGTCTTATCAATTTCCACTAAAGAGGAAAACACTAGAATGTTTTCTGGGACTACAGTAAGTACATAAATCAACCTGGAAAAATGTGACAGATTAGTAATATTGAGGTTTCCAATTCTTGATCATAACATATCTACCCATTTAAGTCTTTAATTTCTCTCAAGACTGTCTTATAGCTTCCAATGTAGTTTTATACATACATTTCCTTACATTTATTTCAAAATGTTTTACTCTGTCAGTGCTATTTTAACTACCTTTTTTTCAATATTGGGTTCTCAAATGTGCTCGGCAGGCACATTGCCACTTAGCTGCATTTCCAGCTCTATTTTTCCTTTAAAATTATTTTTAACAGTTTCTAATATATAGGAATACACCTCATTTTTATACAGAGCTTATTCTACTAGTTACCAAACCAAATCTGTTTATTCTAATACTTTATGGTTTTTTACATTTTATGCATACTCATATTATTCTATAAATAAGAACAGTTTTATTTCTTCCCTTCAATATTTACACTATTTCTTTTTGCTTTTTCTAAGTTCCAATACAAAGATGAACAGATATGATAATAATGTGAATCAGTGTCTTATTTCTGATTTCAATAAAGGATTTCATTCCTAAGTACATTTAATGTAAGTTTTTATAGCTACATTTTATCAAAATAAGGAAATTGCCTTTCTTCTTCGTTTATGTTTTTGTCACAAGAGGGGTTGAATTTCATCAGATTCTTTTCCTGCAACCATTGAAATGATAACATTATTTTCTTCTATTTTTCTAATGTTAAAAACAAAATTTATTGATTTAAAAAACATAAAATCAGCCAGGTAAATAAACACACACTTGTAATCCCAGTACTCAGTGATATTTAAGCAGGAGAATTGCACATTTGAGCCCGCTTGAGCAACACAGCAGCAACTTAGATCCCATCTCAACATAAAACATAAAAAAAGGGTGGGAACAACTCTTAGTCCAAAAGCCCTGGTAGCAACACCCCTCACAATATATATATATATATATATATATATGCATACACTATTCTCCTAATGATATATATTGTTTAAAGTGTCATAGAGTTTAAATTGTTAATCATTTGTTTAGCAGTTTTGCTTCTGTGATCATGAAAATGATAAGTATATAATTTTTTTTAAAGAAAAATGTGTCCAGTTTTGGTACCAGGTTATTCTGACCTCTAATAAAGAGAGTTTGAAGTTCTAGATGTTATCTTTGTCCAGAAAAGATTTACTTTTGCTTATGTCAGGTAGACTCTAGTTTTTCAGAAAAAGAAAAGATTATAGAGTGTAAAAAAGTAAATGACAAGGAGACCCTTTGTTCCCTAAAAGAGCCTTTTGAGAAATTCTTGTCTCACAAAAACATACTGTTGTTTTAAACAACACTTGCTAGAATCATTGCTATAGTAAAAACTAATTGTTAAAAGTTTTTTTCTTTTCTATTTTTTAAAGATTTTGGGTAAAAGTGAACTTCATATTCTATAATATTTAATAGCATTGACTAGCAAAGCCACCTTGTCCCACCCTTGCTCTGTGAAAATATGTTTATTTTGGAGTAGTAGCTTTAATAGGACTGTTTAGTTTTTCTATTTCTTCTTAGTCATATTTATTAAGTTGTATTTATCAAAAGAATTTTCCCATTTTGTTCAATCCTCGAGCTTATTGATCTAAACCTTTTTCTTTGTAGATTTTTTTATTTTTTATATCTGAATAATTAAGGGTGATATATGCATTTTTATATTTACAGTTTTGCTTATATTCTCTCTCATCAGCATTGCTAAGGTTTTACACTTTTATTAGTTTTACAAATACCCAGCAGTTTACTCCTCTGATTTTACCTATTTGTACAGTTATCCTCATTCTTTTCCTATTATTCTTATGTTTTGTTTGCCAATATTTTCTTGATATTTTGTAATAGACATTTAGATAATATTCAAAACCTTTCTTTTTTCTAATATATGCATTTTTTTAAATATATGTATTTTAAAACTAAATGTTTTCCTCAAACTACAGCTGTAGCTGTACCCCATAAGTTTCAATATGTAATAGTTATGTTATCAAAAAGCTAAAACAACTTTTACCTTCCATTTTGAATATTTACTTATGAATTATGGGTGGAAATTTCTTAAATTCTAAAAAATTTAACATTTTGTGATCTTTTTATTATTTATTTTAATCCTAATATTTTCCAGCAAGAGAATATATTCTGTATATTTTTAAACTGTTCCATTTTATTGAGGTTTATTTCATGTCCCAATATATGTTCTATTTTAGTAAATGTACTACATACACACTTAAAAAATATATCATACAGTTGCTTTGAACTGTGTTTCATATAAGTCGATAAGACCAAGAATATTAACTACGTTATTTGAACTTTATCTTCACTCAGTTTTTTCATTCTTATATTCTTGGTCATTAAAAGAATTGGTTTGAATCTATCAGAATTATTATGAATTTTTTCAGTTTCTTCTTTTAATTCTGTCAAATTGGAGTTATGTAGCTCAAGGCTTTGCTCTTTGATATATGCATATCTCAAGCTGCTATGTCTTCCTGGAGAGTTATTTCTCTGATCATGGAATCTCCCCACTATCTTTACCTTAAAGCCTACTTTGTCTGATAGTAGTATAACCACTGCAGCTTTTTATTTCTTTTTAGGTTAGCACTGACACAGTACTATAAACACAGTTATTTTAAAGTACATGTTCTATATTATCTGACTAGCCTGTTGTTCTCTTTCTGTTTTGTTGTTTTTTTCTTGTTTTTTATAAGTTGTTACTTTCTTGGTGTTTTCCTTCCTGGTAATTTTTTGTCATTGAGTAGCAGACAGACATTGTGCATGATAGTTTGGAGCTCTAACTAATATCATCCTCCTACATCAATGATTTAATTTTGCTTCTAGCCAACAGTATGAAAAGGTGGTTTACACTAATCCAGCCTGGATAGAGCTAAACTGAAGCTGATAATCTATTTTCACCTTTCCCAATAAAGTGTAGACTTTGAAAGTCTCAACTGAATGTCTGGCATTTTTCCTAGATGAGCCCTAAATTTTAATTTGTTTCTTTCAATACTGGTGGAAGTTTACTTGGCTTCCCACCCTCTTGACTGTTTATTCTTGGCTTTCTCAACGTCTTAGTTGCTGCTTACAAACTGGCAAACATCACTTCTCTTTAAGACATTTAGTCTTCAAATTCTAGCTTCCCTCATAGTCCTGAACTCCAGTTTTAATTTCCTCACCATTGCAAAACCGCCAAAGCTTCTGCTCAGTTTTTCAGCCCTCATAGTCTTCCATGTATGAATCAGCAAATGAACTGAAAAGAGATATGGAACAAAATATTAAGGTAACTTCAGTGCATTTTCTTCTCCCTGAGCTCGTGGCCCTGCAAGCATTGACAGCCTTAGTAGCTACCTCTAACCTTACCCCTACAATCAGAGGGTTAATGCATCCACTTAGATATTTATGAAGCTCTTTGTAATTTTTTTTAATTCTTCCTGGAAGAAGGGTTATTCTACTACAAGGTAGTCTCTCATAACCAGAAGCAGAAATACCACTCACACACATCTAACAAAATATTCCTTTAGAAAACTTCACACTCCCTTAGAAATGTTAAAGTGAAGGAAAAATATGAAAGTACTTTTTCTCCTTTAGTATTTCAGAATACTCTCAAAGTATTTTTCTTCTTATAGTATTTCAGAATTCTCTCAAATCTAGCTATGATTATAATAAATTTGCTTCAAATGAGAATACCCTAAATGAAACTACAGAGAAACTAGCCATCTTACAGCCATCGTTTTTGCCTATATATTTTTATCCTAGAGCATAATAATATTTAGAAAACACATAAACATCCATAGTGTATTTATTTTATAGCTATTAATGTTGAGGATTTGAACAGGCAATGCCCTGTCAATTCACACTAGGCAGACTTCATTTATGAGATATGTAGTGATTAGAAGATATGTAGATAGGGCATTGTGGAAGTTGTGCACAAAGATACTTAGCATCAAACAAAAACTTGTGATTCTAAGAATGATTTTCCCTTTCCCTATGTGTCACATCTGTCTAGAATACTCCTTTCATAGCAACATGACTCCTTATCCTATCTGCCTTATGGCAAGCTCTAGCTCAAATATAAATGCTAGAGCTTTATGGGAGGGTGATACAGAAATATTTCATCTTTATTAAGCCTAAAATTCTTTGTATTCACAAGTAGTTGTTGGCAAAATAATTATGTGGAAAGCTAAAGTATAATAAAGGGCTACTTAGCATTCTATGCAAATCAAAGTACAAAAATAATTCTCTCCATATGTGTTTGTGGGTAGTTCAATATGCCAAAATGTAAAAGATATATAATGAAGTGAAGGTAAAATATAATCACAACACAATTGTTTGTGAATGTGTGTGTATGTACGCGTATATGCGCACATGTGTGTTTTGATGTAAACATTATACTTTCCCACTAATGATGGACAGTCAATTGTCGATCATTAATTCCAACAAATTCATGCTTCATTTGTAGTTAGCTCTGTTTATTTGCATAAAAATAATTCAAGTAAAATCCACAGAAGTTGTTTGTATTCCTCCAGTCCAAGACAATCTATTATATATTCTGAGATCCAGAAAGATGTATAATATATTAACCTTGCCCTCAAGAGGGAACATTCTGAGACATTAAGGTAGGAATATGTTCGAAATAAAAATATGTATAAAAGAACTTGAAAAAACCACAATTAAAGAGATATTACCAAACAATATGTAATCAATTGCCTGATAGATTGTGGAGGCAATCATTGCTTTCAGAATTTGGTGCTGGGTGAGCAGTTGATCAGCAGGCAGTGGAAAACAAGGAGCACATTTGTGAACCACAGGACAACCTCAGGTGGGAAAGGGGTGGCGGGGGGAGCATTTGAAATCCAGCCCCAGCTCTACCAGCCAAGATCTCTGTTCTCAAGCAGGCCTAACTCAGACCACAGGGCAGAGGCTTTTTTAAAACAACTAACACAAACATATCAGGGTACTTCGACTGAGTGGAATTTTATAGACGGTTTAGGACTTGAACAAGCTCTTGGAGAACTAGTGGAGATGGTTGTAATTCCACAGATCAAAAGTATGAAGGATATATTTAAGGACCACTCTTAGGAGAATAATGTGTTTAAAGGGCAAGTATTTTAAGATAAGGAAACATGGGGAAGATGTTGTCTGTATATAACATGAATAATCTTAAAGTTCAGAATGAAGATTCTAGACATATTTAGAGCCAGTATGCACTTTTGAGCAGAAGACAAGTGATGATGTTTTAGTAACATTTCTCCAATGCAATACAGTAAATGAATTGGAGAAGTGAGAAATTGCATTCAGGGCCTCTAACTCAGCTGCTGATGTCACTGTCCAGTCACGACCTGATAAGGATCTGGTGTAGGGAAATGGAAACTGGGGAAAAAAAGAAAACTGCAAGAGAAATGCAAGAAAAACTGCAAAATAACTGGAAAGCTAAGAGAAAGAGAAAAACAGGGAGAGGGAGTTTTGTGTTACTCTTAGTCTTGCATTAATTTATTCTGATTTTGTTCTTAGAAGAATGAAGGTAAAATTTTGCCTGCTCTTCAAAAAATTCTTCCATAGTATGTATTTACTTGAGGCTAAAAGAAAAAGGCTTCACATCGCTGTGTAATGGTTGCAGCGTGACCCCTGGAGCTGGACTTTGTAGGTTTGCAACACAGCTCATCATTTACTAGTTATATGACCTTGGATAGGCTATGTCACTTCCCCATACCTAACTTTCGTGATCTATAAAATAGGGACATCCAGGGCATCACCTCGTAAAATTATTGTCAGGAATAAAACAGTGGCAGGTACATGGTGTTAACTGTTTTTGTCAGGGTTACTTGTACACTTATTATTTCTTGGGCTTCACGGGCCATATCACAATTTGGCAAACAAAAAGGTCCCTAAAGCTGTTAAACACTATATTATTTTTACTCCATTGTCATCGGCTTTTCAGGAATTTTAACTTTTGTTCTCAGTCGCAAAATAATTCTGGAAACTATAGATCACAGTTCATTGGACTGCCAAAATATCCCAAAAGCTGATGATGGCATCACCTCCACAGGTGTCACTGGTGCCCATCAGATGCTCTGTCATCACTGCTGCTGATGCTCATACACACGGCAATGTTCCCAGTGCCCAGGTAGAGGGTGCTACAAAGGGACCCTGCAGACCCTCTGCCTCTATTAGTGCCACCGCTGCCAACCCCACTGTATCATTACTTCTACCACTGCCACTTCCAGGGCAGCTCAACCTCTCTTTCTTCACTGCTGTGGCCATCCATGCCATGGCCACTGACAACAATGTTGCTCTACCTGGTGGTACTATTATCTCTCAGAGATAAACTTCTCATTTCTTTTTCTTTGGCTCTCTTTATCCATGTCCTGCCCTCTAAGGACTCTGGTTTAAATGCCCAATAACTAGTCTACTGGCCTAATCACAGAACAAGCACCATGCCGTACTTGGACTCTCTCCTTCCACTTGAAATTTACCTTTTATCTTTGGAAGAAGTGTTTCCTAAGATATTATTTTATCCTGGAAGGTAATATCTTGATTTCTGGCATCTCCAGCTCCAGAGGCATGTCAAATGTTGGTAAACGCAACATGGGCTCAGGATGGGACTCTGTCCAGATTTCTTTAAAAGCCACATAGAAAGCCTACTCTTTGGGAGAAAAAAAATCCATAAAAAACAATTTTAATGTGAGGAAGTATGCTTACCTATAATAGAAAGCTAGATAGTGCAAAGGAAAAAAGTGAAGGCATTAGAGATATAAAAGTAGTCAACATGATACAATTTCAGGCCCCTGACAGTGAGTGATAGATCACAGGACCAGAGTCAGAGGGATGCTTGTCTATGAGTGCTTTGCAAAACCATTCCCTGGTGCAGCTTGTGAAGCAATCAACAGGACCAGGGGCTATTCTGGACTTAGTCCAAGGAAATGAAAGTAGGGGAAATGAATACTGTAACATGGAAGCTAATAAACCCCTAGGGGAACATTATTATAATATCACCAGATTGGAACACACTTCTGAGAATATTTGTGAATGGTAATAGAAGTACCAAAATATTGGAAATGTGGAATGAGTTTTTTAAAAGTTGATTGGAATCAACTGTTGTGCACTATAATGGAAAGGTACACAATGCTGAGAGAGAACATATGACATTTGCTGTCCTGAAATTCAATTCTAATAACAGAAGTCAGTGTAGCCTCATAAAAATGTAGTAGAAGAAATCAAAAACAATTTCTTTATTTAAAAATACTATCAGCTTTGATGTGGAATTAGATTCTGGAGGTTAAAAAGAATGAGAGAAGCAACATCAAAAATATATTTAAAATATCATTTCCAAAGAAGTTATATAGACTTGCAGAAAGCAGAGGGATTTTGAAGTCTGCCTGGCCTAGATGCAGGGTGCTACCAAGCCACGTTTCTCATTGCAAAGAATATGGGCATGCTGATGTTAACAGAGGCACTGTGCACAATATGTCAGGCCAGGCATGTTGGAGCATCCACATAGTGTATGGCACAGGGGAGATACTCAGTAAACATCACCTTCTTCACTTTCTTCCTCATTTCCACCACCTCCGTTATGCCAGACATTGCCTCTCCCTCCCACTGTCTTCTTCATTCTATCAAGATAGTGGTATTCCCATTTCCAGATCAACTCTTAAAGCCCAATGGGATCAGTGAGGTTGAAGGAAGAGTAAAATGACCTTGAAAATCTTGAGAAATAAAACATCTAAATGAACTACACTATAGAAGGTGCTTTTCACCAGCCAATGAACATTAGTCCAGCTTGGCTCAGCTCTAAAATATATATATGAGCGAAAATGGGCTGACAATTTTCAGAGTGCATAATGGAAAAAAAAATACTGACTTGGATGGGAAGACCAACTGATTCCTAAGTCCTTTTCAACTTCTAACTTCTTATTCTGACCAGAATAACATGTTCTTACTAGTCAGGATCATAGAGAACAGCACCTGAGAAATCATGACAAACTCCTCAGATTTTACTTCTTAAAAAACAGGCAGGGCACCCATACATACACAAAGGTGACACCCAGGTATGGTTCTCAAAAGCTACCAAAACAGTGCATGTTTAATGCAAGAGCTTTGTCCAGGTTGACCAAAGAATATACACAATGAAAACAAGAGAACCCTAGATATGTGCTATTTTGTCTTTTTTCTTTTTTCTTTTTTTTTTTTTTTTTTGGTACCGGGGATCAAACTTGGGACCTTGTGCTTGAGAGGCAGGCGGCAGAAGCACTGAGCTAAATCCCCGGCAGAGATGTGCTGTTTTGAACAAATTCAGCTTATGAAGTACAATCAAACTTTAATTATATTTTGTTCTCTTCTCCCCATTTAAAATATACTCAATAGGAGAAGTTTTCCTCCTTCTACTAAACACATCCTTCAAGAGGCCCCTTTATTCTGCATTTGCTGTTTAAGAATACATGGTTCCAGATTCACTTTAGGTTTAAAGCTGTTCTTTGTCCAGCCTTGCTCTTCAACTCTGTTAGCTCTGCTCCTTGCCTATGGCCCCTATCCTGCCCAGGTTGTAGTTCAGGGAGAAAGGAGCAGAATGATTACATGGAAGTCTTCTTCACTAATTCCTATTGTTATCAGCTGACACACAAGAAGGCTTTCCAGACATGGCAGTGACTTACCTCTGCTCAGCTGGCAAACCAGTTCTCCTTCTGCCAAACACCTCTGGGGCTCTTGGATTTCCTGGGCTAAGGTCAGGTCATTCCACTCTGGGCAAGACCCAACTACAGGCATAGCAAGCTCTGAAGTTCTCCCTTTCTCTAAGTGAGTGAGGCCATATATTCTGGGCCATATTTCCTCAGAGAAAGAAGAGGCTGTCAATTCCATACTCCTGGAGGAAGGATCCTCAAAAATGCTCTCTTCGTACTTTGACACCCTCCACTTCCATCAGCATTCTTCTAGTGTCAGGCCTCTGGATTGTGCAGCCAACTTCCATTTTAGCATAGAACTTCACATTGGTGTTCAACATCGGTTGTACCATAAAACCGCCTTCAAAATGTAAATTTTAACACTCTATTGCGTGTATTTATATATAACGTGTGATCAAAATATATACTGAATGGTTAAATAAAAAATGTTATTACAGTAAAAGACATATGGCCATGAAAATCCTCCTCCATTCAAACATACTTATCCCATCATTCTTGCTGTTGTCCAAAGTAGCTCTGGAAGCCCTCTTTTATGTCTTATGAGGGTGTGATCAAAAATAAAGTGAATGCTACTGGCAAATGCCATCCAACAGAAAGGCAAGCTCCTGAAAACATCCACCTTATTCACATAATGTCTTAGTCACTCTCTTGATGCCAGGGACAAAATAACAACCACAACTTAAAGTAGGGGATGTTGTTTTGGCTCATAGTCACAGCCTCCAATCTGGACCTACAAGGAAGAAACAGCGTTGTGAAAAGGTCTGGCAGAGGAAAGCAACTCAAGTCAAGACTGCCAGGAAGTGCAGACAGAAGGGAGAAGCCAAGAAGGAAGATACATCCCTCCTGGCCACACCCCAGGGCCCCACCTCTCAGCACCAGGCCCCACCTCCTAACAGCACATTCAGCCACTGAACCCCTTAGTGAATGAATCCACTGATGAGTACAGTATCCTCATGATCCCATCACCTTCCACAAGCCCAGCTCTGAGTTCATGAGTGTCAGGGCACCTTCTAGATCTAAACCGTGACATCTGATCTGGCTCCATGTGACTTCCAGATCTTCCTCAATGTGAAAATGACCATGAAAAATGAAGGTTTAGAATTGATTCAGGACATCAAGGTTGCCACAAAAGCACAATTAGAAGCACACTTTGAAAATCTGCTTCATAAATGGCAAGAATGGCATAATTAGTGTGTTCAAAGCAAGAGAGAATGTTTTGAGGGGGATCAATGGTGATGTGTCGTTTACTGCAATAATTTTTTTAATTTAAACATTCACAATATGTTTAATCATACCTCATGTATCTAAAGGAAAAGCAAACACTGGAAGAAAAACGTGTACCATTTCAGTATTAATGGAATATCACATCAGGCACAGGAAACTACCCTCCTTTACCTGAGCTATTCAGGCTCCCAATGGTAACTCCTTCATTCATCCAGCAATATTCATTGAACTCATATCATGTAGAGGCTCTGTGCTAGGCCCTGAGAATCACAGTGCCTGATAATAGACTGTGTGGTCCACAGGAAAAGCATCTGTACCCATTTTTGTTTTATCTGCCTTATTTTTCAAATAAGCACTTGTATTTTAAGTTCAAACCACATTGCTTTCTTCAATGTCAGCCTATATAAAGCATACACACACACACACACACACACACACACACACACACACATATATATATACACATATATATGTATATTCCAGTTCTTGCCAAAAGGAACTGGAGTATATGATATGAGATTGTTACCTAAAGTCCTTGCCAAGGTTTTGTGTTATTGAAACCTGAAAGTTCACTTAATCAGAAGTACTTCTTGCTAGAGCAACATGGGTCAGTAGGTGAAGCAATGGCATGGAAAGGACTCTGGGAACATGAATTTTAATTTTGTTCTTCCACTGACTGCGACCTTGATCAGGTCCCCAGACTTGTATCTCAGTTTCCCTGCTGTAAAGAGGGCACTTATGGTAAAATTGGTTGGGTGACACTGAACTGTTTTCTTCAAATCTAGAGAAAACATTAATATAGTCTGTTTTGTAAATATTGAAACCAAGCTACAAAGAAGTAAAGAAAAGGGTATTTCTAGATTCAGACAGCAAATGAGAAGCCATCCAAAAGTGGGGGCTTAGGATCTGTACCTCCTAAAATCTTGTATTAGTAAAATTCTTGGCAATGTTAAATATGAATTCAGGTTTTAGTAGCTGCGTTCCCATCTCCCTTCCACTATCTTTTACAGAAAAGCTCTATCCTTACTCCTCCCCACTGGCAGTGAAAGAAATATATATATTGAAGCCATATAGTTCCATTGTGGTTTAAGGATGACACAGCCAAATGAAGCAAAATATGTGCTGAGGCCCTGCTAGGAGCCAGATACTGTGCTCATCACTAAATGTAGAAAACTATAACCAATCAGGCAATTCAGCCATATAGTCACTGAGGGCTAACAATGTGCAAGTGATTTGGGGGAATTTTTCTTTTGATTCTTAAAGCAACTACTATGGGGCAACAAACTGCCATTTTGGAGATGATAAAACCGCAGCTCAGAGTGATTAAGCAGCTTTTTCAAGATTACACATCTAGGAGGAGGAGGAAGCAGATATTTGACCCAAACCTTCTAACTCCAGAGTCCATATTCTTAACTACTAACTTACTCTGCCTTCCAAAGATGAATAAGATTAGATAGAACCTCCTGTGAAAAAGTTCATGGATGAATGGAGAGGAAAGATTCAAAAATAACTGCTATAAAAGTACAGAGAACTGTGCAGTTAAATATGTACAGGGTTGGAGCAAATGGGTATGTGAGAAAGTGTCACTGAGGAGATGACATATAAACTTGAAAGAAAAATTATGGGAGATTCAAGAGAGGAATCCCAAAGGACACAGCATGGAGGTAAAATCCTGTAAGTCTGTGAGATGTGCTGGGGAAGAATAAAGCGCTGCAAATGTGATGTAATGATCACACAGATAGCTCCTTCTCTCCTAAGCTGCTCAGTGGCTGCCCCAAATCTGAACATAGACATTAGGCTTCTCACCCTTCTGCCTTCCTACCTTAAGCACGTAGAGTAGAGAGAATCTATAATAACACAGGTATTGCCGACACCACGTCAACCACTGAAGAAATGTTCACAGGACCAGGTCAGCATAACTTCAGTGTCCCCCAACTTCAGCTGAAAATTCTGAGATAAGCTTAGCTAATCCACAGATGAAAGAATTTTTTCTAATTATGAAGCCAGCCGTAGGTTGATGGTAGCTTTTAGGACAGTGATCTTCTTGTTCCCGGCATCCAAGTGGATCCAGTATTCCACATGACACCAACAAATTATTTAGGGCTTAGAAATGGGAATGAAGAAAACTACTGAAGATTGGGCAACAGGAAAGTAGCAGGAATCAGAAAACAAGCATGGATGGTAGAAAATGAGAAAATTTCATTCAAAAACATTTTGTAAGAGCCTATAATAATCTAGACTCAGGTCTACACTGGAAGGCAGAAATTTACCTTTCATTTGATGTTATTTTAGGGTTTTTAAATAAGGTGTTATGGAAGCCCAATGTGAAGAGTATCTATTGGTTTCTGCCTCAATCTTCCATTGATAGCTATTTTTAATAGTTACACAGGGGCGTAGTTACAATAGAAATTACATTAAAGTACATTCTGAACTAGTCCACAGTTGAGCATCCACTTGTTTTTACATCCAGACCACATATGCTGTTCACACACACATAAAAGAAAATGTCATTAATTTGATTTCTACATAGAAAAATTCAAAGAGTTAGATAGGAGCATACTATTGATGGTTTGGGGACAGTGGCAATTTTTCTCTGTGACAAGCCATATTTAAAACAAGATATGGATGATATGGATTAAACTTTGCTATCCCTAAACATTCAGTCTCCTAGTGTTTCATATTACTAGATGGGCAGACATCTCTGAGTGTAAACTTAGAAATATTTTCTATAGAACTTTTAAGCATATTTTCTTATGGTTTGTATTGTTGCTGACAATCGAACCTAATAAGACAAAAAAAGAAAAAAGAAAATTGAATGACTGGGCTTAATAACTGAATCAATGGGAATACCCAAGCTGTTAATTTATAAAACATTATTTGCCTTCTGAAGTAGGTTTTGGATGAAGTTTCTAAATAAGAATTCAGGTTTGTGGTGGTGGTGGTGGTGATGATGATGATGATGATGATGATGATGATGATGATGATGATGATGATGTTGATTCTACAACTAATAATTTAACATCTATTCTTTTTAACTGTTGAATATTTTGCAGCCTGAGATATATTTTGTTGTCCTCTTTTCACACTTGAAAAGGCCATATCTCTGAAAACTCAAGTACCTAATACAAGTTCATACAAGTTCATGTTACACTAATAAGTAGTATAATATGGACTCATATCTGCAAATGCTAAGAACTGGGCTTCAGCATTGTATTATATTGCCTAGTAGTAAACAGGCAAATTAATCCCTCAGATGCATGTAAATTCAGAAATCTGGATTTGCAGAAAGCATCCAAATACATATTTTCATGTTGCCACAAAATACCTAACTCTCTGCCCTATTCTTCCCCTATCCAAAGCTGTCCACTTGTGCACTCAGACAGAATGCCTATCCATGCAGCCAGTTCTGGCCTTGGTTCAGAGCCTTGTGAAAGGCTGAGAGCCACAGGACCTCTTGACAGGAAACCCACACTTTCTGTCTGCATCCTATGCTTTTGATTCAGACCTATTGAATGGCTCTTACTCTCTTGCTGTTGAGGGGTTTTGACCTGGACTCATGACCCCATGTTCCAAAAAAACACCTCTTTTTCCACCCCCTGACCTTGTGTTCCGGAATCCTAACCTCAATATCTGATCCCTGATGCCTATCTCCCTGGATTCTGGACTTCTTACTTGCTAATCTCTCCCTCAGCAGACCTCACTGGAATTAATCAATGATCCACCTGCCAGTACCTTTTGTGCCCAACTAACAAACTCCCAGTCCTGGCCCCTCTGGCTTTATCTCTAGCCCACTGTCTCCCAGACTCTGTTAAAACATGCTTTAAAGAAATGGCCTCATTTTTCAAAGACATAAAATCAGTTTGAAGCTTTAAAACACAGGACCCTTGAAAATAAGCATATGCACAAAACTCCAAAACTGAAAATAGTAGTATGTTGATTACATGCCAACAGGCCATGTCATGAAACAACAGGAAAGTGAGCAAGAAGGAGGATAGATATCAAAGAGCCACTTGAATGGCATGTTTTTCAAAGGCATGATTATCAATGTCCAGCTTATCTCCCTTAATTTATAATCTCATTGAAAGAAAGGACTTGAGCTTCATTCTATTTTAGATGCTACACAATGTACAGTACAATCCCTGGTACTCATTGTCCCTCATCAATGTTTCTTGAATTAATTAATGAATTGACTAATGTTTAATAAATTCGCTACAAACCATCTTTAAACTCCTAGTCCTTTTAGGACTATCTTTAGCACTTCTATCAACAAGTAAATAAAGCAAGCCCATAACCTTCTAGAAAAGTTTACTGTCTCTTTGTTGTTCATATTTTAGAAGCCAAGAAAGAACTGAAAGCATTGGTCTTGTGGCCTGACAGTCATGTCCACTTTCTGAAAAGCAAGGAAAAGTAAACAATAAACTGAAGACAGGCAAAGAAAATAATATTAGTTCATGTTCAGCTTTATTTATAAATAAACAAAAAGATGTTTCAAGATGTATCTGGATAGATTGAAGAGAATCACAACTCAGGAGAAAATTTAAAGAGAACAAAACATTCTTCTAACTCACATTCAGCAACAAATGGAAAATAACACCAGGGCATTGCAAATGATGAGGGTGGCTTGAGGATTTCAAAATGGGCTCTTTCCTCTGCCTGGACGACAGCACCATGTCACTGAACAAAGGGCTGAGGGGTCCACATCGCATCCTGAGAGCCCCCGAATGTGCCTCAGTGAGGTAAGCAGCTCAGAGGAGGAGACTTAAAAGAAGACTTGTATTGTTCATGGGGCCTTTCAAGCATGGTAAGGGTGGAATTCCATCTGTTCAGTTCAGTTTGGTTCAGTGAGCCGGTTCACTTTTAATGGTTCACTGAATTGTGACACCTAGTAGAAATTACAACCAATGTTTAAAAAAAGAAAAACCTTCACATTATCATTTATAAAACTGTGGTGCTTGATCACTGCAAAGTTTTCAGCTCCTTGTGTTACCGATCTGTTTCCAGGGCATCTCTGCCCTGGTCTTAGGAAAAAAAATATGTTAAAAAGTCAAATATGCAGCTGAGAAAGAGGAATGTATTTGTTGAGCTGTGTTTTGCACACAGACTTAATTTGTGCATGGTTCTAGACAAACACAGGAAGTGTACCAAGTTTTCACTCACTGTTTGCATTCACTTTGGTCTTCTAACCCTGAGCTCTTTAAAGAGAGAAAGAGCTATGAATGCCTGACAGTCTTTGCAGCAGTTTAGCAGATCCTCTGCCTTGAGGAGCAGGTAGAATTCCACTCCGCTCACTTGAATGGCACACTGAACAAAACCCAGGTTATTAAGAGTTTTGGTAGGAAGCTGGTGATGGCGGAGGGCACTGCATCTGATATCTGTCCCGTGGCCTCTTACAAAAATTCTTGTGAGCTTGCAGGGACCTTTGCAGGAGGCCGAGTACTGTTCAGCCATGATTATGATCTCAGCCAGATCATCATTTCCACTTACCTAGAGGAGAAGAAATGAAGTGGTACAATGCGACAGTGATGTAAAGTGATGGATGGTTATTTGCAGGCTATTCTGCACACAGCACATTTGGGCAGGATAAAGAAGGGCCTTTGTGCGAAGTTAAACAAATAGCAGCAGACAAGCCCACTACACTTTGGGTAACCTGACTCAAAGGTGAAAGACCTATTTCTTACAGGGTGAAGGAAGCATGCAAACCTATGCAGAGAAAAAAATGGGAAAGGAATGCTTAAGGAGGATTTCCACTGCATGCACCATAGATCTGAGATGAAAGAAAATCTCCAAAGCAGAAACCTAAGGTAGAAGAAAAGGCAAAAAGGCTGACCGCATCAGGCACCAAGTCTAGTTGGCCATGCTTTCATCATCATCATATACCATAATGATTCTGTCTTATCTCATATTCTATGCTTCAGCTTACTCCAAAATATAGCCCCAGCATTCTTATCTGATCATTGCTTGGTAAAGGGGGAGTGTGTAATACAAAGCAATGAACTCTCCTGGGTCTCAACCTCAAATAGCTTCACCAAGTGAAAGGATCCTGATTTATTTGTCAATAAAAGAAAAATAATTTGGCACAGAGAGCTTATCTAAATGTTAGTTTTGCCATTTCCTACTTCTTACGTCTCTGGCCTTACTACGCTTATTCTGCAGCTCACTTCACCAGGCCACTCAGCCCGAGACCTCGCCTTTGAACTGTGTTTCCCCTTCTTCCTTCTGCATCACTCCAGGTACCGCCACTGCCACATCAAAGCAGGCAGGATAAGAAATGTTTGCTGTAAAAGTATTAAATAAATCCTTTGCTTTTCTAAAGTCTATTCATATTTCTGGCGAAACTGCTTCTGCTGAACTTTTGGGGCTTTCGATTGTCAGTTACATTTGTCCTGGTCTTGTCCATTTGCATTTGTCTTAGGCTCAACTTTCTTAATTATCCTTGTCTCCCATTAGAGTGACTGGTGGCTAATTTTCAGCATGCAGTAAGATAAGTAAACAATATGATCTCTATTAATATGTAGAATATTTGATATCCTTGACCTTAACTTCTTTTAGCGTATTTTCTCCTTTACAAATCTCCTCCAAAGGTTTCATTTCAAGAAGCAAACTGTGTTGATCAAACTGGTTTTTATCAGGTGAAAACTTGGTGGTTCACAAAGTAACCAATAGACTACCTCTATTCATTTCACATTTCTACTTTTCCTTTAGAAAAATGTTGTAAGACGCTTTGCATGCTAGTCACTGCACCAAACAATAAACATCAGGAAAAATACTGTGATTAAGTGTGAATTTTTATTAAAATATACAACAAAAGGAAATGCTTCCCTCTAAAAATAAATATGGAAATAGAAGGAGAAAACTCAGACAGACTAAGCAAATAATAATAAGATGCTTCTAAGGACACTATGAAAAGTACGAATCAGATATTTATGTTTCAGGGTGTTAAATTGTTGACCGTTTCCAAACCTAACCTGGTTGGCATTTAGAAAATCACAGCATGCTTAAAGATTGTTGGCATGCTTTACAAAAAGAAAAGAAAAAAAGAGGAAGGTTAAGCATCACTAATTTCTTGGAATTTCTGGAAGACACAACTGACCATGGAGACCAGGAGAATAGAATGAACACTCTATTCTTTGAATTTGTTTTTTAAGAAAGCTTTTGATAGGCTTCTGTGTTAAATACTACAAAAAGTTTTCAAACAGGTGAACTCATTAAGGTGTAGGGAAGGGGTCAGAAAATGTCCAACTGTTTTCTGAAAACAAGTCCATTTGCCCATTGAAAGGGTAATGTGTTCAAATTTTGCATGTAAACTTCTAAAACAGAAAGACATATACAGGCACTTATTGGACACCTGCAGTGGTCCAGGCCTGTCACCTGCTTACTCTAATTGGATCTTCACTCAGCCCTGTAAGGTAGATATGATGCTCCGCACTTCCTACATGCGGAGCTGGATGCTCAGCAAGATTAAGTAGATCGCCTCAAGTTACCCAGCTGGCAAGTGAGTGAGGAAACAGGGATTGAAACTCAGATCTAGCTGCCACCAACACTTGTGCTCCTGCCGTCTCACCCACCCCCCTCAGGCACCTGGGGAAATCAACACTGCTGTCCCTGGACCTCACACCCTTCACTGTTCTATCCCCACAGGAGCAGCTTCTGTCTCTCAGCCACACTGAAATCGCTGCACCCCACCCTCTCTTTTCAGATCTCTGCTAACCGGATCCTGAATTTCTTCCTTCACAGCACGGCGCAAACGCTCTATTGCCACTTTGCAAGTATGTGGATTTCCCCCCAGATTTTCAGCTTTAGCTGAAGGGCTTTGTGTTCTAAGAGAAAATTCTGGTATCTAGAGGAAATGAAGGAAGAAAGGTTTTCCTGCTCCTTGGACCTACGCTTGTCTCTGTACAAGACCTCCCTTGTGCATGTTCCTTTAAATGTATGTGTGCATTGCACCATGCAGAGTTCAGCAACATCTTTTGGCTAACGAGCTGACATTTTGGTGCTTAATAAAAATGGACAGAGCCTAGGGGAGTCAATTATAATAAAGGTACTGAGCTAGAACCTCACTGGGAAGAAAGAGGGAAAACAAAAGAATAAAGTGGCTATAGTTTAAGGAAAAATGTAACAGGTGAGCTGCAGTAATCATTTTATTAGTTCATATCATAGTCATTGTACCTACAGCCATGAGATGCCTTCTACCATTTTAATGTCCATACCCCTCATCATATACATGTATGTGATATAGCATAAATACACACACATACACATAGAACTGTGCATTCCTCTAAAAAGCAATCATAAGTTTGATGTTCATAAACCTTTTAAAAACTGAACTAAACTAAAATTGACACTAAGTTTTTTTTTTTTAGTCTTCGGATAATTTCTTACATCCTGGCATATCACAAAATCAAAGTACCTTATGCTCCAGTGCCAGAAGTATTTTGGCCTTCAGAGGACAAATGGCCTGAGGAGTTTACCAGAAGCACTCACTTGTAAGGGAAAGGCACTTTCTGGAGATCTGCAGGTAGTCCATTAGCAGCCCCACTGTCACCCTAGAGGGATCCCCAATGTATACAGCACAGAGACTTTAATGGTGCCCTGTCAGGCTGAAACATGACATTTCTTCAAAACTGTTGAGGTCTTCCCAAGACAGTGTGATTGAGAGCAGAAAATATTACCAACCACTTTCTTGCAACACACACTACTCATTCTTATAGCTTTTGCTTCAGGAAACTTTTACACTAAAAAATATTTAGTATTCCAAAGTGATTCCAGTTACATGGATTATACTCACTGATCCTTACCTTACTGAAAATGAAGAGGCAGACATTTAAAATGTTCGTTGATTTAAAGATAATGAACCTATTACATGTTAAAGTAAGTCACAATTTATGAAAATAAGTATATTACCCCAAAAAACAACATTTATTGAGAACTATAGTGTTATATACTTGCAAATCACTTCAAAGTCTGGTTTAATAAATGATACCTGGATTCTTCAGTCTATTTCTTCATTCAATTTATTGTAATATGGCTAAGGCCGAAGATTATGAAGAAAACCCAGACTCGGGCATACATATAGTTAGAAAATATAGGACCATCTTAGTGGCAATTTCAGATCATTTTGGCTATTTTTTATACTACACCAAAACTCAGCAAGTGATAGTTGCAGTATGGAATATAAAATCATATGAGTTCTGTATACTCTTACCTTAAAATGCATTGGTCTATCTTGCATTTTCATGAATTCTTTACCATGGTATGATTTTTATAGCATTAAAAGCCAATGTTCAAAAATATTCTTTAGTCAAATTACACAAAGCTTCTAAATGTTGACATATATCAATGTACAACAGTAAAAAAGTCTCATCTATTAGTAATATTATCAATCTCATTGGAAAAATGTATAAGTCAAGTTAATGATGGAATTCAAGTTTTCTGAAATTCTATTTTCACTAGAAAGTTAAAATGTTATTATTGGCAATAAATGTCATCAATTGTTTTCTTTGAAGTGACAAATTCACTTTGTTCATTATAAAAAAAAATTCTGCCATATATCCAAGCCTAAATAATATCAGTCAGGCATTCTTCCAAGTAAAATCATAGCCCATGAAACAGTGGCTAGTTTAGCTTCCAACTCCATTACATACATGTTCTTCCTCAATCCAACTGTTATATTTCAGTATGCATCAGAACTTCCCAGTTTGTCACAGAGAATATTAAAAGGTATGTATTAAAGTTTAAGATTTAATAAAACTAATACTTTCATTGCTTCATCAAAGACTTTTCTAAGTGAAACTGAAAAATCCTTTAAACTCTAAGTGGCCAGCCCTTAACAATACAATGACAACCAGCTCAGTTTGATGCCACTGCCTTGATTTTTACTAAGACACCAGCAGTTTTACCCACTATTGCTTTTCCATCATTAGTACAAATGTCAACACAGTAAAAAGGGGAATAAATTCTTTGTACTGTTACAAAAATAGTGTGGATCTTATGGATCCCCTGAAAGGATTTTAGGCACCTCCAGGGTTCTATAGAACACACATTAAGACTCACAACTCTACACAAATAATTTCTTGTGCCTGTAAGTACAAGAAATTTTATGACATTATAACCAATAAAAGCTCTAAATCCTTGTCTTTAAGCCTTCTCTAATGAATTTATTTGTGATATTATTTATAAGGTATGTGTGCTACCAGTTATAAGTACACCCTTGAAGTATGTTTTAGTTAGTGCTTTATCTGCTGGCTTTTTTCACTTGTGTGATTTTAGCTATGTATTCAACAATTATTTCGGCACTTGTAGATATCTGTCTTCTTATGTCCTGAAGAGGTGAATTTCTGAACTGTTCAGAGAAGATACTATGTCTCATTCACCAAAATCCTAGCACAGGAGGCTAACTCAAGAAAGTTTGGGGTTCAGTGAAATAAGAACTTAATAGGAGCATAGTTATCTTCCAAAGAGATCTTAATTCATCTTTATTTTATTATTGCCCCTTTAGGGAAAGTAGTAGCTGATAATGTGGAAATTATCTAAGTGTGGACACTATTACTCCCTCGCTTTGTCAAATTGATTTTTCTTTAAAAACTCACTGCTGCATCTTACCAGGGGACAGGCAGGCTGTGTGCATGTACCAGTCTACTTCTTAGTCCTTTTGTGTACCACACTATAAGAGCAACCTCCCCTTGAAAGACTAGAAAACTGCATATGATTTGTTCTAATACAAATAGGTGAAGGATGTAGGTATTTTCTCAGATTTTGTGTGAGTCTTTAGCTCCATTAAGAAATTCATGTGGTCAAGTTGATATAAATTTGTCCAAATGTGCTTAGAGAGAATGCTCACTCAACTGTAATTATGTCTCCCTTTGTTTAAGGCAAAAACTAATATATCAACCAGTATTTATGCATCCTTTTATATTTTACAAACTATTTCATATATACTTTCATTTTCTTTTATAACTAATTATAACTATTACATATAGAAAACTTTCCATTTGCAAGTCAGTAGGCTAGAAAATCAACACGCATAGTTATGTTTGATGTTAGCAAAAACTCTGTGAGGCAAGTAGTATTATCACTCCCAATTTATAGATGAGAAAATTGAGGTTTAGAGAAAAATACAACTTAGCCTTACAGCCCATAAATTACAGAGGTAGAACCTGAGCTCACTTTTCTACCTTCAAAGCTTGAATTTTTTCCACTAAAGCACACTCTTGGAAATTTAATTTTACATTATTTTTATTGAAAATACTCCAAATTCTTTATCAGAAGTGTGCTTCAAAACACAGTGGTTTGGGATTTGCTGGTTTTGGAAAGCTTATGAAAAGATTAAGAGTCTTAGGATTGATGTTATTTTTTAAGAATCTCAGAGCTAAGGAAGAATATTATCAATCCCTGAAATATTTGGTTAGGATGGCAATCCTGAAATAGTGCTTGGTTAATGCTTTTAATAAACTTAGCAGTGAGTTAGATGCTAGATTTTTTTAGAGGTTCTTTCTTTTTATTTTCTCCATCTTTTAAAAATATTTTAATTTTTACTTTTAATATAAAATTTTAAAATTAGTACTTAAGCCATATTTAATAAACTAATAGACTATAGTATCCCAATTAATATTACAGGTATAATTAAAAAGTTATTTAAGTATCCTTTTAATCAATTCCTAATGTTATAGTTATAACTTGAAAACTATATTGTCCCATCTGATAGTATTTACTAGGTAGTGCTGAAAGAATATTAGCCTCATGATTATTACCCAATAGCTTTCTGGGTTCATGTTTTCTAATAAAATTAAGACAATATGTCAATCCTTGGAGTGCATCTATAAGCCAGTATTAACCTTTGTCAAATGTCTCAGTGTCAAATTTGTAGTTGCAAAATTGAAACATTTTTCATAAAGTCCCCTCTCTGTGCAAACAGATTAGGCCTGAAAAATCCATAGATTTTTTCCCCCTAACTCACTAGCAGACCATGCTTTAATATTATTCATTTAAGTATTCATTTATTAAGTAATATTTATTTTACCAGGTATAGGTTTAATGCAAGATAAGCAGATATAGAGAGAAAGAAAAGAACAAGACATGACCCTATGTGGTGGATTGACTAATGATCAACTTGTAACAGCAAGCTGAACTGAATCAGCACGGTCTGGAAGTGGAGGATCCATCTAAAGATTGTTACCAATAACCATAAAAGAGAGCTAGAGGGGAAAGGGTTTATTTGCCTTACAGTTTTAGAGGTTTCAGTCCATAATCAGCTGGCTCCAAGGCAGGGATGGCAAACAGGCATGGGAGAGCAGAAACAACATGCCACACACAAGGCAGCAAAGGTAACAAGAGAGTTAACAGCATCTCTCTGCACCTTTTATCTTATTCAGACTACTTAAAGTGGGTAGCACTCACACCCTTAATCCTAGTGCCCTTCAGCCTAGCATTGCATCATGAATCAATTGCAGTTTCATACACTCTAGATCAAGCTTATGACCACAAGAAACTTTGGGAGGACATCTAGACCCAAACCATAACACCTTGCAATACTTTGTGATTATTATTATTTTCCTTCAATTAAATCAAGTTGACTCAAATGGTATATTTGCATCTATTGCATAATCAATTAAAATTGTATATTTTTCAGCATTAGGAAGAATGAAAACATGCTCTACAATTTAAGATATTATTATGATCAGTGCTAAAATTTAGTCATTGTATTGCCTGACCCAGTTATCTGTAGACTAAAGATGGATAAGATAAAAGCAATATAATTAAATATTTGATAGCCAACATCTGGAAGTCTAGCATTTCACTTGAGTAGATAAATTAAGGAATATTAACTTTTATTTTTTTAAGGAATATTAACTTTTAAGCATTGTTGGTGGACTGATTTGACGATATGACTAGACTCACTCTGGAGCATTGGGTCTCAAACTTGACCGGCCATCAGAATCACCTAGAAGATTCATAAAAACATAAATTGCTGGATGCCTTCTCCAGAACTTCTGATTCAGTAAGTCTGGGGTGGTGTCCAAGAATTTGCATTTCTCAGAAGATGGTATTACCAACAGTCCAAAGAAACGACTTCTAGAATCCATGCTCCAACAGAGCCACAGTCGCACTAGTTGTTGGGATATGAAATTTTATAACAAATGATTTATGCAAGTGAATCTGTTACCATTCCATTAGTCAATGTACAGTAAAAGAAATTGTGTTAAAGGTTGTAAATGCACTGTAAGTGCATTGTACCTTTTGTAAATGCAGAATGAGGGAGAAAAGAAAAGAAGGGCAACCAAAAGAATGATTTTAAATGTTTTGAGTTTGGCCAGAAAGGAAGCTCCAGTAAAGCTGTGGACTGCAAAGATAGAGCAAAGCAGATCTTGATTGCTAAGAAGTAACAGGAGAAGAGAAAAGATGGCCTGAAGATCACAGGAAGCAGCAGGACTCCACCCTTGGCAGCCTCAAAATTGCAAAAGTGAAGGACTTTGCTTTGAGAAGGAAGCCCCAGAGCACCATGTTCCAGAATGGCAGAGGCCTAGGGAAGTTGTTCCAAAATGGTGACCTAGGAAGTTGTTCCAAAATGGAGGCCTAGCGAAGTTGTTCATTGGAATTGGATTCAGAGTACTCACCGATCCAGGCACTCAAGCCCTACAGCCAAAAGAGAAGGAAGACTGGCTATTATTGCTCCTGCTGGCAACAGACCTTGACATCATCCATGAAGCACTGGTTTTAGGTGCATGCAGCACAAAAGAGTTGGGTCAAGAAGGCTTCCACCCAGATTTCAGAAGAAGGCCTGGGAGGCCAGGCACTGTGCCCCTGAGAGGGCAGCGTGTGAAGCCAAAGGTGCAATGGAGACCAGAGAAATATGGAAAAGCCAGAAGTGTGGATTTTCTGAGGAAAACTGCAAAGAGGAAGCAGAGCCAGCCCCAGAGGGAAGCCATGGTAGCCACACCCACCTAAAGTGCTGTAGGGGCGGAGCCACCCAAGCCCTTTCGAGTTTACAACTTGCCACAGATTGCCTTGGATGCTGGAAGTGGAACTGTGGAATGTAATGTTTGCCCTGCTGGATTTTGGACTTACTTTGGTCCTATTCCTTTGTATTCTCCTGTCTGTACCTTTTGGAATGGTAATGTCTATCTTGTGCCATTGAATGTTGGAAGTGTTCGACTTTCTTTTCATTTGCACAGGGGCTTGCAGATAAGATTTTGCCTTAAATCTCAGAGGAGACTTCAGACTTGGACTTTTCAGCAGTGCTGAAATTATTAGGACTTTGGCAACTCTTAAAGATGTTACTTTTTTGCATAAAGGGATATGCACGAGGCTTTGGGGGACCAGGAGAGGAATACTGTGGTTTGTGTTTAGCTGTCCCCCCAAAGCCTCAGGCAGATGAGGTAGGACTTTATTTTTCAGAGGTAGTCGAATCTGGAATGTGTGATGCTGGGGTTTAAGGACGTGTAATTACTAAACCACTACATGTGAGTAGCACTGCCCTAATCCAGTGGTCTGGATGGGATAAAAGAGGAAGAAACTCTTTTCTCAGTGTGAGAAACTGGAAGTGTAAATAAGGACCAAATGGATGATCGATATTGGGAAGTAGGAAGAAAATGTTCAATGGGAAGGGGAACAAGGGAGGGAGGAGGAGGAAGGGCAGGAAAGGAATAAGGATAAAATATAAAGAATGGAAGTAAAACAATAGGAAAAAAGGTTTAAAGTGGAGAGGTGAAGAAGAGTTGAAAGGAGAGGAGGGGAATGGGGAAAAAAAAGAGAATCAAGATATATTATGTATAGGTACAAATTTCCTATGATGAATGCGACCGTTAATGCATGTCAAAAGTGTACCAATAAAATTAATTTTAAAAGAAAGAAAACAAGGCCAAATCTCTAATAAGTGATTTCAATAACTGAGCAAACATGAGTGAAGGGAATTGAGAATCTGACTCTGCATCCTATATTTGCATATCGTTTTAAGGGTCATGGTAGTGAGGGTTAGAAGTGCTATCCCTACACAAAAATAATGACTAGCTGCCATCAGATTTGATTACAGAAGAAATAAAAACATTAAGTGTGAGAAAAAAAATACAATCCTTTCTTCCTCAAGGTAAAAAGAACACTTGAGGTAAGGTTTGAATATCTTTAAGACGCCACATTTCACCCATATGTAACAATCCTAGCCTTAAGTCTGATAAAGGTTAACTTCATGGAGCATGGAAGGCACCACTAAATGATCAATTGCTGTAGCAGGCAATGTAGGTTCTTGTATGCATATCTGTCCTTGGGGCTGCTGCCTCACTAGAAACCACCCCCAGCAGCTGGCCAGCACAAACCCATCTCTTTTCTGGAGATGACAGCCAGTGGCTCACATACCCTCCTGAAACTGTAACCTAGACCAAGAGTGCTCCTTTGACTCTTGAGCTTGCAGAATCTTAACAAAATCACCATTAGCATTCAGACACAACTGTCCCAGTTGAACAGTAAGTGTGGGAAAACTTGAGGTCATCTGCAGTGGCAGGATTTTGCCTAAAATGAACTCATGATGTTAAATGGGGTATTGTTAATAACCTCTGTCAGCTGTGAATTACAAAGACCATCTACCTTCTCCACAAGAATAAATCACTTAAAGTTTCATTTTGTCACATACAAGAGGCAGTCCAGAATCAGTGTCATGCTATCACAAAATCCTCAAAAGCCTAAGTCCCGTGCAGCTCACTGACCCACCAATCCCAAGTATCAGCTGTCCACTAAAGAAAATGGTTCAAGCAGGTAGCACCTCAAAACACCAACTTCACACTGTGGGTCTCACACTATAGGAAACAACAGAGCTACTTGGAGTCTTTGTTTAAGTTCAGAGTCCCAGGCCTCTGGAGAATCTAATTTAACACTCTCAGGCAGTTATTGTGATTCAGGAGATATCAAGGATACACTTTGAGAGACATTATTTTACAGCTTGAAAGCTGTTTGTCAGCCTCTAACATGCTGCTGCCTGGCACGTTACTGATCATCCTCTATAAATTATGTTCTGTTCTTCTTTAATTCTTTTATTCTCCATAATTAGATTTTGCAGATGGGTTGGACTTACTCCCCCAAATGTTTGTATCATCAGTGCTTCAAAGTTGGACCGATAATGACAGCTGGGTTTTCACAGTGTAGTAAGTCCCTCCTTGAAGGAAGACAGTGGAGAGCTTCACCGGGAAGAGTTAACAGAGTTGGAGGGGCAGTCGTGCCTTCCAGTGACTCCACGGCTGGAAACAGCCAGGGTGAGGCATGGCGGTCAATATAACAGAGTGATTAATACCCAAGTGGAATCTCTGGAGCTTTACTCCCACTCCCTGTTCTCCCTCCTTTTTAACCCTCAGGTAAATATCAAAAATGGACCCAGGGATTATAGCTGACAAGGGGTAATACCTTCATGTTGTCCTCCAAAGGTTAGGGTTTTGGGGCTCAGTTAGAAGCCCCAGTCTCCGATAACCATTAATCCACTCTCCTCTGGTAGGCCTGAGCGTATTTATGACTGCAGTCACTAAAGGGTGAAATAAAGATTAGTTTTTAGTTAGGAATGCAAAGCTTTTGAGATCAATACAAACTCACTGCTGAAATCAATCTAAAGTTTGGAATTTTTAAGTAAAGATTTACTAGGCTTCCTTGTACAGTTAATTTTCCAAAGGGAAAATAAACTCAAAAATGTAACATAGTAATCAAATTGAGTAAACACTAGTCAGTTTGTAACTGACCTTGGTAATGCGCTTAGCAACTAAGTGTGTAAAGCAATAAAAATGCCCATAATGTGGATTGTAAATTTGCCAATAAACAGGTAAAACCAAAACACACATATAGATTTGCATGATAAGAATTTCAACAGTTACACTTGCCTACTTTGAAAACATAAATAATCGATAGATATTAATAATGAAGTTATTCATGCATTTCCCTATTACAGTGCATATTAAGTGTTTCAATTATTCCTACTTAGTTTGATAGATAAATGTACAGTCATATTTTATAAAAGCTTTCAAAAAGGATATGGAATTGTTCTTGAAAACAAAAGCTACTGTTTGGATGAAAAAGCAAGTGGACTGGAAATACATAGCTTGTTATAGTCCTCTGCTGTTCACGTTTGATGCATGTATACAATTTATTATGCAATTTCTTGAGATTTGACAAAGTAATTGTCTGGCAAACCATAGCTTTAATGATTTTGTTTTGTTTCATGTAAAAAGAGTGTAGGTATTTTAGGAAAATTTTATTTTAGATCAATGTCCATAAGTACTCTTTTGCTTGTTATGTATCTGTAGATTGTGGAAACTCAGAGATATTTTTGGAGGAGTGTGATCCCATGTAGTAAATCCATTTTCTTCAGCAGAGTAAGTGCATGAAAGCTTACAGTAAGCTATAGCTTCAGAAATTATTTAAACTACCCTTGGGTCTTTACAGTGGAACTGTGTATCTTCTCAGTGGGTATGGAGGATTGAGAACACAGAAAAACCCCAACAAGCGGAGGATGCTGGAAGACAGGCACAGCCTCCAGGCAATTTCTGATAGCAGGTTGGGTGTTTCCTGCAATTGTCAGAGAATGGAATCATCAACTACACTCTCCCTGGCTCTGCTGCTCAGATTCATTTGCCGCCATTTGCTACTCGGATGCCAGGGATGAGCTCCCAAAGCCTGTTTGCCGGAAGTGTATTCTTCCCATTCACCCTGTGCTTTGGGGCAGAGCTGTACAGGAATTTGGGTTCGGGAGAATGATGTTGCTTTCTTTAAAATATTTACAGGGCACAACAAATTCTTTTAGCTGCTGAGTGTTGGCATCTGCTGCCTGGTTTCATGTTGTTTGGAAATATGCAAAGCCACTGAGCAAGTATGTGTATATGTTCTTAAATAGTAGAACCCACACAGATTACAAGAGATAGATAGCGTGTTTTACTCCATTAAAGCTGTTTCACGGGTACTAAAACAATATTTTAACTGATGATACTCTGCCAGGTAATTCATAAGTTTTACAAATTGTATGTACACAGTAATCACCCATACCACACACATATACATATGTATGTGCCCATACACAGATGAGAATTATATAAGCATGTCCATTTGTGTGTACATGCACAGATTGTGTGTACACACATTTATATACATATGAACAAATAGAATTACCATGTCTTCACCAAGACTAAAAACTTGACTACCTCAACTGGTGTCCAGATGTTTTGATTATGATATATGTCTTTGGTAATTTCAAAATATTTTGATAAATTGAATTTTTATTATGAAATTTATTTAACAGTCAAGATCCACCCTCACAGGTCTCTAACTTCATCAGTGGATTCATTCACAGATGGATTCATAATTTGATGGCATTACTGGGAAGTTATAGACTTAGGAGGCGGGACCTAGTAGAAGGAGCAGGTCATGAAGTGTGCCTTTGGGGACCATATCCTATCCTAGGGACTCTCTCTCTCTCTCTCTCTCTCCCTCTCTCTCTCTCTCTCTCTTCCTCTCTCTCTCTCCCTCCCTCCCTCTCTCCCTCCTGAATGCCATAAGGTGACCAGCTTTCCCCCACCACATACTCCCACCATGAGGCTCTGCCTCACCACAGACCCAAAGTAGTGGAGGGAATGGGCTGAAATCTCTGAAACCATGAGCCAGAAACATATCTTTCCTTTTTTAAACAAAAATACACCCTTATATTCTTAGTGTAGATGACATGTGACAATGAAATAAAGCAATTTGGAGTGGGTGGTGGGTTTTCCATCATGAATCTGTAGCAGTTTGAGAAAAATAGGTTAGAGATTAGGATACTGGAGAAATGTTCCAGTTTCTATAGATTTCAGATCCATACTGATTAGTGAGAGTGCTCAATTGATTAATTTTCTTAGGTGCATTACTTCTTCGGCTGCACACACCTCAAAGCATTTGTTCTAAGATACCACATATGGGCAGAAGAGGTATTTTGCACATAACATGAAATGTTAGCCATAGAGGAATCTATTTCTAAATCAGCACAACTGAAATAAGCAAGTCTGTCTTTGGTTCCCGGTAGTGATAAACTACCTGCCTAATTGGCTCCAAGTAAGAAGCTGGGCCATTGGAAGCCACAAGATTGATTTAGGCCAATAGAGGAAATAGCTTTACAAATAGGAGATTCTAAAAGCCAAGGGCTTCTGGAGGAGAAGAACTCTGAAAGCATGACTCTCCCAACTTCAAATCCTCATTTCACAAGAGAAGGTTCCTGAAATACAAAGAATCCAAAGGAAAAAATCTATATTCAGTCCTACATCTTTGTGCATCAGAGAAATCCATCTACTTTCCACAGCAACTTGTTACAGACTTGGCATTATTCTGAAAGAAGCAAATGTGGAGTAGACACATGGGCAGATACACTTTTCTGGTGCCTAATGTTTAAAAAAAAACCTAGCATTACCACAAACATTGCAAAACCCAGGAAAATAACATAACACTAACTAATTAACTGCCTCCCACAGATCTATAATACTTTTATCCCTGCAATTTGACTTCATAGTCTATAATTGCACAGCAAAAAAAAATTTTTACATGAACCTGACATCTCTGTTATATTATCTTATTGAAGATACTAGATTTCATTTGCAAAGTACTCACTTTCTAAATGTTACACTAAAATTGTTGAAGTGAAACCCTAACAAATAGTAAATCTGAAAACTGTTACTAAAGAATTTAGTTTGCTTCTCCATTAGAGTACTTGTTTATGTCTTATTAGATCTCACCATAATCTATGGTTTCATCAACCTCAAAGAATATATACTGTTCCTTCCCCTCATTTTTTCAGCATATAAACCTATTAAGCTAACATTGGCTGGTAATGCATTAGAATTGAAGGAATAAATGTGAACTCATCTTTAGCTTAATATAGCCATAGATGGTAATGTATATGTACAGATGAGTGTACATACAGGATTAGTACACACACATATATTTCCTTGTTCTTTCAGTTCAGAGATTCTAAAAGAAACATCATCCCAGAAACAATGAACACATATAATGCCAATATCTTCATTTCTAATACCATTCTCCAATAAAATGAGCCAGTGTTCTTGGAGAGGTGGTTAATTCTAAAACCAAGATATAAAACATAAAAGATGAGCCTGCAAAAATCTAGCTGTGTAAGGAAGAAGTGATAGAGGAGGTGGGAAAGGAGAAGAGAGGAGAGGAGGAGAGAGGAGAGGAGGAGAGAGGAGAGGAGAGGGAAAAGGGGATAGAGAAAGGGAATGAGGGAGGAAGAAAGAGGGATAATGGAGCCAACTAAAAAAGCTCCCAATGGCCAAAGCTAGAATAGTTTGAGCAGGAAAATAAAGTAGTATTGGACTATAACCCAAAGTCTATGGATCTATATTGATATAAATAAATGATTATATAAATAAATAGGAAAGAACAGACAAATCTGTTCTGCGCATGAGTTACAAATAATTTATGTAGATACCCCCCTTCAGTAAGTGGGAGTGTGACTCTACTTCTGAATGACAGGTTTTACACAGTGATTTCTTTTCAAGAAATACATAGTAAAAATAAAAGTGGAGAATACCTTTACCTTGGATAAACCTGACAAACACTACATCAAGTAAGTGATCAAGTTTAACATCGGTGGTGATAAGTCGTATCTGTCACATGGACCCTGATACTATGTAGTGTAAATGGGACTTACCACAGTGGTCCTCTTCACAAAAACTC
The DNA here is from genome assembly GCF_053883595.1 of Heterocephalus glaber. Classification (NCBI taxonomy): domain Eukaryota; kingdom Metazoa; phylum Chordata; class Mammalia; order Rodentia; family Bathyergidae; genus Heterocephalus; species Heterocephalus glaber. Next base: position 48,015,566 of record NW_028258142.1, read on the forward strand.
ATACCTGCAGTCTCATGATGGAGAAAACCTCAGACAAGTTCAGGTTGAGGAACATTCTACAAATTATTTGACCAATACTTCGCAAAATCATCAAGGCCATCAAAAACAAGGGAAATCAAGAGACTGTACAGCCAAAAGGGACCTAAGGAAATATGACAACTAAATTTACTGTGGCCCACTGGTTGGGATTTTGGAGCATAAAAGGAGCAGCACATAAAAAATTAAGGACATCTGAATAATCTATGGATTTTAGCTAACAGTAATGTATCGATATTGTTCATTAAATACCATGAATGTACCACATGAATGAATGGAAGATGTTAAGGCACTAGATGCATGAAGGCTCACTGGATTATTTTTCAATTTTCCTATAAATTTAAATCTGTTCTAAAAAATATTTTAAGTCCATTTTTAAAATACTATGCATCTTAGAAAAGGAATGAAAATTTTATTTCATGATATTTTCATGATTTTCATGAATTTCATGATTTTCATGAATTTTAGTGATAGTTTCAAAAAAGAAACTTGATACCTCATGACAATTATCCATGGTGAGAAATACTTTCAGGAACAAAAATAACAATAAATACACACACACAAACACACACACACATACACATATATATAATTTTACCTTCTGAATTAAATACTGTGAATAAAAACTGAAATCATTATATTTGAATTCCCACCCCACAAAACATCTAAAGCACACATGCATTAAATGGCCAAATAAGCACTTATAGATAAGATTCAACTGACAAATTTCACCCACTTCAGACATGCTATCAAATTTTATGTCAATAATATACACATCTCAGGCTTATGAAGACAGAATTGGAAGCATGTCTTAAAGATGAGACCTCTAAAGATTTGCATCTGACACAATAAAAGTGTTTTTGACTTTCTCTCTAATACATTTGCTTTCTTTTGACTACAGTTAGAAAACCAAGGAAATTAGTACACTTAAAACAGGACTAAATACTCTACTAGAGAGAATTTGAAGCCTGAAGAGGACCTAACTCAGTCCATATCTAGACCTACTATACTTTACTCTATTGTTGAGCCACAGAAGATATAAAGATAAAATGAGAGGATTCCAATTCAGATTTGTCCCATTGTATTAGCCATGGTTCCATGCTGCTATTGGATTTTGTGAAAACATATCCTTTACCTAGTGAGTTGCTTTAAAATAAAATAAAATAAAATGAAGTAGTCAACAGAATTCTTTGTTACATAAGCCAGTCAACTCCCAAATTTTACCCAAAATTTTCAGACAATGTGACACCATTCACTCAGAACTTTAACAACTTTACTGAAATATTACATTATAAACAAAAGTAATAGGATGGAGTGTACCGGAGTGGGAAGGAGAAATAATGAAGAGACAGTGAAAAAGAATAAGAAATAGCAACAGGGAAAGATTATTCTGAAAAAGAAAAGTTGAAGAGTTGTACACTAAGAAGCTAAGAGCCACAATAAATAAATACCTCAAGGTATAAACAAGTCACATATAATGGAATCTAGCACCTCAGTCAAAGTATCAAATTCTTATAATTATACAATATTTGATTAGGTATTTGGCTAAGAAACTTAGATGGTTGCTTTCTATTAACTATTAAAAGTGGTGAATATTCCAACATAGTAATACATGTCTTCATTTTTAAGAATTAGCAAGGGAAAAAAGATGTTGCCATAAATAGATGAAAAAACAGGGTGGAGAGGTCATTAGAATAATTTGTAAATTTGGATGATAATTCTTTGTGATAAAAATTCATTGTCTTGCTTATAGGGAAAGAGTTCACGCCTTTCTTTAATGAGTATTCAGAATATGGGATTTCTAGTAGAGAACAAAAAAATCTCCCATAAACTTCAGTTAAAAAAAAACTTCTGATGCATATAAAATAATTTCTGGATATACAAAATATCATACCTGTCAATGTACTCCAAATATTATCACATTTTTGTGGTTTCTGTTCACCTACTTCCACAAAGATGACTAGGTAAATACTTCTGTCCCCAAACCTTTGGGCAATTTTCAAGAGGAGAATGCATTTTTTCCTTCCTCTACTGCCTAAACCTTCAGCATATTCCACAAGTCACTAGGAAAGTTCTCAATTGTACTTTGGGGAACATTTATTCTAATCACTCCTTTTGAATGCACTCCTATAGAGCAGCTAAATGAAGGGAATACTGTCTCTCTCCAAATACAGCAAAACTGAGACTCAAAAAAGAAACGCTAGAGTCTCTTGTCTAAGACAAGAGTTACATTGCTTGCCTAGAGTCACAAGTAATGTCAGAGACAGAAGCAAAAGTACAACATCCTCTTTCATCCAAATCGTCATCATAAAAACAAAGTGACAAAACTTGCTTTTCAGAGTCAAGAATATATTCAGCAACGTACCATTAATAATAAATCATAACTGCTCAAGACATATACATGAAATACCATTGTCTCAAAAGGTAAAAGGGTGGTTGTCTTCAAAATTATAGGTAAACTAAATGAAACTTACAAAATCTAAAGAGCAAAGTCAAAAATAGTGGTACTTTAAAAGAAAAATAATTAGTTGCCTTTTAGCAGCATTATAAATTATTGCAACACCAAGAAAAATAGATTTTATTATTTCATCTACCTAGTAATTTTTGAATATTTAGCATAATCTTCAGAAAAGAAGAAACAAAGGGAAAACTAAAAAGGGAATTCTGTAGCTAAGTCTGTTTATTTTTAATTAACAATCATTCACATAACATTCACTAGGTATGTTTCTGCCATGCTTCTAGGCACTTGCATACATTTACAAAAATTTAACATCATAAAAGCCTTTGAGGTAGATGCTATAATTGTCCCATTCTCAGATGAGGAAAGTGGGCGGAGAGAGTCACTTGCTCAGTGTCACACAGATGGAAAGTTACAGAGTCAGGATTCAAACCCTGGATGTCCATTTCCAGAATTTATGCTCAGAACTGTAGCATTATGGTACCCTTCTTTAAGGGTTTAATTAATAGTTCCATAAGAATAACTACCCTCCAAATTTTCAGAGTTTTTCTGGATGTCAGTTGCCATAAGTGAAAGGTTTGAGGAATTAATCACTAAGATCCCATCAAGCTCTTCTCTATGTGCTATGAGCAACAATTTCACAAGATCATCAAAATTTTCTTAAGTGTAAGACAGTAGTTCAGTGTAATCTGGGATTGCTTAGCATCATTTTGGTCAAATGTCCAAAGCAGTCTCTGATTGTGAAATACACTCCCCATTCTTTCTGCTGTTTCTCTGATAAATTTGAAAATTAATGTTCAATAGTCCATCAACAAACTTATTTGAATAACTACTACCAACAGGGTACAGAGCTATGGACCATGGGAGATTTTTACCAAGCAGAATGCTTTCCCCCATTGAAGTTTATCATCAAGTTGCAATAACAAATAGATTTTCGTAAATATGCAACTAACAAAGTAGTAACTAATAAATGTCAAAAGAGTATTACAGATAATAAGTACTATTAGGAAGTACTCTGCTCCAATACTTCCATATATATCCACTTACTAGAGCAATTATCAATTGTAATTATTCACTTGCTCTGTCTAATTTACCTGCCTATCTTATCCACTAGAATGTTAGCCCCTTGAGGGCAAGGATGCAATTTGATTTGTTATTATACCCTCAATATTTAGCATGTTGTTTGGTATATAATAGATACTTAATATATACTTGAGTGAATGAATGTTAATGGGAAGCAGTCTCCAGTGTGGTAGAATGGCTACTATCAGGAGCTAAACTATTGGTTTAAATGTCAATTACACCTTTGAAAAGCTGTGGGGTTCTGAAAATTTCACCTGATTTCTCTGTACTTCATTTGCCCACCAGTAAAATTATAATAATAACTTTCTTTAACAGATAGTTTTACTAAGGTACAAATCAACCCCCCCTAAAAAAATACTGACTTGAAACTGTAGCCATTTATTTAGCTCAGGACTGCATAAGTAAGCAATGTAGACTATGCTGGGTCTCCTGTCTCACGTTGGCTCATTCAGGCGTCTGAGTTCAGTTTCCTGGTGAGCAATATAATGCCTCGTCCTTGCGGTGTCTTATCTTCCAGCAAGCTAGCTCGGACTTTTTCACATGGCAGCTGGTAGTAGTATTCCGAAAGAGTTGAACCTGGCAGAATTGGAGGGTATGAAGCCTCTTGAAGTTTAGACTCACAGTTGGCACAAAGCCACTTCCGGCATGTCCTACGGTCTAAGCAAGTTATAGGGCCAGCTCACATTTAAGGAGTAGATTCCAGTTTAAAAAGGAAAAAAATCAGAAAAGCCACAATTGAATGGAGGTGTGACTACCAGGAAGGGTGGAGAGTTAGGGTCATTTGTGCAACCTATCGTTCTTTCCCACAGGATTGGCCAGCAAACTAAGGAAACTTCTGAAAGTGTTAGAATAGTGTCTACCATGCAAGTAATGAGCACAGTGAGCAAAAGGAGTCATGATCCTGTGTAAAGTTGCCTGAAAAAGTTTCATAGTAGAAGGAAATATGAGTTTAATCTTGAGAGATAGATGGGGTTTCTGTGTGTAGCGAACCAAGACCTCTCATAAAAACACAAGCTTGGGCCAAGGGTTTAGCTTAGTGGTTCCGGCGCCTGCCTGGCAAGCGCAAGGTCCCAAGTTTGATCCCCAGTACCAAAAAAAAAAAAAAAAGCTTCCAGAGAACACCTCACAGAACAACCCGCTCACAGGAGCTAGAACTGGATCCTGGGAACCTGGAATGCTCTGGGGTCAAGGCCAAGAATTTGGAGTTGACCATGGAGCAACAATAAACCATTAGCTTTTGACTGTTAGCCAATAGACAATTTCTTGTCTTTTATTGTTATTTCAGATGGTTTTTGCTCTTCAGTAAGCTTGGTGCTGATAACTTTGTGATATCTCTGGTCATGTCTACCCAAGATTTAAAATAAAACCAAAAATCCTAGAAACTTTTAAGTTGTATCTGGGTTTTACCACTCGCTGACATGAAGAAAGCTATATGGTCCTTCTCCATTCAGTTTTATTCTGTCTATAAAAAGGAATGATTCCTGCCTCTATGGATCCATTCCACAATGACAGCGATTAGAAAGGTCAGGCCACATGGAGGTAGTATTTACTAACTAAAAGAAACACAGGGGAGGCCAGGCTCTGATGTTTATACAAGTTAATGATAACTCACAAATCTGAATCAGAAAAGTCAGAAGTGAAGAAAATAAAGTTTTAGCGTGGCTGCCCCTTCATGTTAAGCCACAGAACACTTCTAGAACTGCTCTAAAGATAATCTTCAGTTCATCCAGTCCAGCGAGATGGTCAGGAGCAACTGGAGCCATTGATATGCCTGGCTTTCTGCCACCTTGAAGGCTGACCAGACCGCTCAGCACTAATGGCAGCTCTACTGGACTGCTCGGTGGTGACAATTTCAGAATCTTTCCACTGTACATAGTTTAAATGCAGATTCAATGATGAATAATTTTGATAATTCCGCAAAGTATGAAGACTGCTTGAATTAGATGGCTATATGATCATATATTTTTTTTCCTCAAGGACAATTCTGGCTGCTCTTCTGCCATGTGAAATCCATCCCGCTGAGTGCTCTTGACTAGTCACGTCCTTCCTGCCATTTTAAAAACAATAGTGGCAGAGAGGCAAGCTGCTGATAGTGCTCAGCAGGACAGATCAAACACACAGATGCAATTTCTGTACGTTGAACAGTGAAGTAGGATAAAATTCAAATACTTACAATCACTTAGTAGCTAGCATCTGATCTCTGTAAATTGAATCTTTCATAACAGGATTTATAGTAAATAGTGTCATATCATTTGTGAGTTCTGCAATAATTTCATCAGAGCCAGTGCAAAATATTGGAAGTGTGAGATTTACATGATGTGTATGCTAGTTTATGCACAGATTACGAAGGAATTGTTTTGTTATCCATATTATTTTATTTTTTTGTACCGGGGATTGAACTCTGGCCCTTGTGACCACCCTGAACGGGCCCGATCTCGTCTATATTATTTTTAATTGCCTGCAAGACAATCATAACTATAGTTTCTTTCCCTGAGATGTTAAGTATTATCAAATAGGATAACTTTAAAATACAAAAGAAAATAAACACATCTGCTTCATTTCTACGCCTGTTTTAGAACTGCAAGCCCCCAACCCTGCTCCATTACCTTTCCACCTACTTGTTAAAGAAGCATTAAAATTATGGTGACTAAAATTTTTGAAATGTGACTTTTATATTCTCTAGAAGCAATAGTGTAATAATCTAATAATTAGTGACCAGTGTATTCCATTAGTAAAAAAAAATTCAAAACTAAGATATTTTGTGGCCTCTAAAATATAGTTTAATTCTTTTATCATAAAATGAGAAGATGGCAGTAAATTAAGTGATCAATACTACAGTATTAACCTTTGGATTTAGTTCCAAGTACTTCATTGCAAGTTCATAAAAGATCAACATGAAAAGCAAATGTAAGAATAGTACTTTGTATGTGTAAGAATTCGGTAGCCCTCTACATACTTCCTTGATAACTTTAATTGCTAATGATCCAGAACCCCCAAAAAAGCATTATCTTTAGTCAGACAGTCTTGTTGTTCAAGATCCCATACGGCAACTCAAAAAAGAGAAAGTAAAAATAAAATCAAATAGTAGGAGCAGAAAATTTGGATAAACTATTTTTTCATTCTCCTGCTCTAAACAAAAACACACCACAATGTTTTCTCTTATTTTACTATGTATTGGGCTTTTCTGTTATAAACATGAATATGCATGTCAACAGCATCTGAATAAGGAAATCTTACTCTCTGGTAATCTAGCACTTTCAAAGAAAAGGGCCTTTGTGAGGGGTAAATACTTCAGTTTGATCCTTCTTTACTTAAGAGTAAATATTCCATATGCGTGCTAATGTTTATCATTCTAAATGGGGAAATCCCTGTTTCTGAACCTCAGAATTTTCAGTCCTCCCCCTTAAGCAGGTGTCTTTCCATCTATCACAAATCAAAAGGGAAGGTAAACCGATAGCCCTTTGAGGGTAACTTGATGTGTACCTTAATAAGCTTATTAATCAGAGCACATGTAAATTAGAATGGATTATATTCATACATTTAATACCAAACAAAACTCAATTTAACTCATGCCCAGCTTTCTTTCATGTTTGTTTTATTCAAGGGCATACCTTTCTTTTTCTGCTTTCTTATTTTCCCTTTCTTGGACACCTCCAGCCCCCATTGACAACTGAAATGCAGGGCTATAAATGTAAGGGAGTAATACATCATGAGATAAGTCTGGAGAACATGTCCTCTACCAAAATGCACATGAATCTCTGGTACAGCTAAAATCCCAGAAACATGCTGAGGTTCATTTCGCATACTAAGCAGAGTCAAAAGTGTGAGCACTATGTGATTGCCCTTCTATTTCAGGTGAACTCCAAAGTTGAAAGGTTATACTTATAAAATTGCAGCTGGGTTTCCTGGCACTTGATTCCAGCTCCTGCAAATCAAAGACTCCTAATTGAAATACAAACCTGACAATATGGTAATCTTCCACTTTAAAAAATGTGATTTCTGAATTCTTATCTGTTGAAGATCTGACAGAGAACTTCAAAGGTGGGTTTTTTTTAACCAGCCAAAACGATAGAGAAAATATATCTCTAAACAAGACCATGAAGCTTGAATAATGCAGGGAAACAAATGTAAAACCAAGGGCTCCCCTGAAAACCACACTACTTCCCCCCACCCCCAGCTTGTATACTCAGCCACTCACCTCTCAGGCAAGGGCCAGTGTCTTCCAAGGTGGCCCCAACCCCCAAATACCAAGACAGGATAAAGTGGCATCTTAGCCACTTTGAGATCAGACTGTTTCCGCATTTCCTAGTGTGTGGGGGGGGGGGGTGGAAGGGAAAAGCAGCATACCAATGTAGTGAAATCTGGAAACAACAGCATATATACAGGCACAAAAAAAAGTTTGCATATTGCACAGAGCGCTTGAAGATCATAAATCTATGCATGAGAAAGATGTAGTGGAAATTTGGGGGGGATTGGAGTTTATTTTTGTCATCTCTGTGAGACAGCTACTCATTCATCCAGATCACAGCTAAGAAAAAAGCTGGTCACAGAAATTAGCAGTTTCAGCTCAGCAGCGAAGTCGCCAGCCTGTGAAGGCAGAGAGAAATTGACTAATTAGCAATGCGCACTAAAACTTGACGGTTCTTTATAGAGAGAAGAGAAGAGAGAGGGAGAGAGAGGGAGAGGGAGGGAGGGGGGCTCGCTTTTTCCCCTTCTTTCTTCCAAAGATGTTTGAAATCGCAGTCATTTACGCTCGACAATTTTTACAATAGCCTTGAGCCATAATTTTGCGAGTCTCTCCAGCATCCATCCCCCTGTATGGTCTCTCTCTACTGGCCAAGCACGACCGTTTCTCTCCCCAACCGTGGATTTCCTATTACTCTCGTTACGACTCACTGAGCCCCAGGCCCAAGGATAATGATGTGTTGTTTCTTGGTAGCATAATTTGTCACACGTACATTTTTTCTTCTTCTTCTCTTGCAGAAAGCTCTGCTCTCTCTCTCTCCCTCTCTCTCTCTCTCCTCTCTCTCCCTCTCTCTTTCTCTCTTTTCTCCCTCTCCTACATTTTCTTGCTGTTGCTAATTCATGGTGATCAAATGATGTACGACAAAATAAATTGTAAAGAGTGACTGCCTGGAGTTGGGAACCAGAAGGTGTTTTCCCCCTCCCAAGGAGAGAGCAAACCTTTTAAAAGGAAGGACAATTGATTTTTGGGGGGGAGCAGCAGGTAAGTTTCTGGCCTTGTGTCTGCCTTGTGGGTATTTTTGTTGTCTTTTGGGTTGTTGGATGGGGGAGGGAGTCTTTGAAGGGGGGGTAGTTGTGTGGCAAGGGCTTATAAAGAATAAAACTCCTATTGCAAGAAATAAGCACATGAGGGGGGGAGGCAAAAGAGGAGAACAAGAAAGGAAGGAGAATTGGAAAAGATGGGGGGGGCGAGACATCGGAGCGGGAAGAGCGCGAGAGAGGTTTGACCAGGGCCACTTCCAGGGAGACTCTGAGATGTTTCCGGCGAGCCCGAGCTTGGGGGCCGGGGTGGGGGTGCTGCCGGGGAGGGAGCGCGGGGGAGGTTGAGTCCACCTGGCTCGGGATGGTAAAGTGAGTGGAGCGGAGCAGGGGCCGGGAGAAATGGGAAGCCGGCGATCCAGGACCGGCGGCAGGCAGGGCAGAGTGAGCCGCAGAGCGGGGAAGGAAGGCGCAGCTCCGGCGGGATCCCTCGGAGCCGGGAGGCGGCGGCTCTCCCGGGCGGGCCGGCGGGAGGCGGGCAGAGGGTCCCTTTCCGCTGCGTCCTGGAAGGTGCAATTACAGGTTAAGGACCGGGCCGCTCCGTCTCTCCTCGCCTCCCCACCCCACCCTGCTCCTCCTAGATGCGGGCGGCTCAGACTTTACAGAAGAAGTTCCAGGGCCGGGGGAGTGGGGGGGCCCGAGGGGGGGGCTGGGGAACTGGACCCGGGTTCGGAAGCGAGCGGCGGCTGCGGGCTACCGGGAGGGGGGCGAGCCGAGACCCCGCGGGGCGCCGCACCCGGGCCGGTCGAGCAGCCCCCACCCCCTGCCCCAGCACCTGCCTTCCAACTTGAACTTCTCAGAGTTGCTGGAGCTAAAGCGACTGCGCCCGCTGCCCGGCTCGGAACCCCCCGGGTGGCCCCACTTTTCCCCCACCATCCTCGGGGCCGCCCCGCGCTGGAAGGGGCGACCAGGTCCGAACTTCGGGGCTCGGCATGCGGGGAGCGGGTGCACCGGGGGCCCCGGGTGGAGCGGAGCGGGGCGGGGCGGGAGGGGGGGATTCTCCAGCCGGGTTTACAGGCATCTCTGGAAAATTAGCAAAACTGAGTGGTGACGGGGAAGCCAACAGTTTGCGAAGCAGGGAAGCGGGCAGCGCCCGCCGGGGTGTGGGAAATGAGCTAGAATTGATAAGGACAGCTCCCGCCTCTGCCGAGTCCACTGAGCGGTCCCCGCCGCGCTCCGCTGCACTTTCCCGGGAGAAGAAAGGGCTTTATCTCCAACCTCAGACTGTTAGCCTAGGAGTTCTCCGGGCAGCGCGGATAACCGAAGGGGTCCCAGCTTTCGGAGAGCTAAGAATCGCCCACCCGCACGCCCGTCTGGCCCCCTTCCTACCAGCCACCCCCCCAAAAAGAAAATTGGGCCAACTACAACACGCACGGCTTCCAGCAAGAGTTGAGCCGGAACCCGCCGTCGGTCGCCTCTGCGTTCTCGGGGCGCCCCGACTCCCCCCACTCCCGGCCTTTCCCTGCCTCCGGCCCGGCATGGACAGGAGCTCACGAGGTGTCTCGGCCTCAGCCGCCACTTTGCCGTCGTTGCCGCCACCGCTGTAGCTGGCGAGAGCCGAGCCGGGGCGGTTTTAGGAAAGTGAGGGACAAGAGTGGAAGAGGGAGCGGGGCAGAGGGGCGCCCGGACCCCAGACCGCGGACCCCTTCGCGCCGGGGGCCCCAGAGCGCCGGGAGGGGCCCAAACTGAGCCTTGATTGTTGTTCTTTGCCCTCCCCTCCCCTTCGCACCCTTCCCCACCGACCACACTCCACCCCGCCGCCACCCTCTCCCCCTCCCATCCCCCACCCCTGTCTGCCAGGTTAGAGGAGGGTTTAAAGCCAGGTGCGCCGAGTCTGCTCGCCATGTCCAGATCCGGGGACAGGACCTCCACCTTCGACCCCAGCCACAGCGACAACCTGCTGCACGGCCTCAACCTGCTGTGGAGGAAGCAGCTGTTTTGCGACGTGACCCTGACGGCCCAGGGCCAGCAGTTCCACTGCCACAAGGCCGTGCTGGCCTCCTGCTCGCAGTACTTCCGATCGCTCTTCTCCAGCCACCCCCCTCTCGGGGGAGGGGTCGGCGCCCAGGACGGCCTGGGGGCCCCCAAGGACCAGCAGCAGCCCACGCCGCAGCCGCAGTCGACCCAGCAGCCTCCGCCGCCTCCGCAGGAGGAGCCCGGGACTCCTTCCTCCTCCCCCGACGACAAGCTGCTGACCAGCCCCCGGGCCATCAACAACCTGGTGCTGCAGGGCTGCTCGTCCATCGGGCTGCGCCTGGTGCTCGAGTACCTCTACACGGCCAACGTGACCCTCTCCTTGGACACCGTGGAGGAGGTGCTGTCGGTCAGCAAGATCCTGCATATCCCCCAGGTCACCAAGCTCTGTGTGCAGTTCCTCAACGACCAGATCTCTGTGCAGAATTACAAGCAGGTGTGTAAGATAGCCGCGCTGCACGGCCTGGAGGAGACCAAGAAGCTGGCCAACAAGTACCTGGTGGAGGACGTGCTGCTCCTCAACTTCGAGGAGATGCGCGCCCTGCTGGACTCGCTGCCGCCCCCCGTGGAGTCGGAGCTGGCGCTCTTCCAGATGTCCGTGCTGTGGCTGGAGCATGACCGCGAGACCCGCATGCAGTACGCGCCCGACCTCATGAAGCGCCTCCGCTTCGCGCTCATCCCAGCCCCAGAGCTGGTGGAGCGGGTCCAGTCAGTGGATTTCATGCGCACCGACCCTGTCTGCCAGAAGCTGCTGCTGGACGCCATGAACTACCACCTGATGCCCTTCAGGCAGCACTGCAGGCAGAGCCTGGCCAGCAGGTAGGAGACAACAAAGGTGGGGGGGGGGGGGCCGGAGGGAGGGGAGGGGGCAGGGAGGAGGGGGGAGAAGGTTGGGCTGGGCCGGAGACTCCTACAGGCTGAAAACAAACAGGAACAATTCAGATGGCTTGGAGAAAAGTTGATTTCAGAGTTCCTGAAAGGTCAATAGGGAACTGGCCCTAACAGCATCCCTGAGCTCACACAAGTCCCGCTTCTCCACATCCCAGGGCTGGGAAGGTGAGAACTGTGGACAGACTGAAATTGATAGGCAGGTGGGGCCAAGGCCAGAAACCTTCGAAGTGCAGCTTTGGAAGCCTCTCTATCCTAACCCTTCTTCCAAATCTTAAGCTGGGCTTGCTTGAGGAAAAGGATTCTGTAATAAGGCCCCATCCTTCCCCTTTCCTGCCTTGGGCCAGCAGAAGTGCCCAGGGGATGCTGGCAGACAAGAGCTTTCATAGTCATCACACTCACTCAAGTTGGGTTTGTTTGTTTGTTTTGCTTTTTCTCCTGATTGAGGCAGGCTCCCTTTGGAGATTGGAACTCCAGGGTGGCAATTGGAGATGCTGGCATCCTGTGGCCACACAAACTTTTCCATCTTGCAAAAAGCCTTTCCTTTGCACTTTTTATGGGAGAGCAGAGGAAAAGGTTTCAGGGTGGTGGGTGAATCTTCCTATTAATTTCCATCTCAAAGAGGAGTGCAGTTGAGAATTGGGAGGGGGTCTCCGGTTGGTCTGGGAGCCGGGAGCCGGTCTACAAGTCACAGAGAAGTTGTTGAGGCTGGTGTTGCTATTTAGAATGTGTCTATGTGTGTGTTGCAAATAGGATTTCGTGTCAAAATGGGGAAAGAAATGATGCCTTTTTAAAATGCTGCTGAGATGAAAAGGCTAGAGGAATTGACAGTCGTGTTTTATTGGCTCCAATTTTAAAACCCTTCTTAATGAGCCTTAGCACAAGGTTTCTTTCTCTTTTTATAAAAGAGAAACAGTATCCTCTCAGTTTCTCATGATAAAGCATCCTGATTGGAGATGTCAGGCTACTCCAGCCCGACCCACCAAAGTGATACATTAGGAAAGTAGATGGTTTAAAAATTTGTCATGGCATATTCTCATGCAGGCTGGTGCCCAAGCAAACTTTGTGCAGCCTTATGGAATTAAATGAACAAGTCACAGGCTTTTTCATTATGTTTCTACCAGACCTAGGTAACTGAAGTTTTGAGGTATGGAAGATACTATCTACAGCTGTTGAGGCACTAGTGTTAGGGTGAAGTCAGCAAGGATATAAGGAATCATGGGCTTATAAGGAATCCCACAAGTTTATTTTTCTAGTATCTGTGAAAGAGAAATGTCTTGTGGTGTCCAAAGCTGACAATTAGACAACACCAGGATCCAGAATTCCAAATCCACTTGTGCTTGAACATTGAGCACAGGGGTCCAAGTTGAGAACAAGGCGTGAAATGTGTTTTCATTTTTTTAAGTTTTTTCAGTGTGTCCAAAGATCAAAATGACAACCTCCATGTGATGGGCTATCATTACCCAGCAGTGGGCATTGATGATTAACATTCTGTTGTTTTAATTTTTATCACTTTTAAAGCACCTACAAGTATACTTCATTTAGCATCTATCACACAGTGTCAAGAGTTCAGACTACAGTTATAAAACTGAACAGACTTGTCTTTTGTATTTTTTAAAAATATATACTTTAGTATAAATTCAGAAACCCAGAGGGGGTTTAATAATACAATTAACATTTGACTTATTCTAAGAGTAATTTGGGAGGGTGAGCTTTATAAATGTAATGCAATAAATAACTTCAGGAGCCCTCCATCCACTTTTTTCTGTAAGGATTTCCTAGGATTCAATGTTAGGAGAGTTGACTCTCAAAATGCAAAATCTATTTCCTACCTTCCTCTGGATTCAGCATGCCACCTGGGGCCTGTTGGCTCTGTCCTGGTGGATGGCTGAGATACCAGGCTGCCTGGCTCCATGACGACATCTTCCAGCTTCACTGGGCCACATCATTTGAAGGCTATGTAGCAGAGTCTGACCACTGAATGCTTACAAGTATCATGGATGCTGCAGGAATCTGATACTTCTGTGGTAGGAAGAAAACTGTATTTTCCTTTAAAAGAAGAAGATAGAGAAAATAGAATAGTTCAGGTGAACCCATTGTTAATTTCAAAGTTAATACAATTTAGATTTTGTCACATTATTAGCAACTGTAACATTTCAAATTTTAGGGATGAATTACATTATTTTAGTTTTAATTCACAGAAATTGCAACGATAACCAGATCTTAACTTTATTATAGGAAAAACTCTGCAAGTTGCAAATCAATGATATTAAATGAGCCCATTTATTATAGCATCAGCATAATGCAAAAATGTTTTCTCAGCCTTACATGAGTTAAAACAGGAGGATAAATGTAGTAACCTATTGTTTTTGAGATTACAACACTTTTATTAAAGACAGTTGAATGGAAGAACACTGTAGCTATTACTTTTTATCCACCTGTAGTTTTTAAAGACTCAATATGAAAGCAATCCTCAAAATTAGAGAGGGAGACTGGAAACTAAAATTGACCAATCTGTTGGAATGAGTACAAAATATAAGCAAATAACTCCAAAACAATCCACTTATTTAAAAATATATGTTATCTATAGAGAGTAAAAATATTGGTACAATGATAATAATTTAAACATGATTGTGAAGATTATTAAGTCACTTTGGAGTTTTATTTTCTAGAAAAAGCAGCCCAAATGTAAGATCTTTATGCAAATATTTGAATCAATTTAAATTTTGCTGTAGCTGCTCAATTTGCACTGAGATTCACATTCTATTTTTAACAAAATTAGGACAATAAATAAAATAAAATAAGAGACTTGTCACCTTATATTCAAATACATACATAAGTATTTTAATATCACAAGACTTGACAAAGGATATAAAGTTTCAGTTAGACAGGAGGAATAAGTTTTAATGATCAATTACACATTATAGTGATCATAGTTAATAATAATGTATTTCAAATTTGCTAAAAGTTTAGATTTTAAGCATTATTACCACCAAAAGCAAGAAATGATATGTAGGTGAGGTGAATGATATATTGAGTATCTTGATTAATCACTCTCCAGCATATACATATATCAAAACAGTACACTGTACCCCAAATATGTGCATTTATATCTATATATAATTTTATCTCTAAATTAATATTTTGAACTTTTAAGAAAGATTATAGAACTTAGGTAGACTAAATTAAAATATTTTAAAGTCATTTCTTATCTATTTTCTTTGTATTATAAGAAACATAAAACACAATTTGAAGAGTTAAGTTTTTTAAAGTTTCTATAAAACTCAATATCAAAGTCTTCTAAGTCATAAAATTATAATTTAATATGATAACTAGATATACAATGCTCAATACATTAAAAAGTAATTATATGAAGATCTGTAGTACAAGCTATAGGCTTAAGGTATAGACTTGCAGGTCAGTAACTTACAGTTTTTAACTTGCTTTTACATTTTTCACTCTACCTCACACCTCAATGTAGCAGTTAAATGCTTACTGAAAGTTGAATGAATTAAAATTATGAAATAGGAAAGGTTAAGTGGTGTACTTCACCAAAATATTATTTAATCTATATTAGTAGTGCACAGAACAAAAATCCTCTGGACCTTCTCTAGGAAAACACCTGTAGCAGAAAAAATTCATGAAAATGATTTTTAAACATTTAACCACCAGTTATTAATTCCTATATAGAGTCCTATACTGCAGTGTAGTTTAAAGAAATTATATTTTGTAGATAGGAAGCTACCATATGAAGATTTCATTTTCGATAAAAACATACTGTCTTTTAAATTTTTACATAAATTAATGTTAAAATCCATCTAAAATACTTATTATCTGTTTGCTAAAATGATTAAAAAGCCGTCAGATTTCTTGATGCACAGGTTTGATTCCTGGCATTGGTGCTTAGAGAGTGTCTCTTTAAATGTAGGAAAATATTTTTTATTGGCTCTCTTCCTAAGCACTGAATAATAACCTTAACAAAGCAAACTAATTTTGTATCCATGCGTTCTCTAAACTGTTACTTCCCTTTATATCAATTTGATACCCTCAGATTAGAAGTTGTTAGGTAGTTAGATTTTGTATCAGAAATTACTCAACCATTCAGAATACAATTTGTTTATTATCTGAAACAGGATCACTGATTACAAAATTATATCATAGGTACGCGAGCCAAACAGTTATATCCTACAATCAAAAGGCAATTAAAGTAGATATTAATGCACTTTATTGGCATAGAGGACTCACAGACAAGACAGAACATTTTTAAATTTTATTTCATGGTTGTATTTTTTCCTACTTATGAACATGTTGAAGCTCATTCATTAACTTAGCTAATTTCTAAGTATCTGAATTTTCTTAAAACTGCAGTAAAAAAATGTGTTGCCTTCTTTACCACAGCTATTTATGTATCAGATGACATTCTAAGCAATTTACAACATTTTTTTTGAATTCTCATAACACCCCTAAGGAATAACATTAGCCTTCTTTTACAAATGAAACAAAACAATAGATGCACAGAGAAGTTCAGCATTGTGCCCATGACTACACAGCTGAGCCCAGCCAATACAGCGTTGAGTCTGTGTTCTCATTCAGGGTGTTGTGTTGCTTCTTACTATGACTCCATCTCTACTAGGCTATATGGCGATTGACCTTAGTGTTATATATTGACTTAAGGTTTCCTTTTTGGAAAAAACAGTTATGAGGGTCAAAGAGCAATGCATCTGACTTTAAAAGAATTTAAGGAAGTATGTTGTTCCAGGGGTCAACAATTTTTTTTATAAAAAGACATAGAGAGATCTATTTGGCTTTGTAGTCACAAGGTCTCCATTGCAATTATTCCACTCTTCTCCTTCTAATACAAAACCAGCTACAGCCGATGTGTCAAGGAATGAGCGTGTGATACAATAAACCCTCATTTAAGGCACTGAGATTTCATATACTTTACAAGTCATGAAAATTATTCATTTGATAATTTTCAACCATTTAAAAACCATTCCTGGTTTTTGAGCTTTTCAAAAATAGGAATCAGGCAGGATTTATTTTGTGAGTCATAGTTTGCCAACCCATTCTAGGTATATAGGATGTATCAATAAAACATATACACAAAATATGACCTTATTCTATAGAAAGAGCTCATTTAATTTTCTTTCTTCCATTTGAAAATAATTCAAGTCTAAATGATTTTACCATGCCAAGTTAAAATTTCAGATTTCTACAATAAGAATTAAGAATTTTAGTAGTGATACACGGCAGCTAAATAATAATTATTGAAACAATTAATAAGTTGCTCATTTTTCTAATATTATAGATCTAGAAGCTCCTAATGTAGAATGAACAGCAAACATGTTTAGCACATTGCTTTCTAAGAATGACAGGCATATGTCCAGCTTACTAATACGCATATAAATGAACATAGAAAAATTATTATTCTAAATACCATCCTATATGCCTCCAACTACTTTCATCAAAGGACGTATGCTGTCAGGATTCCTGACATCTGAATGAATCAACTGGATTGAATTGATCTGTACACTTTCCCTTTCTTCTCCAAAGTGAGTATCCCTGGAGAAATACTCACATGTTCCTTGTAGGCTTGTCTTACATCAGTGTCTTCCCACTATGCAATGGCTTCTCTGAACATTTGGAACCAAAACACTTAGTGACTGACTTTTATCCAAAAATGTGAGTTCAATAGGAATTGCTATTGATCTTAAATATAACTGAGATGAATGCTAAGGATTTGGCACAGTATGTGGAAATTAACAAAGCTAACATGGAATAAAAATGGTAGGGGTAGTTTTAAAGATGATCATATAGATATATATCTATTGTCAATAGTAATAGTAGCTACTACTGACTGAACACCTCCAGAAACTTGGTATGTTATTTACATTGTCCACAGACCTTACAGAACCCTTCAGCCCTTTTAAATATTAGAAAACTGAGGTTCAAAGGAGATAAGTTATTTGTTCAGTCATCTCATCTGAATAGCATTAATTCTCATCATCTGCAGAATACCTACTCATGGTGAAGGCAAATTGTAGACATAGCTTCTACAAATAGCAAACTCTAATCAGTACCTTCCATATATTTGCTTTGTAGAGGTGAATATAAGCTCCTATCTTCTCACTTTTCCAACTATACAACCAATGAAGAATAGTGAGGAGAATACAGTACAAAGTCAGAATTCTGTCCTTTTATGTTACCACACTTACTTGTTAGTTCTGAGATTAAGGGCTAAATAGTGAGATTTGTCCCTATGATATTGGCTTGCTAAAAATAGAACGGGCTAATGCAGTTAAACCAATAAATAAAAGATCTTTCAGTTTAACTATGAAAAATAATTATAAAAATAAAACTCAACTTTAAAGGTAGCATTGGAATCAAAAGTTGTTTTCCCTGGATTGCTGTCCACTGGAGTACTAGAAGGGTATCACCTTTGTTCCTGTGAAAATAGAACAGTATCTATGTTGGTGATACTTTGGGATGATAAATATAACAGGTAGAAACCAGAATTGTAGAAATGTCTGTATATTTTAATAACATAAAATAAGATTACTGTCACTGGAAATATATTCTGTTCATATTTTGTTTCAAGAAAATCATTTTAACAATTATTAGGCCATAAATGTTTATACCTTAGGTTATTCATCTAGAATTTCAGAAAATACATTCATTTTCTATATTCCTCTATTAATTTCCAAAAATATCACAATGCATGAATTACTAGTGATTTTTTTTAAAAAAGAAAACAACAGTATTTTTCTATAGACAAAAGGGTAAGTTAACCAAAGGAAGAACTACCGGTTAAAATGTACTTGACACCGTAAATATATTTATTTTACTGTAAATATCAATTTATCTATCCACAAACAAAATCAATGGAAATAGGCTTAGAACAATTTTAATATTAGACGTAAAGCAGAAAGGTATTGCAGAAAGCCTACAGCAATGAAGAAATGAAAAGACAGAAAATAAATCATAAGAAAATGAAAAAAAGGAGGAAAACACCAACAAGGAAAATATAAAGAAATAGAGTATAGGCAATCAAAAAATTAAGAGGTGAACTTTCTTAGAAAAAAAGAACAAGCAGTGGAAGAAGATGGTTAAGAATATTCTAGAGCTGGGATGTTAAGAGGTCAATGTTGGTTGGTCAGATAAATACAAATTAAGAAGTATTTAAATCACTACATATTCAGTTTTATATAATTTACAGAGCTATTAAGAGAGTGCCATTAAAAAGAAACAGCCCTCAGAATTAAAAACAAATTTTCCAAAAAAAATAAAAGGTAAATCGTGGTACTTTACTCTTGTAATCAGATTCAGGTCAGTAACTATAGAAGTATTATCAAAGTTAATAAGATTTTTTTTAAAGAACTTTGTTCTTGTTCTAGGTAATACAGTAGTTTCAAGAATGCCAGAGTTCAAGGGTGATAACCTGTCATACCAACAATAAAAGATAAAAAGATAATTGCGTTCTCTCCAAAATGGTGTTAATTCCTAGTGTAATCTGAGCTGGCAGCCAATCTGAGGAGCAAGACATTCCCACCCTCCAACAGCTTTTCTAACCCATGTCTATGAGCATGTCACATGCACAGTGAGAACTTGTGGTGATGAAGTGCACATTGCCACCATCAAGAAGTTATGCTGTGAATTTGTAATGGCACATGCAATGGGCCGAGCTTTGTGCTGGGTTCCAAGATACAGAATCGAATAAGAATGACACATTCCTAACTTCATGTAGTTTATAGTAAGAAAAGAAAATAAAAAATTACACCAATTAATCACACTGGCAATATACACTGTAGATTAGAAAAGTGCCATATGTGGAAACACCCATATATCAGAGGGCTGTGACCTTGTCTGCGTGGCCAAAGAAGACTTGCTCTGCAGAAAACATTGAAGATGAACCATGGAAGAGGAGCTCTCTAGGGTAACAGGTCTTGGGAAAGGCAGGGCATGCAATTGGGGGAGGCAAGCTGTGAGAAGAACACCTGCAAAAGCCCCCAGGCAGAAGAGTTTAGCACCTTCCAGGAACTGAAAAAGGGGTGAATAACTAGAGACTTCACAGAGGGACTGTCCAAATCACAGGGGAAGCTGCAGGCCCTACTGAAGATCAGCCACTCCAGAGAGAGATTTTTGTAGTGGAAAACTCGCCATTTTTTTTTTAGGTGAACTGAGAAGAAGCAATACAACTGTGGAAAACTGCTGCCTTTAAAATCATAAGCCTACAGGAGTGTCCTAGCTCCATTTTTCCTGAGTCCTGTATCAGTAAGATAGATTAATAATTATAGTTCTACTTCCCAGGGTTTGGTTAAGGATCCTCTAAGATAGTTTTTTTAAATAAAACTAAATATAGAGTGTTATTTAAAATTGGTGTATTATTAATTTAAAAAGATGCATTAAGCAAAAATTTACCCAAACACACTTTTGCCTATCCAGAAAACTCTGACATGTATTTGTGATTTCACTGACAGCAGGAAAACAGAGACTTACAAGACAGGAAGAATGAAACTGAAGAATCCAAAGGTGAAACCAAGGGCATTAGCAAGAAGTGGGAAAAATAAAATTTCTGATGTCCCTTAGCAACTCATATTTAATCCTTCAAAGGGAAAATGGTGGCCATTTTCGGTGTAAAAATCCTTCTTTCTTTCATAGAGACAAGTTATTCTTCTTTTAATCTCACACACTCAAGCTCAGACACTTCTCTTTCTGCTGCTAGCTCCTAGAGCCTCTCACATACAAATATCTGGCTTCTTTGCTCCCAGAGTGCCTGTGAGCTGGCTGCTAAATTGCACCTGCACAGGGGACTCTGAACTTCTCAGAGCTCAGCTGGGCCACCGTATGGAGACGGGCTCACTGGAGGCTGCAGAGAAGTGAACTGAAGAATTACAGTCGGTTTCACTTCCCTGCATTATGTGCCTTCAGGTGCCTCTGAAGACAGGCAAGGCCAGTGAAATGCAGAGGAGAAGGAAGAGAGAAAACATCAATATCCAAGAAGAAAGAGTACTCAAAAATGTAGAGGCATTGTTGAAAAATGTGGGTAGACGGATGGGTATATGTGTGTCTGTGTGTGCCCACAGACTGCATATTATTGGCCGCAAGCTTCTAATTTTCTCTACAGTAACTTCTGAGACACATTTGTTTATCAGATAAAGGTCTATTTTGTATGTGAGTGTGGGAATGGGGTGGTCGTCAGTTCATAGCCTGGCACTCAGTGAGGAATTATTAGGATGGGAGGGTCCATTTGCCACCAAGAAAGAAAATAGTTTTAATTGTAAATCTTGCTTAGAACAAAGCAGCAGACTGCTGTTTGGCCCTGATGCTGAGCTTCCCTCAGAGTCAACCACCCCACAGCATCCTGTGCAAAAGGAAGGGATGGGAAGAGAGAGTGTAAAATATGTGAATCGAGGAAGGACACTTTGAAGGAAACATATCAATGTTATAAGATATACACTAGGCCCTCCGCACTCTCTGTTCCATGTGCATTAACAAGAGTTTGTGGAATCCATGAGGGATTCCAATCAGTATGAGCATATTACAGAGGCAGAAGTGTGTGCCTAGTAGTACAGACTGATTTGGTGGATTGGTTACTATAGCAACTCTGCCACCACTGTCAGTGGCAATTTCGGTAATCTCCCTCTCTTAAGGTTTTCATAAGCATTCACTCCAAAATGACAAGAAGGCTGACAGAGAGATGTAATAGGAGGTACAGAGAAAAAAGTTAAGATTATAATACATATACAGTATCTTAAACGGTTCAACTGCGTGGTTATTAACACTGAAAAGTCAGACAGATATGGGTTCAAATCCCACCTCAACAGCTTACAAGATGTCTCTCCTTGGGTAATTTAGTTAACCTGCAGTCAGATTCATCACCTATAAAATCACATAATAATGACCTCAGTGCAATTATGAATGTTGCAATGATATATATATATATATATATATATATATATATACAATATCTAGTATGGAGCCTGGCTATGAAGGCTTAACAATTGATAGCTTTTATTTTTATAGGAATAGTTTTACTTATGTACAATTTGCCTTTCTTTTCACTTACTAGGCAGGACTACTAATTCCATCCAATATGTCCACTGTAGAGTTGGATTTCCAGCTCAAGTCTCAGTGCTCTTCTGATTGTGATAATGCGTCTGCTGAAGTTTATCTGCCTCATTCATTGTTTTATGTTTTTATGTTATATTCATTTTATCCACCTTAGTTACAGAGCCTCAGCTTGTCCTAAAGTTTAGTCCATCTTCTTGGTCTATGAGTGTCAACAATCAGAAAAGTTGGGAAAGTCATAGTAGATTCATATTGAACAGCTTTGTTGGTTGTAATTTACATACTGTAGAATTCACTAATTTAAAGTATTTAAAAGTATTTACTAATTTAAAATTCAATGGGTTTATTACATTCAAAAAATTTGCAGCAGTCAATTTTAGTGTATTTTAGTTATTCTGTCATCCATTTACCCACCCCCCAAACCCCATGTCTGTTAGTATTCAGCCACCAACACCAGCTGCTACCAACCTCCCCAGCCTCCATCCCTAAGTAGTCATGAATCTATGTTCTGTCTCCAGAGTCCCCTGTTCTACTTAAGTAGAGTAATATAATATATGGTTTTTTTCTGACTGGCTTCTTTCATGTAGCATAGTGTATTTAAGGTACACTCATGTTATAACATGTAACAGTGCTTCCTTTCTACTTATGGCTGAATAATAATCTGTTAAATGAATATTCGACATTTTGTTTATCTATTAGTTAATGGGCAATTGGATTGTTTCCTCATTTTTGCTATTATTAATTATGCTGCTACAGACTTCTGTGTAGAAGTTCTTGTGTGGACATGTTTTCATTTCTCTTGGTACACACCTGAGTGGAATTGCTGGCTCACATGGTAATGCAGTTACCATAAATAAATGGTTAGCCTTTGAAGAACTGCCAGATGGCTTGCCAAAGCAGCTGCACCAGCAGTGTATCAGGTTCTAATTTCTCGACACCCTCACCAAGACTTAATTTTTTCATTACAGCCATCTTAGTGGCTGTGAAATGCTATCTCATTATGGTTTGCATTTTTTTGCTGGCTAATCACGTTGAGCATATTTTCACATTCTTATGACTATTTACATACACAAACACATATGAGAAATGTCTATGAAAATAATTTGGCCATTTTTTATTAGTACTGGTATATGTTTGCAGTACATAATAAAATAGATACATCATAGGGAACTGGTACATATACATATTGCATCTTGGTCCTTTTTACTTCCCCTTGCTCCCATCTTCCCCCATCCTTAGACCCCCTTTCCATCTCCACAAAGCCTATATCCCTGTTTCTAATCATCTATCTTTTATTTGGCTCTTTAAATTATTCATATTTTGGATTTCTCACATAAGAGAAACCAAGTAATATTTAAATTTCTGTGTCTGATTTATTCCACTTAATATTATGGTCTCAAGGTGCATCTACTTATTTATCCATTCATCTGTTGATAGGCATATAGTCTACTTCTAAGACTCAGCTATAAACAAGAGTACACATATATCACTATAATGACATCTTTTAACTCCTTCTGGAAGATACACAGGTGAGGTGTAGCTAGGTCAAATGGAATTTTAATTTTTAGCTTTTTGGGAAATCTTCATACTGATTTCCATGGTGGTTATACTAGTTTACATTCCTACCAAGGAGGTAGAAGGGCTCCTTTCTCCCCACAACCTTGCCGGTGCTTATTGTTTTGTGAGTTCATGATGACAACCATTCTTCTGGAGTAAGATGGAATCTCAGTGTTGTTTTGATTTTTAATTCTCTACTCTGACTACTTTTAAAGTTGTGTTTTTGTTATTGAGTTTGCCTTTTTTATTATTGAGTTGTAAGAGTCCTTCAAACATTTTAGTAAAGATCTTAGGCTCCCAAAGTCACAGCTAGGGCTACTTTCTGTAGGAATTGGATTTTCCTTTTGGTAAAAAGAAAAAGAAAATCCATGCAGATGTATAGGGCAAATTTTCCTAGATCCTTTAATGATATATGTGACAATTACTAAAAATCTTAGTGTTTGATGTGACAGAGAAAAAAACACCTGTGATAGATGTTAATGTTGTTTGTTTTCTTCTTTGTGTAATTATTTTGGCTTTGTTGACTTAGACATTGTTTTCCTCAAGTGGTATTTTAGACTCACTTAAGCAAAATTTTTATTTAAAGAAAAGTTTTCGCTACTCAAGTTATTTACTTACATGTTATTAAAGGCATATAATTGTTTATGCCAACAATGTTTATGTAATAATTATCTTAGGGAAATGAGGTGGAATTCTTTGACTGCCAAGACAATGATAACTTATAAGAACCACTGCAGCAGCAGAAGAAATATGTCAAAAGAAAACAAAACTATAAAAACAGGACCTGTGGGTTTAATAGTGATGGAAAAGCATTCCTTGTGAGGATGAGTAGGACATAGCAAAGCACAGGATTTTCAGCCATGGCTGGAATTCAGCTCAGGGCTTCACTACAAACTCCACCAAGGCAGATTTTGATGTGGAAAAGCTAAATTCATTGTGAGAATGACTTGTACAGATTCATCTTTCCTTTGATAAAGTCTCTTTGCAATTTTCCTCAGGGACAAAAATGTCTGCCATTCTTGACAAGGAGTGACATTTACTACTCTTAGGGGTTTAGGTACTGGTACTGGACTAACTGTGGCTTGGAGTGTGTGAATATGGAGAAAGTTCAGCTACACATTTCCAAGGCTTACTGTTTATTCTTCTGGACAGAAAAATTTCTATTTTGATTATGAACCTCTAAAAAAAATTTTGCTTTCTGTTAAAAAGATAGAGATCTCGGACAGGGTAAAGATTTAGCTCAGTGGTTCTGCCTCCTGCCTCACAAGCGCAAGGTCCCAAGTTTGATCCCTGGTACCAAAAAAAAAAAAAAAGAGAGAGACAGAGAGATCTCTATAACATAATAAACAAAATTCTAGCCCCCTATCATAGGTCTAAGGGCAAAGTGGCAGGAATTTTAATGGGGATTTAGCTGAATATTCAAAGGGACAAGGTGTTAATCAAAAGTATGAGGTGACTTTACAGTTTTTTAGAATGCATTGCTAACAGATGCCAAGTAAGCACAAAGCAGATAACCTTTCTAAATTAGTCATTTTTCCCCTGTGGGTGGAAGTCCTAGTCACATAGAGAAGGTATGTAATCCTGGGGAGTCACCTTATAACACCTAGAGTTCTCAGAAATTTCAGATGCTGCTCAGACCTCTCATATTCACCCTAGGAGAGAAAACAGACGTGAAAGACTGAAATATATAAACACAACTATTAATGCATTGAAATAAATCCAAGGCTTGGGATTTCTCTAGATTTAGGAAGCAGCAAAGTACACTAGCAGCAAGTAGTCTAAGTAAAATTCTATCCCAAGGAAAAGGACGTCCGTTATACTGGGAAGAGTTTGTCAAGTCTTTCACCAGGAGGGTCAAACCAAGTCTTAAATCCCAGACTACAATGGTCTTTTGACTTAGAAACCTAGAAAGAATAATCTTGTTGTCTGAAGAATTTTTTTCACTTTTTTTCTTTTGGGAGCAAAGAAACTCTAGTCTAAGAGCATGAAAAACATTTAAAATTTCTGAAAGCCCAAAGAAATTCATTCTATAGTTTTACAGATGCCAACTAAAGCACAGAGAATCATTTCTGCACATAAACTATATCTGTTCTTTTTCTTCTACTTTCCGCTTCCTCCAGTCCAACCTTCCTGCCCACTAAGGTACTGTATATGCACCCTACCCTGGGCACCAAACAGAGGAGTAAATAAGGAGCCTCCCTCCACATATTCTGTATCCTCCATACAGAGTACAGTTAATAGGATGTTGTAAAGTTCAATTACTGTGTGGTAAAATTAAGAACATCTTTTCTCAAGGCAGCCCTACAAGTCTAATCATAAGGGCTTCTTCTCAAATGTCAGTTCCCAAAACTGAGTGCGAGACTCATTGGCCCTTTTCAGTCTTACATTCCCATTGATGAGACAGTCCTATTACAGAGGACTGTGTTAGTCTGCTTGGGCAGCCGCAACCGCCTGGATGGCAGGAGGCTGGAAGCTCAAGACCAAGGTCCCGGCAGGGTTGGTTTCCAGTTAGACCTCTCTCCCTGGCTTGCAGGCCTCTTCACGGTGTCCTCACTTGCTCTTCTGCATTTGTGCAGAAACAGCTCTCATGTCTCTTCTTCTTACACAGATACCAGTCCTGTGGCATTAGTACCCCACCCTTACAATCTCACTTAACCTTAATTACTCCCTAAAAGGTATATATACTCATGTACAATACAGACACATCAGTGTTCAGGACTTCAATATATGAATTTGAGAGAGACACAAGTCAGTCCATTCGGAGGCCAAGAATAGGACATTTAGAATTAGAAAACAGTTTAGCGAAATTAACTGACATGTTATTTTTCAATCATATCTAGACAGGCAAACTTATGTAAGCAGGTGAGCAACTATCCAAATCAGCAATATATTAATATTTTGTCTAGTAATGCAAAACTGGAGGTGGAAAACAAATGCAAGCCCTCTTTGCTCCATCCTGGAATATCGTGCATACACCAGTAGCTTTCTTAAGAATCCAACATAGAGCTTTTTTATAAAGTAGATCTTCCTCACTCCTACCCTAGAAATCCTAAATAAATTGATCTGGAATGTGGTCCCAGGAAGCCTGCATATTTAGTAAGAATCCCAAGGTGATTTTATCACCAGTGAAATTTGAACCACGCTTTAAAAAATCACAGTATTAAAATAATTTGCTACATATCTGTAGAAGATAGAAGAAACTACTGAGTTTAATTTATTAAAAGATACATTTTGTTGCAACTTTTAAAAATCTGGTGAACTGACGTGAGAAAAAAAAAGATAAAATTATCAGAATTCCCAATCTCTAGGGGACTTAAGGCCAAGCAATGAAATTTGAGTACCTACTGTGCTGAAGAGTATGCAGAATCATCCAAGCCACACTATATAATGTCCACAATTCAACTTCAGGGAATGTAGTAAACTTGCCCAGAGTGATTTGTTTCTGCATGTCAAAGATCTGATGATTGAAAAGGATATTACCATGGATTCAGAAGCCTCTAATAATGGCCTGTCAGAGAGTGACCTCAAGGGGGCCTCCTAGATATCACAGGGTCCAAGACCGAGGGCTCTCTTTGGCACCAAGACACCCCACCCAGTGTGAGTAAATAGAACACACTAGCTTCCCATAGGGAAGGAAAGAAGAGGAGGGTAAGAGATTCCTATTTCACCTGCAGCAGCAGGGCGTCCCTAAGCTGGATTTTACAAGCCACACCTCTTTGTCTCTGCAGCACACTCTCCCTTCTCTGCCTTGCTCCTGGGGTGCAGATCTACCCCTAAATAAGAATAACTTCTTCCTTTACCTTAATGCTGGGATGATTTCACAAAACTATTCTTCCCCTAAAAATAAACTCTAGGCCTCTTTAGAAGGTATCACCTGAAATTCTATTTTTTTAAAAATGGACACCTCTCTGTTACTATGAATATTCCAGGAAAAGCTGCAGTAATATCTTCAGTTACTAACTAACTTCTCCCACTGTCTCCCTGCGTGGCTACTCCAGCAGTGACTCTCCAACTGGAAAGAGCTTGCTTGCTTGGCAGGAGGCCGACGCCAGTTCCTCTGAACATGCTTTGTAGTCTCCCCACAAGGAATCGCTCCCTGGAGTTAGAGTAATGGATGAAACTGGGCTCAAGATCATGAGGTGGGACCTGGCCATCATCCCTTTCAGGGTCATCTTGAGTGCCTCAACTCCTTTCTTCAGAATGTCATTTTGTTAAAATATTCATTCTTACCATTATATTTCAGACTCTTAAAGACATAATTTTAGTGGGATATGCCATATCCTCCTGATCTTGACTTTTCTTTATTATTCCGTGAACTTGTGTCTTTCGGCACTTTTCTTTGTGTTTCCTCAGGTCAGTTGCCTTAGGTCAGAAAGTCACTATTATCTCTTCCAAAAGCCAGGCAGATGGGAGGGAGAGAGTCTCAGTAATGAGGTTGGTTCTCAGGAGGCAGCATATTGAAATAATTGGGCTTTCTTAAGAGTTTAGATGTCAGCATTACTGATGAGACTATCATTGGCATGAGAGTGATGCTTTGTCTCCTTTTGTCACAAGTTACCCAGAGCTTGAATGGCTGCTTTGCAACAGGCTGCATAGAATCATTTTTCTCCAGACCTAGGAGAGCTTTCTCCTGTCACACAAATATTGATTGTTCCCACCAGTTAACTTGGTAGCAAGAGCTTGTGCTAGTGAACAGGGAGACCCTGCCTTTCATTGGAGCAGGAGGATTAGTCTAAGAGGTAATACCTACCCCACAACTTTCTCCCAGGGATGTGGGGAGGATTAATGAGATGCTATTTCCATTGCAATTTATGTTCTTCAGAAGAAAGGCGCTAAGTACTAGGTATTAGAATTAGGGGTTTTATAGGTAATCAAGCAAAGAAGATGTTCAACTGCTTCTAGTTACAAAAAGAAACTTTAGTCTGGGAGGTAGGGAACCCGTTG
Source organism: Heterocephalus glaber (assembly GCF_053883595.1). Taxonomy (NCBI): domain Eukaryota; kingdom Metazoa; phylum Chordata; class Mammalia; order Rodentia; family Bathyergidae; genus Heterocephalus; species Heterocephalus glaber. The sequence continues at coordinate 48,043,857 of NW_028258142.1, forward strand.
TCCTTCATGAAGCAAGGGACCAAGAAAGGAGTATCAAGTACTATCTCCCTTGCCAAGGTAGACCTGTCCTGACCTTGAGGCTGATGATATAAGCCTGCGATAGATAAATGTCATGGGGTCAGATGAAGACCTTAAGGCTTTTTTTCCCATATCTGCATCTGCCATCATTGACCAGTCTGCAGATTTGGCCCCTGGAGGGGAATGTGGCAAAAACATAAGCAAACCACTCTATCCACATGCTGGAGTACACAGTCACATTGTGCCCCACAGGGGCGGAAATGAAGAGTAAAGTGGTGAGGAGAAGGTCAGTTACAATTGCAATGTGTAAGGCACTGCCAATAAAGATGTTGATCTTCTCATGGCCACACAAAAGGGGAAGTAGCAGGGTTGGAATGTGATTCAAGTTTCAGAGCTTCCAATTTTAAAGTCCTGGTTTATTCTATTTTTTTACAGTGATGTGTGAGATAATTTCAGATGGTACCTGGAAAAACATTTTTAAAAATTTATTTTAATGTTTAGATTGGTTATTACTATAGATTAACATGTGTTAGAAATAAAACACAATTAACTCATGAAGTCTATGATTTTATAAATAGAATTGCTTGCAACAATGGTTCTCAACACTGATGACACATTAGAATCACCAGAAAGCCTTTTATTTTTTTTAAAAAAATCAGTGCTTAGCCTCATCCTAGACATTAAATCAAAATCTCTAGGAGGTACACTTACCCTAGAAATTGTATAAAAGCCAAGCCTTTAACTCACACTTTGGGGACACTTTGAATCTAAACTACAGCACTTCCTTCCCCTACTGCCCTCAGATTCTTCTGCCACAGGGTTTAGAAATGTGATTTTTTTCCTCTTTCGTGTTTGCCTTTTAACACCCCCACCCTATTCCACTAACTTGATCTTAAGACAGATTTTTTAAAAGGTATAAAGAATCTATAACATCCTCTTGGGTAGTGCATTACAAGTGACTTTCAATCTTCTTACTCATTAGTTCTGTTATTCATTATAGCTTCAGTCATAGAACAAGCATTTATCACACATCTAGTATGTACCGAGTCCTTTTTTGCTTTTCAGTATAGTCACAAATTTTCTCAGCGAGTAGGCATTGTTTGTATGATAAGATCAAATAAATCTTACAGCGACTTCCATCTTAAGGAAATTAGACAATGCATATGACTGCTCATTCCCAAGGCACCTCACAGCCTGACTCAGGGGAGAAAGAAGAGGACAAAGCTAGGGTACTCAGCCTCATCTGAGAGTCGCAAAAGAGCCATGCGAGAAAACTATAGGCATGTTGCTGTGCAAAATGGAGGATATAAAACTCATCCTGAGGCCCTGGAAAAGGGGTCCAAGCCCCTTTCCTCTATTCTTTCGTCTGTTAAATGGGGATAATGATACTTCGTGTTTACCTACCTCAGAGAGGCATTATCAGGTCTATTTAAAGGCTCTTCCCATGAAAGCTGCTGTGTAATTACCAAGAGCAGCTATGATAAAGAAACCTAAATACAACAGCAAATCAGCTGGAACAAATTCTCAAGGGAGTTTGCTTCTCTGGAAAATTTTAAGAAAAGGGTAGCAGCTCTCTTGTGGGAAGCTTTGAGTACATTCTGGTTAGGAGTAGAGGGCGGGCTAGCTGACTTTCAAGGCCTCCTTCTGGCCAAGGATTCGGGATCTTCCCTGCCTACTTTTTCCCCATGGCCTAGGCAATTTCCATTTGATGTTCCTCTTCCAAGTTTTTTTCAGATCTTGACTCCCAAACTCTTTCATCCCTGAAATGAATATAAAGCAAAGCATGCCCTTATGAGAGAGAGGGAAGAGAGGTTGCAATATGGGGAAAATATGGGAAGTCTTTAATGATTTTACGAAGAGGATTGAAGTAATGCATCATGAATGTCAGGCTTTGTTAAAATTCATTGACAAACTACATAGGATGGATTAAATGGGGCATGGGAAGCAGAGGCACCACTACTACCTGCTCTAGAGAACCACCCCAACTGAAGGCGAAGATGGTAGCTTAGCTGGAATGAGGAAAGATTTAAGCACTACAGCTACAGAGTCCACAGAAGACAGCAAGGAAGTAGGAGAAAAGTAGAAGATACCTTAAAATTTGGTGACTCAGGTGTCCTAAGGTTTGTTGCCTATCTTAACTGCAATACTGGAAGCCAGGAGAGTAAGTTGAATTTATGAATAAGGTCTGCATCAGTGTCTTTGTAGGAAGCCCAGTGCTTCAAAATTTTTGTTAGTATTGCTTATGCAATAAATATTCTGGTTATTGATAAACAGTGAAACATATGGTATCTGAAAAGTTTCTAAACAATAAAAAAATTCCAAACTTCCAAAGGTTATTTTCAAATGAGAGCTTTGTAAGGTCAATAATTATGCATAATAACAGTTGCTGTCATTTATCAATTGATTACTATGGGAATAACATAAATATTTTTTGTATGTAGTGCTGATTCCTATATCTGGTAAATATTTGGTAAAATTGCTACAACCCTCCAACCCCATGCCCTGTGGAAATCCAAAACTCATTGCTATGGACTCAACGTCTGGTTCCAGGCCCTTCAGAATTCATGTGTGAAACTCAAATCCCCAGTGTGACCATATTTGGATAGGGGACCCTTGGGAGATAATTAGGCTATGAAAAGGAGCCTTTGTGATGAGATCAGTGCCCTGATAGGAAGGAACAGAAAGGTGCTTCCATTTCTCAACTCCTTCTACCTCATGAGGACAGAAATAGGAAGCTGTCCCTAACCAGGAAACCTTGCTCTTGTATTTCCCACCCTCCAGAACAAATGTCTATTGTCCCAGCAACTAATCTGAGTGTTTTTGTTACAGCAGCCTGAACTCACTCATACACCAGTCTTCGTGTCTGTGGATCCCCAGAGGCTTGTGTATTCCTGGCCTTTCCTATCTCCCAGATCACTTTCATATATAGTTACCAAACTACCAAATGGGAAGTGTGTCTAAAATGCTCAGCCATCATGAGATTAGTAATGTGCACTGATATTGGAAGGTCACAGGAAACAGTCATAACTTTATTCAAACTTTCCCAATCTCTACCTACTGGTGCACTTTGAAAGCATCCATTTGTTTCTTCTTTCACTGGTCAGAGATTTTGGCCTCTCAAGGTGTCTGCAGCACAAAGGGCCCTTGTTGGCTGGAGGGCCTGGCTTTAGAAGGTGGTTTGGGTTACAAGTACCAACTACTTAGTTTCCACTTACATCTTGGTGACTTCATTTAAACTGCACAGCATTCTTGTAAGAGGGAATGATTGGTCCCACCTTATAGATAAGGAGACTGAGGCTGAGTCAGTCTAAAGATACAGTAGAAAGAGAATTTAAATTCAGGTCTGATTGACTCTTAACATGGAATTTTGAGAGATGGTGTAGTGGTTATCTCCTGTTTACTCACCCCTTCAAAGCTGCTTAGTTTTTCCATCAATTCTTTGTTCTGAAAAGATGGCCAAATACTCTTGAAGTCCTCATGGAGAGAATTAAAGTAAAGACCCGGTGATTTAGTATCATTTCACAGAATATGTTAGGATAATTTTAAAAATTAAAAAATGGGAAAAAAAATTCTTTATTCTTTTTTAGCAATAAAATTTGGATAAGGACGGAGGGCAATCACTGGTTAAACTTGCAAATTGTGCAAAGGAATGGATCGTACCGATGATGACAATGACAATGACAGACAGCTGACATTCGGCAGTGCTTTAAATGTTACATATACCCTGTCTTTTAACACTGAAAATTAAAAAAATCCGTGCTTCGGTTCTCTTGTTATTCCTACTTTACAAGTAAAGAGGGTCAAAGAGGCCAGCCCAAGCTCACTCATCTCAGCCTTTTGCCCTAACTACCAGGCAGGTCTACCTTAAGAATGGTGATGGCTTCCACAGCTGCCCCCTGGAAGATGCAACTAAGCACTAAGAGGAAAAAGAAATTTACTTCTTCTTTCTATCATATTGAGTCCTCAGAAGAGTACTTGGAACAAAGAAGGAGCTCAATTAATAATTGCTAAATAATAAATGAATTGAAACAAAATATCTAAATCCATAGAGGGCATAAAAACCATAAGAATATGTAGTTATGCACGTCTGTTGGAAAAATTTTAGAAGAAGTATGAGATAAAAAAGACTTAGCTTGAGAACACTTGCTTTAAAAACAAAATCCTTATTGGTAGTCATCTAGAAACTGAATGGGAACACAATACTGCATTGTGACTGCGAAAAGACTATTGTGATTTTAAAGGCCTTGAGTATTTGTCATCTATCATATCTTGATGTTATATTGCATATGGTTTTGACTTTTGCATTTCAAAAGGAACTGTGATAGTCTAGAATATACTCAAAGGAAGTAACCAGGACGATGAGGAAAATGGAAGTCTTTTCAAAAAGAAATGGGGATTTTTCAGCATGGAGAAGAGGAGGCATCTGGCAATTATCTCCAGTATTTTAATTTGTCCGTGCTGTATAGCAATGATGGTGAACCTTTCAGAGACCAAGTCCCCAAACTGCAACCCAAAACCCACTTAATTATTGCAATATGCCAACTCTCCAATTAAACCTGAACACTGAGGTTTTAGTTCATAAAAAAACAATTCATACATTATTAACATCTTTTGTCTTAAAAGAAAAAACAGAACAACACACATGTCATAGGTTTCCCACCTCTGCTCTGTAGACTTTTCTCTAGAAGACCTAGGTAGGTTATGCAACTCAGCATATGGAGAAAAATATATATCTAACACAACTACCCGACAACCTTCAACAACAGAGCAGATTTAGAAAACTAAGCTCCATTATATACTTCTAAATGGGCAAGAATAATCGATTACTTATTGAAAATACTAAAAGGATTTCTACATTATGCACAGAACTGGACCAAGTCAGTGGTCCCAAGTCTGGCTGAGTGTTAGAATCATCTTGAAGGCTGTGGAATAGATTGATTTTTAAGTCCTCCTCCCATTGAATCACAATTTCTGAGAGTTTAGAGCTGAGATCTACATCAGGAATCTAAAATTTTTAATTCCCTCAGATGATCTTGATAACTTGCCAAAGCTGAAATCACTGAACCAGATTGTTTCAAAATTTTCTTTCAACTGCATGACTTAATTCTTAGAACATTGCAGAGTACCTTGTCTTATAAATAAATGAAAATCATTTAGAGTTCCCTAATGAATTTTGTCTAAGAGCATACAGTATCTCTAAAGTCCCTGCAAACCAGCTTATTTCTTCAAGACGGTAAAACTCTCTTTGCAATCTGCTAAATGAAAACTTTTTTCATGTATCATGGGAAGGGCAACTTTATCTGGCCTGTTTCTCAATTATTACAGTTCCAAATCACTGAAATACAAATAAATGAGATTTTGCCCTACTTAGAATGCAAGTATGATGAAAAATTTGTTTACATCAAGAGGTTTTAGGTCATCTTTCAATCATTCATCCCTGGAACCAAAGTAGGAATGCACGTGAGCATGCACACATGAGCCCACACACCCAAATGTGACACATGGTAAATGTTGGGCAATTACTGAGATGGAACAAAGGAGAACTTCAAATTCCATCACCTTGTATTTTGGGATGCAAGAATCTAGAGGCTCAAATTAAAGGCATCCAAATAATATTATCAATTATGACACACTGAACCTTTTATTTATTTAAATGTCTCTACTTTCTTATCTTTTAAATACATTATTTTGGTCCTAGTGGTGCTTAAATGAGAAATGAAAGGAATATTTTTAAAATAATAAAAGCTATCAAGTGAACCTATTAATTTTGATTACACTGGTTTCCTATATAAAGGGCTTCTAAGAATATATATCATGTTGTCAGATGAAGTAGCTCTAATTATCGCAATAAAGCTACATTTGTAGATTTTTGTCTAATCTAAAATTAAACCTGTAAAGCTCTGCTGGAGTTATTTTGAAAAGTATAACTGAAAACTCCTTCAACACAGTTAGTATAGATTCTTTTAATTTTATTTTTCCAATTCACAAGGTATCTTTGCTTCATGGCATTTTCAAATTGAAGTTCACACACATCAAATAAATGGCATGATAATCAGGGGCTCAATATCTAATACACATTCATTATTATCTGTCATTATTGTCACAGTCACTGTTATAATTGCACATAGTAAAATCCTGAAAGCTTTGCCGCAGGAATTATTCACATGTGTTACTTTCTAGGAATAATTGAAAAGTTGACATTGTATTTTTATCAAAGTAAAATATGCAACAGTTTTTCTCATTTGTACTATTCTTAAGCAATAAGAAATGTGCGGTAGTCTCTATTAATCCCTTTATGTGGATCCAGAAAGTTTCATAGTTTTATGTAATGCCCAAATGTATATTCCCTTATAACAACGACGGGAACTTTCTCAGTCTTCTGTAAAATACACAGTTAGACCTGCCACACTGGCCTGTTTTGAGAGTCAAAAGAGAAAATGATGAGAAAAACACTCAGATGTGTTCTGCTACTTTTTATGGTCTTTCTTCTATATCATGCAACTTCTCACATACTTTATTTTTGGCTTGTATGTGGTTTACCCTCACAACATAGAGCTTTAAGCTTCATTTAGAATTAACTAATATTGATACCATGTTGGAAAATTGAGAAGCACAAGCTTTACAGACAAAATACTCCAAATTAAATAAATGATGATATAAATCTAACCATGCAAAAGGTTTCAAATGTATCTACACTCACTAAGAGGGCCAAACATAATGGAATGAAAGCACTGCCACTTGTTAGAAAACACACAACCAAAGAGAATAGATGAGATTTCCTTTTCCTCCATGCAATTGTTCACCACATTGTCTGTGGAGACTTGCGTCATTTAGAGGTTTGTCTTGGTTATGTGCTGTCTTACATTACTGCTAGTCTACTAGCCCTTGAATCATGTCACTGTTGGCAAGAGTGGACGTCATTACCATTTGCCAACTGTTCAGTAGCTTATGTATTGAAAGTCTCAGTCCAGTTCTTAGAGGACAGATGGAAATGGTTGTGCTATGGGCAGAGAGCACAAAGACTGTAGATCCTCTTCTCACCCACAGAGAGTCATGTGGAAAATCACCAGTGAGAATGGTCCGGGAAAGCTGGTCTCATCAATGCACAAGATGACCTTACACACATATTTGAGTCATGCATTTATCTCCCTTCGTCACCCATTAGACACATTTTACACCGGTATATTTATCAATGAAAGCGGAGATTTAATCATATTGCTTTTCTCACAAGCACCACCTCAACGAGTCCTTGTCTATCCCGTCCAGGTTATTCTCTCTCTCCCATCTGCAGTCTGGCAGCACGAGCATGTGTGATGTCGGGACAGCCACAGAATCATGACTTGCAGTAGAATAGGTCTGGATACACCTGGTAACTTGCTGCAACCTAAAAAAGACTATTTGTTTCCATCTTGCCTTCTCTCACACACACAGTGATTATTTGGACTAAAAGCTACAATAAAGAAGCGACCATATATCAGTTCTGTGACCATGCATTAATGAAATTGGATGCCACATAAATTATGTGTGTGTTATTTCCAAATATAAAAGAGATGAGCACTGCTCTGATTTTCCTTAATCCTTCTCACAAATCCATTCCAATTACTGAAATCCTCAATGTATGGGATTCTTTGCTGTTTTATTCTGTTTTTCCTTACCAACTGGTGATCTGTAAAGTATAAACACTTCAAGGGTACATTAAATTTAGAGAAGTTGAATTTGTTTGTTTCTCTTTTTCCTCAGCTATATCCACAGTGACAAAATTAAGGTAGTAAGCTGCTGTTGCATTAGCCATTCTTCTGTAAGTACAGCGCCCTCTATCGATAAGTGAAGAACACAGGAGTTTCTCCAGAAGGTTTTTTTCTACTGAGGCTTCCGCAATGCCTTCAATGGCACCAGAGTTTCGTCAAAGGAATTCTCTTGTCCCCTTCCTTCACGTGGAAATATCATGAACTGTATTCAGTTAACTCTCTGAATGTTAGGTTCTTAACCAACAAACACTGCCTCTCCACAGGGCTCATTTTGCCAAGCATCCTTGAATCAGAACGGGTTGAATATGTAATAACAGATTCAGAGCCACACTATGGGTTGTGATCATATTTAAGGTGAACCTTTCTCTATTTATTGACTTTTTTCTTCCATCATGGTTGTTCCATTTCCTCTACCACCACCTTGAGCCTTTCAGGTAAATGAGAAGTTCAATTGTATGTAAAGTGACTGTTAAATCAGCAGGCCCCTTGTGGGGGTCTGGGCCTCCTCTCCTTGCTTCAGTGGCATGTGTGCTCCATCCATTACTGTTTCCTAGGATTGTACATCCATCAGGTCGCTTGTGGGGGCCAGGGTGCGTCTTATAGCTTTTACTGCATATGAGACATTGCAGGCCTGTTCTCAGGAACTGCCAGGCAGACTGGGAATCATAGTCACGGTTAATAGCAGCGAATTGCTAGCTCTTGATGGGTGGGTAGTCACTCCTTTCAGTGGTTGCCCCCTGGGGGAGAAGGTAGAAAAACAGAGGGAGGGAATTAGAGTGACTTTGCACAGCTGAGCAGGTTCATGCCGCTGGATCAGTGGCAAGCATTGGCAGGGCTCCACTCTGGGGAGGCTCACAACAACATCAGTCTCGTCTTTACCAATTGGCGCTGCTGTATTGCCAGTGGTGCACAGGGGGAGAGCGGAGGGGAGGGGGAGCCGGGAGTGGAAAGAGGGGCTGGAGCCAGAAGTCGAAGCTAAATTAAACAAACAAACAAAAATTCATGTTTAAACTGGTTAGCACACCCCAGTCAGTCCTGTGCTACTAATTGTACCAAACTGGTATTTGAAGTTCCAAGGGTGATTAAAGAGTTGGCTCACAAACTCTCTGCATAACCTTAATTTTTTCAAGGTTCTTTGAGTGGAGAATGGCTTATAATAATGATTTTGACTAATACAATTTTTGACATGCAACTTTAATGCTTAACCTTAGTACAACTCCAGAGCATTTCATGTGTACTCAGCTGTAAAGAGTGATGATTTAAAGGGATAATATAAGAAAAAGGTCGTTCTAGAATGAACCTCTAACAAATTGCATAAAGGGAAGCTTATTATTCCATGAGTATAAAGATATGCAGCTCTTCTGATCATTTTTCTGCTTGGTTCAAAAAAAATTGTTGAGACACGAATAGGAGAAGAAACAGGAAAAAATGAAATAGAAATCTGCAAGCAAGGAACATTCTTTTGATGGTTATGATTTCGTCGCCACTAAAAAGATTCTACAATAATGGGGTTATTCATCTCCTCTTTTGTTTTGGGTGAAGAATTCGCTCTAACAAGAAAATGCTGTTATTGGTCGGAGGGCTGCCTCCTGGACCGGACCGGCTCCCCAGCAATTTGGTTCAGTATTATGACGATGAAAAGAAGACATGGAAAATACTCACAAGTGAGTGTACTTATTTATTTACTCACCTATTTGTTTTAGGTTAGAGCTGTCTTGATGAACTAAAAAACATGTTTAATCAAATTAGACATTTTATTGATTTGTTACCCTTAGGAAGTTTGTTTACGTACCACTGGGGACTTGGAGCAAAAGACTAAATTAACATTGCAGAGGTGGCCAGTTTGGTAGTCAAATGGGCCTAAATTAAAACTGCCTAAAATCACTGTATTGGTTTATGTTTGCACATGTTGTTGGAATGGATGAGGGTGAGGCCGGGTGAAGGGTACAGAGATAGTCCCCAAAAATGCTTCAGTTAGGTTTTTACGGTCAATTGAAAAATAAAATGTTGGTGAATAGCATTAGTACGTTTGTTCACGTTAAAATAGTTGTTTAGTTCGTTGTCTCTGAAACTAACATTCATTTTGCCTTTTAGGCATTTTGTTCATTAGGCTTTACTTCCTAGGACTGGGTCTTGTGGAAATTCCCCCTTAGATGCCCCACCGCCGGGGTGGACACATTCATGGCCTGTCCCCACTGCATTAAATTGTGCTTGCAGACTTCCAGCCATGGGTCTCCTCCTCCCTGCCTTACAGCGTGATTGTGTTTTACAGCAAACCTCTTGCCTTAGGCACTGAGATTTGGAACTTACTGTTACATCGGTTATGATTCCCAATCTGACTCAGTCATGGAATCAAAACTCATCGTTTCTTGAGTGCAGCAGGCTGTGTGCACCAGTCCCCTTGTGGGCACAGTGGCTGCACTGGTCAATAAAACTAAATTTTAACTGTCAAAATTGCCCAGAGCTGTAGAGATAAAATAATAAACGAGAAATTTTGATCCATAAATCAAAGCCATACATTGAAAACCGACGAAAGTGAAAGTTAGATTTTCTTATCGTGTGTGTCTTTTAAGCAGTTATATATTTTATCAGATTGTTTTTAAAAATCATTTCCTTTGCTCTTCCTGAAAGGCCTTTACAATAATAGAAACAGGGCAAGAGTTTGCCCATAAGAGCAGAAGAGGAGCAAAGACATGTGAGGGAGGCGGAGCTTGAAATAATACATTTTGAAGCTCGCTAACCCAGCAAAACCTGCTGTAGCACTGCCCGGGAGCTGCAGCGTGAAATCTCCCTGGGCACCACTCTACTACAGCTGCAGTGAAGAAGTGGCAGAATAGTAACAGCAAGACCAAGAAGGAAGAAATACAAATAAGTTAGAGATGTCTTACACTGGTTTTTATTCTTTTTGATGACAATGACATCAATAGTGGTTTGAGGGCTGGGGATTTAGCTCAGTGGTTCTGGCGCCTGCCTCACAAGCGCAAGGTCCTGAGTTCGATCCCCGGTACAAAAAAAAAAAAATAGTGGTTTAAGTATCTGAGTGAATAATCCAGCTATATTTTAAAGATGCATCAAAAACCAAAGCTAAAATGAAACCATATAACCAATTATTTGACACTTGGTCAATAGAGAAAGCAGGACATATGGGGCCCAGCAGGAAGAGAGAAAAGAGAAAGGACAAAAGTTTGTCAGAGAGAGAGGGAACAGAAAATCAGAGCATAAGGGACAGGGAAACATTAGACTCCATTAATAAATATTCTGTATTCACAAATGCACTTGTTTTTCCAAATACATTGAGCTATTTCCAAATTGCTACTTATTTGAAGCCCTGTAGTAAAGGCAAAAAAGATTGATTAAAGCATCATGAACAATATCTACAGAAAGTCTTGTGTTTATTTTAAACCTTGCTCAGAATAGATTGATTATAAAACTGATTTAGGGCAATAAGCCCAAACTGGGACACTTCTAAGCATGAAATGGAGTCTACTAGTTATGCCGGGACAATGGTGAGACTAGACCACGTGGTAACCTAACTTAAAGTATCCCATTGCCTGATTTAAAACCCCATTTAGAAAAATGTAGTAAGAAAACATGAACCTCAAATCCTTGTTCATAACCAGACCTCTGACTTTGAGCGGGTCATATAAATATTCTCACAGGTTCTCCATTTTGTTGGTCATTTGCGCATAGAGCATATACTTAGTAACTTGCAGGTATTATTACTATTATTTTAACAACACTGCTAATATTAGCACATGGGCTGTATCTTTATACTTTAGAGGCATTTGTCAACACAAGCTCTCCCTGTAAAGGGGAATAAAAATAACACTGTGACAACATGACATTTCAGTCCACATTGCTCCAGAGTAGCTCTATTTTCCATAGTTCTCGTATGTCAGATATAATAATCTGCAGATTAAGAGGTAACAATATATGGATATTCATTGACTCAACTTGTCAGATTACATAGAAATGAATGCATAAATGTAGAAAAGTTCTCATAATAGGAACATATTTAAAGATCTCGAACCCTACCTTTCTACTTAGACCTATTCAAATCTTTAAGGCAAATGTCTACTCTACTTAACATTCATTTCACTGGAACTTGTACTTTTAAAAAATGGACTTTATTTCCTGTTAGATTGTGATTATATGGCCCCAAGTGAGGACATATTTTTTATGTTTGCTAAAGGATTGGATATATTTTTGTTGGTGTTTTATATTTTTAAATAAGAATATTTTTACTTGGCCAAATTTGAATATATAGTAACTGACATTTCTATAGTATTTGGGCCATGTAATAATAAAGAAAGAAATATTTCTTACGAGACTATGAAAACATCTAAATTTGCCCCAAATCTGATGAAATGTTAGGAATTTACTGTCATCCTTGAAGATGAGGATGACAGTTCAAGGTAGGAGACAGTCTCCTTGCATGGGATCTGCTTATTTAGTGCATGTCTTCATACGGACTCACAAGTGAACTATGAAGTCTCTAAAACTGAGGTCAAACAGAGCTTCTGAACCTTAGCATCCTTTGCACACTCAGCTCAAGCAAACATTTCTCACTGTGTCTGGCAGGCATACTCCCCTCAAGAAATACACTGGGGAACCCTTCCTCGAGTCCCACTGTTTATCCCATCCTCTAACAGAGAAGAATTTAAAGGATTTTTGAAATGCTACATGAGGGGCACACTCAAGAAGTAACAAACTGAATAGAGTAGAAGTAAGGGAGAGGGGAAAAATGGGTATATGCAACATAAAGAAACACAATCCAAATAATCAGCCAAGCAGTGGTTTGATTGATCCACCCAAACTGCAAAGAGAACGTAAAACTGTTTGGAGAACATGCTGACACAGACTGCATTTTATCTTCCTTTTGGGGGCAATCAGTTAATATAAGATGGTATAATTGATCTTTAAGAATAGTGACAGAGCTCCCCAGCCTCTGTCAGAAAAAGTACTGAGAAATAACATGTAAAAATGACTGCAAACCCCCTTTGTCAATGTGAAGTGCTCAGTATAACAATAAAATTGGCTATTGTTGTTCCCTGCCTGTTAATAATAAAAGGGAAGTTGAGATGCACTTTCATTCATTTTTATTTTACAGTACTGCTTTTCTTACATTTCTCACTCCTGCATGCAGTCTCCCGTTTCATTCTTAACTTATTAGAAAGCAGTACAGGAGACATGAATACTAAAATGGCCAATGCAAAAAAAAAAAAAAAAGGCCTCCTGACTCTGCAGGCCCTAAATCCTCAGCACAAAGATTAAAGGAAACAGTTTCCATAATCACTGTATGCTCCTTTGCAACAGATTTCTTACACACCCAAGTTTTCATGAAGTCTGAATTTGGAAGGACCTTACACCTTTCTCTGAGACAGCTCTGGAGAGTTCTCTACTTCATTTATATTCCCAGTAGGTCAATTTTAATACCAATGGGTGAAGGTAGTTCCCAAGCACTGGCTTTCCGTTTCCTATGTTTGGAATAAGAGGATCTATTTATGAGGTGCCTCTTGGTTGGCTTTCTTTGAGCAATGTCAGAAGAAAGGACTTCAAAATACAGATTTATCCTTCCATATATTAATGATGACCTTCCCTTAATAACATTAAGCTAAAAATTGCAGAGCTAACTGAGAAAAGTTTGTTCCTTTTTTGACCACTGTAAGTTCTCTTCATTAGAAGCAGGGGGAATGTCTTTTTCCCACTACTCTTTAGTTGATTTGCAATGCTGTCCTCTACTTTGTAGTGCAAAGATGTGGGAACCTTCTATTTTTCAGCCATAAAAAATAAAGCAAATGTGTCATTGTTTCCTGGCTTGTCTCCCCTAGCTTGTGGAGGACACTTAAGTTGATCCCATCCACACAGGAAGCCCTATGGCTGGTTGTCATCAGTTTCTTTTAGAAGAATCACAAAGATCAGAAAGCTAGTGGACATTTCATACATGTTTTTAAAAAGATACTTTCAATAAATACCAAAGGAATAGTAAATGAGAAAACAAACTTTATGTTAGACATAGAACTTCAGTTCCAAGAGATAAATAAAGGTTTGATCACATTCAACATCTGAGCGATGAAGGTGGGTCTAATTGTTAGTTATTCAAATAATAAGACTGCATTTGGATACATTTGGTAGGAAGTCTTTCCTTGGCTCTTCTGTTTCTTGATTTTGGTCTATTTCTGTACTTTGAGGGCATATTGAGAGAAAGTCAAGTTAGACAAAAGCTAGCAATAATTTCTTATAATTGTTTGTTTTCAAGGAAATAAAAGGTAAGCTCAATTAAGGGGTTTGTACATGTGAGTTTCCTTTGTTCATATTATTTTTATTACCAAGAACCAAAATCCACAAATCCACAAATTATTTAATTTCTAGACAGATATGTAAAGTTTATAGATATCACATTTCTCAGTGCAGAAGAATTTCCAGAATGACTCTGAAAATACCTGGGGAAAATTGAGATTTATTTACAGACCTCATTCTGTTATTTAGCAAGCAATTGTTGAATCCCCATTCTGTGTTGGATGGTAGGGTAAAACATGCATACAATGATCTCCCCTGTCAATAACCTAAGGAGGCGACTATATGGTAAACTAAAAGATAGGGAGGAAATCCCAGGGTACTGTGGGAGTATGAAATGGGCCAATGATGTGGACACGGGAGGAGAAGGGAGCGCTCTTATAAGTGACTTTCTTTAATTCTAAGGAAATTGGTACAAATTACCTAGGCAAAGAGCTGCGTGGGAGAGAATTTCAGTAGGGAAGTCTAGTTTTGAAAGTGTCAAAAAGCAAGAGATTATAGTGCCTTCTAAAAATTGATATAAATGTGTTTATCTATGGAGAGCCTAAGGTTGAATTAGTAAGTGACGGAACCAGAGAGTTTTTTTTAAAAAAGGTGCTATGTAATATGAAAACTGTTTCAAGGAATTGTCCAGATAGGTTCAAGAGTTAAGAATTTGAGCCTGATGATGTAGCTTCGTGATGGAGTGAGTGCTTGCCTGGCATGTGCAAGGACTAGGGTTTGAGTCACAGAATCACCCAAAAAAATGAAGGAAAATTAAAAATTTTGAATAAGGAAACTCCTCTAATTTTTTGTTTACAGTGTTAGTAAAAATACAATGAACTAAAGATTTTATATAATAGCGTAGCAGTTTATGTCTCTTAGCTTGGAATTTTTAATTTCAGTTCATGGGGCAATTGTTTCCATGAATTTGGGCAAAATAAAAGAGAGGAAGAACTGTATCTTGACTTTTTAAATATGTTATCATCTAATTTTACCTTCAATGAGCTCAATTCTAATTTGAAATACATGGCTGCACATTGCTATATAATTTGAATTATTT
This sequence comes from Heterocephalus glaber, assembly GCF_053883595.1. Classification (NCBI taxonomy): domain Eukaryota; kingdom Metazoa; phylum Chordata; class Mammalia; order Rodentia; family Bathyergidae; genus Heterocephalus; species Heterocephalus glaber. The sequence continues at coordinate 48,058,962 of NW_028258142.1, forward strand.
GCTTCTGTGTATTCATGCACCAGTGCATTAGTGGATTTTTCATAGATTTTTTAAAAAAATACATGTGGTGGTCACTCCAAATACTGTATTTCAAGTAAGCTGGGTGCCCAGAAAAACCAGTTGACTTTATTTGGCTATCTCTCATTTATTTTTGGTTTATACTTCCTTTGAATATAGTAATTGCTTTTTCTCCAGGGAATAGCATGTGTACAAATAATTCCAATGCCTTCTTCACACACAATCTGTGGTACCTGCTACTGAGTCTGGCATGAAGGAGGTTTACGTCATAAAGGCTGCTTAAATTTACTGTGTGTCATTCCTAAGCAAATTACAGGCAAAGTCTGGCAAACCATTAAATGTAAGTACTGAAAGACTTAATGATCTTGCCCATTCTTCTCATGTTGCACACTCATTTCATTCACTCAGCAAATGCAATTGATTATCTGCTATATCACAGAGATCATGCTAAGCACAGAAAATACAATGCTGAGATAAAACAAGTATCAGCATGTCCTCACCAAGTTTAGAGTTTAATGATGGAATCCAACATTAATCAATAATCCCAGGTAATAATATATCATAACAAAATGTAATAGTGCTCTGAAGGAAGAGTATAAACTATAGATCTTGTACTGGAGAGACTTGATCTTGTTTAGGAGTTGTGGAGAATATCTCCAAAGATTGGCAGTTGAGCTGAGGACTAAGGATTAACAGGAGTTAGGCAGGTGCCCTGGTAAGGATGTGAAATAAAATTGCTCTGGGTTAGTTAAGAGCAAGTGCAAAGACCTTACAAAACAAAATCTATGGCTAAACTCAAAAAAGGAAGAAAAATAAAATATGGGTAAAGATCTTAGCAAAAGCTAACCATGTGAAAACTTCCAGAATAGGCTCACAATTTGATCATTACTTGAAGTGAATTGGAGACATTATACCCAGAATATCATGATGACTTAATGGAAGAGGGAGGAATGGAACAATGGTCTTTGAATCTCCATCAAACAGTGCTGCACCAATCCGCTTGACCAAAAAGTGCCAAAAGAGTCCAAGTAGATGAACAACATTTAATCTGCATAGATCCATTTCAAGCATGAAAACCTAGAAGGATCCAATGTTCTTGGCATAGTACCGCATTCATGGACTAAAACTAGTATAGGCTAATTGAATGACTAACCCATACCTACAGGTCAAGAATATGATATAGACTTACGGACTAACTGGCAAATTACGAGGTGTGACAAAATTTGCATTTAAAATGACTAACAAGCCATAATCGATGCAAATTTCTTGACATTTTATTTATGTCTTGGAAGCAGCATAGTGTCAAAAATGAAACTATACACACATATATACAAAAATACAGAGTAACATCTTAAGGGTCAAATAGGTCTAAATTGCAATACATCTCCAGATATTTGTTAACTGGGTGACTTGGCCAAGCTGCCTGCTCCCTGATCTTTCTGTTTCTCACCTGCATATTGAAAATAATTATACTCACCTCATAATGGTTATTGTGAGAATTAAATATCACAAATAAATCTTCAGGTTCCATATCTAAAATATAGTTGTTCCTCAATTTTTTTGTTTAATTTGCATTTTTTTCAATTAGTCAGAGAAAACTACAGATTAGCTCTTGTCTCATGTTCATCTAAATTTTAAAAAGACAAACCATAATTCAGAATGAAATTTCTAATTCTAGCATAAAGTTTGTATGTATCAGTCAGGGGCTAGATTGTGTTGCAGTAACAAACAACCCTAAAATCTCAGAGAATTATACTAACAACAAATTAGTTTCTCACTCATGCTACATATCCAACATAGGTAGACCAAGAACATCTGCTCCAGAGTCATCCAGGGGTCCAGGCATGTCGGGCTCATTCTGACATGTGCACAGTAGAAAGAAGGAACATGCTAGAGTCTTACATGAATTTTTATTACTTCCGCTCAATCACAGGGCCACACAACTGCTTGGAGAGAGTGGAAAAATGCAATCTTACCATGGTTCAGTAGGAAGAGAACCAGACAATTTTGCACCCAAAGCAATGTGGGTACTATTGGTCCTATCAGACATCAAATCTTGAGTGTCTGCTCTTAATTGTCCTCAACATCTCCTCACCCCTCACCCCAAGAAGACATCACCCCAAACAATCAAGCTTGTTATGAAAGATCTTTGGGAGATGGACAATCATCTCAACATCAGGCTTATTTGATATTTCTCTTAATCTCAACAGAAATGAAAGACAAATTATCTGACCCTTCATACAGAACACACAATGATGAAATTCACCCAAGTGGATACTTTCCTTTGAAAAGAGCATGTCAATTTAGCAATCCCACCAAACAGACATGGTGAAGAGCTTCTATCCAAGAAGTGGTTGTGTTGCTTGATTAGAACCCAGTCCTATTCTGCCCATTATCATTTGTTCTCTGTGGTCCCAAGCTCTATGGAACAGCCTTTTTTTTCCCTTCATCTTCCTTGGCAATATTTGAAGTGAGGCATATATTCCTCCTAGAAGCTGAAGAATTTCCTAAGGACATTTCACAGCTGTAAATGTTTATAAAACAATGGTGGTTTCTAAGTCTGTAATTATTGGCCCCCTCTTTGAGACCAGGCCGGAGGACCTTTGGACACCAAACTTTCTGGAAAACTTAGCTGTTTCCTTACTTTCCATCCAGTGACTATGTCCACATTTATATATATATATATATATATATATATATATATAAATGTGGACATAGTATATATTAGTATATATATATATAACATTGATTTTTCTTTTGTTTTCTTGACCTTGTTTCTTTCTCTTTTTTGTGCACATATGTGTACAGACACACACACACACACCCTCTAGTGTTCTCTATCTTTGTGTATCTATCAGACTTCAACAGGAAGGTTTTTTTATTCACCTCCTTGAGTTAAAATTTTTTGTGTGTCCTATCCTTAATTGAAACTTTCTTTGAAGACATTCTCAGTGAAATTACTGTGGAAGCCATATCTTTAATTTTCTCTTTTTTTGTTCAAAATTCCTCTTAATTACATCTTTTACCATATGAGGTTGAACATCATCACTTCAAAGGCTACACTTACCTAGATTTTTGGACTCTATTTCCTTTCCCTCTTACTTACAAATGGGGCATTTTTCTCCTCTGAGATCATCACTTTTTTTTTTGGTAGATCTTGCCAACCAAAGCCAACAGCAACCAATATACACTATCAACATTCTGTTTTCTAACCTCCTCTCTTGGAGGTGGAAGCTCATTAAATAACTGATTAGCCTTCGAAGTTAAGAACAAATAGTTTTACCAAGTGATTTTCCACACCACAGCATGCATTTCCTACTTTCCCCCACCACATATCAGTTTCCTTGTCACCAGCCACCAGACCTTCTTGCTACCAATACCTGTATCAGTCAGGTTTGTCTTCATGGTGACTAATACAAGTAAAGATTTATTTCTTTTCATGTCACATGTCTATGGCAAATTAACTGGGCATCTGTTCCACATCTTCTCTTTCTTGTACTCAGACTGATAGAAACTCACTACTTGGCATATTATCATTGCCATGACAAAGGAGAAGAAAATTTCACACTGATTCTAGAAGCTTCTTCCCTCAATTCAAACATGTATTGTCAAAAGCAAATTACATGGCCACACCTAATTCCAAAGTTGGTGAAGAAGTGGAATCTTCCTGAGGTGTTGAAAGGAGGATAATTAGAATATTTATTCAGTAGCCTTTCTTAGTCCATCATCTGTTGCTAATAAGTGACTTTTCTACCACAAACCGGGTAAGTTTTAAAGAGGTTTTTTTTGGCTCACAGTTCAGGTCCAAGGGCAAGGGCATCTCTTGGTTATGACCTTCTTGCTGGCAGAAACCCAAAGATACACAAGGCTAAAGACAATGCACATAAGCACTCTAGAGTCTTCCTCCTCTTAAAAGCCACAGTGTTCAACCACAAGGGCCCATCCCTGGTGACCTTATCAAATTCTAATTACATCCCAAAGGCCCATCTCCAAACACCATAGTCAGATTAAGTTTCCACTCCCTTAATATCTTACAATGAGGATTAAATTGCAATATGAGTTTTGGAGGAGAAAATCCCGTATTCAAACCTCAATGACTTCACCAGTGTGCCCTTGTGTTCAACAAATATTTGGTTCGTTCTTCACATGCAAAATATTCTCATTCCTTCAGTGAAAGTTATTAGTCAGGTAGATGCCTACTCTGTCTTTTCTACATTTCCTGACTATTTATTATCAGGACTGATACTGAGCTCAAAAGAATAGATGCCTGTATATTACAGGAAACATTTAGAAATTCATTCCTAATATTAGTATAATGCTTTCAAGGTGAAATTTTTTCAAATTTTGACTCTCCTCAAATAATTTAAAGGTATTCAAGTTTATATATTCTTCATTATTTCTACTTATTACATGTAGGCTCTTATATGCCTATAATATAGTTACAGATATACAAATTATACAGATATATAAATTATATAGGTACAGATAATTCTTATAGAACCATATTTTTTTTTATCAGTGAGCCATCATTTAAAAAGAAAGACTGGAAATGATTTTTGATGACAAAACAAAAAAGAGAAAGAGAATTTCAGTGAGTGACTATTATATAAGTGAACTGGTTTGGATATTTTTTTTTTCCAAATCCATGAAATGATTGTAGGGTTGGTATCATTAACTGAATCTACCTTTCATGAATATCTAACTCGTTAGAATTTGGGTTTTTTGGATCATATGCAAAATGACTCCATTACTGGGAATATATCACAATGCTGTAGCCCACCTCCATGTTCATTAAGTGCTTCAGATAGTGCAAACAGCAGCACTTCATAGAAGATGCCTTAAAAGCCTGGCCACATTTATCCAGCATTGAGGATGGCTTTGTAAATGAGGGTGCAAAGCAGACACTTTCTCAGCTGTATGCCTGGATGTCAAGGCAGACTACTACTGTTTACAGTGTATTCTAGTTATTAATCCAACTGACAGCCCTTGTTTGGTAATTAAGTCTTAATTTATTAAAGAGAAAATTAAGATTAAATTCCAGTTATTTAGCTAGAACAATAATCATTGTGAGTTTCAAAGACTAAAATGTTCACACATTTTTATGTTGAGAGCTGCAAAGCACTTTCAAAAAACCCTACTGCTAAGGCAATGATGTATCACTTTCACTTTCATTATATGTTTTTAATCAGAGCGTGACTTCACACTAGACAAAGCGATGCTTTATGCATGGTCTCACTTGTTTTTGCTAAAATCTTTTGACATGATTAATTTTACTTTAATGCTTTTGTCTTGTTGTAATGGTAAGGATGATGGGTATAAACCAGGCAAAAATACATGCTTTTCTATTATAATGCCTCTGAGCATTAAAAATATCTTAGATGAAAGGGGAAAAAAATCACAGGAGACTGGTCGGACTGGAATTAAATTTCTTGCTACCTGAACACAAAGTACATGAGATTAAAAAAAATGATTCAGTCATTGTTTTTAACTTTTATTTTTGGTATTTTTATAGCAATTTATTCATCTGTATGATTAGATCTGAGGAGGAGGAGAGAGATCGTGGCTCATGGATTTCTTGATTTCATTTGTTGCTTTGCAGCATTTGCCTCCTTCACAATGCTAAGAGACCAAAATATTAACCAGTTCTATACAAGGTAGATCTCAACCAAATCAAAAGAAAGCAGGCTATCATTTTTCCAAGGTGATGCCTGGTCATAGGTCTAGGCTAATGTCTAACTGTACTGAGTTGCAGTCTAAAGCATTGCATACAATAAATATCCTTTGTCCAATTTACAGTAAAGCAGCGATGTACATGACTTGAAGGAGAAAACAATAGACCATTCAACAAGTGAGACCTGCCTTGTGAGCAGCTGTCAAAGTATCAATTCTACCATAATCACTTCTTCCCTTAATAAATTATGAAATTGCTTATCTGCATTGCAAGAGTAGGACACTTTCCTTCCACACAGCCTGTCTGCCTGCTTTACTTGACTCCTAAATAAATCCTTCCAATAAAAATATCATCTAGCATTTTCTAGTAGCACTGTGTGCAGTGACAGAAACATTCTGTCACTGCATCCCAACATAGTAGCCACTAATCACACATGGCTACCGAGCACTTTATATGAGTTTAGTTTGACCAATAAATTTCTAACTTTATTTTATTTTCACAAATTTTAATTTAAATCACCCCCCATGGCAAGTGGATCAATAAAACAGCTCTAGGCAGTAGGAAGCTGGGTGATTTGTTCACACTCAGAAAGGGTTGATGTCTGCCATCCTCACCCTACTGGGCCTAACCTATTCCTTTTGAGGCAGGGGAAAAAAATAGGTGAACCCATGAAATAACTAAAGTAAAAGAACATCCAATGAACTACATGAAAACTCCATTCTACATGCTAGGATTTCACCTTTTGACTTCTCATTCTCTCCCTCTATAAACCTCTTCTTTTTCTTCTAGGTTACCTGGTATATTCATTTCCAGGTCTACCATAACAATGGGTGGCCCAAAACAACAAAACTTTGCTTCTTCTCAGGTCTGGGGGCTAGAAGTCTGAAATCAGAGTAACAGCAGGGCTGAACTCCCTCCAAAGACTGCACAGCAGAATCCTGCCTTGCTTCTTTCTAGCTTCTGTTGGCTCCTGGCCATTGCTGGAATTCTGTGGTTTACAGCCATCACTACAATCTCTGTCTCCTTCTTCACCTGGGCTTTTCCCTGTGTCACTCCTCTGTGTAACTCTCTGTGTCCTCTGTGTTGTAGCTAAGTCTTCTTTCTTTTATAAAGATGACTGTCCTTGATTTTAGGGCCTACACTAATCCAGTATGACCTTATCTTCACTGGATTTTACCTGCAAAGACATTATTTCCAAAGAAGTCACATTTGTGGGTAGTGTGGGAAGGATTTGACCTTTCTTAGGGAATTCAACTAAAGAGTGACATACAAAAAAATTACAAAATTACACTTCTTGCATTTGTTTCTTTTATTCTCACAACAGCTCTCTATAATAGTAGGCACTGTTATTATCTCTACTTCAGATGAAGAAATGGAGGCCCAGAAACCAGAAGTAATGCACTCAAGGGCACACAAAGACTAAAGAAAGAGTACAGCATTGGGTTGTTTCTGGTAAAAGTTGTCTTAGATGATCTTCACTTCCGGAGGACTGATGTCTGTGTATCTCTTCCCTTGCAAACATTGTAACTGTAAGGTCTGTGTGCCAAGACATGATTTTCTAAAGAGAGAAAAGCCGTGCATTTATGCTTTCCCTTGTCTGTCTCATTTTGTCTGAATGGCATAGAGGTACTCTTGTCTGTGATACATTGGCAAATCTCACTACTTTGCTTTCTGCTCATTCATAAATTCGTTGGAAGTTTTTCATTACTGTAATCATTAACTTTACTAAATATCAGTAGCTACTCTTAAGTGTGCATACATTATTTCATAAGATTAAGTTGCTCTTACTTTTAAGCTGTCATTTAAAAAGCAAAGATAAGTCATCTTTTTTTGTCTTCATTTTTATCAAAAGCCTAAGTAGTTTCCTTCACCTGACCCATAATCAAAAGCTATATGTGCAAGTGAATCAAGGAAGTAATGTGCAATGGTTATTTGCTTTCAATTTTATCATTAAATTTGAACTGTTTGATATATAGTGGACCCTTGACTTATGAACTCAATTCGTTCCCAAGGGCTGGTTGTAACTCAAGTTGGTCAGTTGAAGGCTCAGGCTCCTCTATACAGCCTTCAAAGTCTCTCTCCTGTACACAGGCAAATCTCAGTGTCCTTAGGGAGACATCAGCCCAGGATTTCTCAACCCCACACAGGAAAAGATGTTGTAATGTCCCTTCCAGAACTCTTTAAGGGTTAAATCTGTATCTGAGACCATCTGGAAGCACAAGCAGCTGGCATACAGGTCACAACTCAAGACTTTGGTCGAAAGTCAAAAATAAAAGTCTGGTCATAACCCAAGTTGTTTGTATGTCAGGCTGGTAGTAACTCAAGGGTCCACTGTACTATATTGTGTTTGTTACAAATATGTACAAAGAGGTTTCTAGTTCTATTTCAGAAAATAATCCATGGTCCTCATAACTGATTTGTCTCTAACACTCAACTCACTAACTAACCCTAGTGCTGGAGCTTCACCCCATGTCTTCTCCAGCTGGCGTGAGCTCGGAACCGAGTAGTCACAGGTACAATACAAAACCAGAAGATTGCCACTACCAAGCAGTTCCCTTAGACAGAAAAACTTGTTTGGACTGGTAGGAAATTAAGTTTCCCACACTCTGTTAAAAAAAAACTAGAAGGGCCGGGGATTTAGCTCAGTGGTTCCGCCGCCTGCCTCGCAAGTGAAAGGACTCAAGTTCGATCCCCGGTACCAAAAAAAAAAAAAAAAAACCTAGAAAAATTAAATGTATATCTTTTAAAGAAGTGGCTTTGGTTACTTTTATCAAATAAAATGCAATCATTTACAAATATGATAGCTGATACCTGATTATGATCCTGGGCTGCATAAAGCCAAGGAGGAGAGCTCAGTTCCCTGTGCAGCTCAGCTGGCTTCCTGCAGGGGGAAATTCTTTTTGCTAGCCACAGGGCACACCCCAACCACTCCTTATAACCATATGTGACTGCTGATAACAAAAGTCCATGGAAAGAATAAAACAGTGTAAATCCATTTAGACTACTGGAAAATAACAGAGCATTCATTCTGTGGAGAGTGGGTTAGTAGCATCACCCTCATGCATCCTGATTTCTTAAGCAGAACTGATGGGGGCAGAGGCCACACGCACTGGTACCATCTGAGGTCTTCTGTCTCACTTGTTTGCAGAGTATAATATGTCACTTGGAAGAATGCAAATGCATGAGTGTAAACATATTTCTAAGAATAAGTAATTTATGTGCCAACTTTTCCTTTTTCAAAAAATATGCTTATTTTTCTGTTTATCTGGGTGTCAGCAAACTTTTTTGTGAAGAGCTAGACAGTAGATATTTGGAGCTCTGCAGCCACAAGGTCGTTGCCATAACTACTTTACTCTTATCAACATAGCACAAAAACAGCCATAAACAATACACAATTGAATAACCATAACTGTGTTCCGATGAAACTTTATTTGTAAAATGGGCCAAGGCCTGGATTTGGCCAGCAGACTATAGTTTGCCATACCTCGTGCATGTGGACTTACCATTTTATTCAAAAATCATACCATCCACAGGTCAATAAAACAATACTTAAGATAATTTAGTTATAATTTTTATTAGACAAACTAAGCTATTTACACACATTAATTCATTTAATCCTCACATCAACATTATAACACACCTTTTGCTATGACTCTCATTTTATAGAAAAAGAATCCAAGGCAAAAAGAGGTAAAATAGGGCTGGGAGTTTAGCTCAGTGGCACCGTGCCTGCCTCACAGCACAAGGTCCTGAGATCGATCCTCAGTACCGCCAAAAAAAAAAAAAAAAAAAAAGAAGCAAAACAACTTGTTAGACACCATGAATAAGGAGCAGAAGCAGAGCTAAGATTTAAACTCACATAGCATTATTCTAGAGTTCAATCACAACCTGCACTGACTCTTAGGGAATACTTTGTGATCTTCATCTTTTAACTTCAGAGACAGACACTGTTCTGAGTATCAACAGAGCACTTTCTCTGTCGGCAGCATGATGGCAGGTACCATGTCTGCCTAGCTGACTAACCTAACTTTCCCCCACCTGGTTCAAAAGGCATACTCCACAGACACTGGGCAAGGCTAGGTCAGGGGATTAACTCTCTTGCCCTTGCAAGCCCACAGGCAAGTACCAAAAAGACAAAATGTTAGCTCTTTAGTCCTGGGATCCCCCGGAAGGGCATATACTTATTGGACAGAGGCAACATCAGCCTTGCAAAGGTATGTCCAGTTCTTAAGTGTGTGTAGTTAGATTTTTCTGCTTACTTTAATCTGTCCTTGAATTTGCAAATATTTATTATGTAAACAAGGCCTATTGGAGGACTATGTACACAAAAGAAGTAATCAATGAAAAGGAAAGAAAGGGAAATTTTTGTTTTAGCAATATCAAAATGGTTACAAATATTTTAAGTGAGCAGTCAGTAAGTGTCCAGAATTGTGTTGAGCATATTACAAGCATTTTATTTAGTGTTCATAAGGTAGATCTAAATATCTTGATAAAGATAAAGAAAACTAATACTTGTTAGAATGACTCAGTAACCTGTCCAAATATACACAGTTAGGGAATAAATGAGTCCATATACTAGAGCCTGAAATTTGTACTTGGAAAGTCGGATGTTTCACCACTCGATGACATTATCCACTTCCAACAGTTTGAGATTAACAGTGAAGAATTGCTGTGTGCCGAGACATTGTGTTCTGTGCCTTCCATGGATTATCCTGTTAAATACTCAGAGATGTTAATGAAGTGAGACCAATGTCCTTTTGTCCATTTTATTGAACATGTCCACATTAGTTCATGAAGGAGCACACACAACTAGCTCACCGCCTACCTCAAACCAATACTGAATTGCTTTTTATCTTACACCTATGATTTTAAACATGAGAGTGGTCATGTGTTGTGGGTTCTCCAGGATAATGGAGGTTTACGTGTTTATTTATTGGATAAAGTTTATCCTCACACCCACTGTGTGTAATATCTCTATGTAATCTTTATATTTGGGAAGCACTTTCAAGGCTATTATTCATTGACTCCCCATAATAACCCTGCAAGATAAACAGGTCACCATTTATTATCCTTATTTGACATATGAGGAAACTAAAGTTCAGAGCGGTTAAGTGACTTGTCAAGGTCACACAATAATTGATGAATTTGTAACTCAGACCCTTGGCTTCTGACTTAATTTAGTTCAGTGTTCTTTCTATTAAGCCATGTTCTATGAAACTTTATTAGGAGTTCTTTGACCTGTAACTGGCATTATTTGATCTCTAACTTGATATTTTTTTTCCAACTGGACTACTTACAAAAGCATTTTTACATCAGAAGCTTTACAATCACTCCAGCCATTATGAATGGAAAGTAACTAACCTCTCATTTACAAATAATGCAGAGGTGAGAATGAACAGATGCCATATTAAAACTGAGGCAGGCTGGCAGTGTACAATCCAGGGCTCCAACAGGAAACGGATGACATCACCTAGCAATAAGAGGACTGCTCAGAGAGATGTTGGCAAGAAGGAGGAACACCCAAAAAGTAGTGTACTCCTCTAGCTGCCCTCAAACATGGGCCTGGGGGAAGGAAAACGTTACCTGAATCACTGTGTTGAGTGAGCCAACTAATAGGACCTTGACTCACATGAGACAGATGGCCCACACACACCCAGGAAAAGAGAGCCACCCTGGGATGAAACACCCTGACTTTCTGCTCTGCCTACTTCCACATGCTGAAAGGAAATCTAGCAAGAAGCTATAAGCAAAGGGGCTTGCAAATATAGTTGTTACTACTGGTGCCTGGAAGAGCGTAGCAGGGTTATGGAGTGGACTGTGGACCTGGGGGGTGATCAGAAGATGCCCAGCATACTTGGATGACTATTTGTGAATACTATCTTCTATTGGAGATAAGAATCAATAATTTAAAATGTCAAAATGCAGATCCATTTTGAGTTCTTGGTAACTGTAACATCTAGTTTGGCTTGCCTGAGCTCCTGAAAACCTTAGTTGCTTAGATCTTGTATTGGGGTCCAACTGACTCAATAGCAAGAAAATAAGTCCAAGTGAAGAGATAACCAGTGTTCTCCCAGCTCCATCCTCAGAATGACCACAGGTGTGTATTTGATTTTTTTAAAAAGTAGATTGCTTTTTCCCCCAGCATGATTTTCATTACCAACTAAAAACATTGTGCAGGGGACAGCAGGTATTCTGCACACATTAATGATTAATAAGTGAACATAAGTGGTTTGTTTCCACTTTATCAAAAGATGCAAGTAGCATTTGTGGTGAATGTGACACCACCATGCCTTCAGTAACATAGTTCTCTGCTGGGCTCCGTGATTTATTTATTTGCAAAGCATAGCTCTCCTAGTGCATTGCTCCATTTGCCCACATTCTTTAGGGGTGCTTTTCTTTGGGTCATTGTTTCTCATATCAACTTGAATTGAGGCCTTTGTGATGAAGAAAACGTATTGCCTAGTAGAGGGATTATGGACATTTGAGCTGGGACTTCTTTTTGGGTGCTAAATGCTGTGGGAAAAGCCAGGGCCAGGTGCATTATTTTAAGTTAGACCAGGTTCTCAGGCATGTGGTTTTAGATCAGATGGGTATTTGTGGACTTTGGTGGGTGAGCCCAGTAAGTGGGTTTACAGTATTTATAATCTGAAGACAGAATGAGTCTTGGCAAAGTTTTCCCCAACTTTGTTTACACTGGAGAATTAAACATTCTAAAGCAATCATCATGTACTGAAAACATGCAGTAATAAAAATTAAAATTAAAAAAAAAATTCACCACCTAAAGATTTTCAGATTGGTAACTAAGGAAAACCAGTCATGTGAAAAAGAAAAGTTCAATTTGTTAGCCATCTTTTTATAAATGTATTAAGGTTGAAGAAAAGTTTCTTCCCTTGAGGGAACAGAAAACAGGTCGACATGTAAATTTCACATGAATCAAGATTGATCAAATGCTTGGTGACCGTAGATGTCAAAATGAATCATTTTTAATGAGTATTGTTACCTTTAATAAACTTGAGCTTGAAAGTCAACCACTCTTTTATCCCTTACAAGATGGCTCCTAATGGGAGGAGCTTCCTTCTTCCTTCTGACTTTCTTATGATGGAGGAAACTAGGCCATCAGGGCTGAGGACAGGTGCTGCATGCCCCCAGCCTCTAGAGTGCACATAGGGGAATGCCACTCTGCAGTCTTCCAATACAAGCCCAGGCGTCCTGTCAGCCAGAGGCCAGATATGGTTCGTGTCCCTTTTGTTGTCCTCTTCTGGCTCATGTTATCTAAATTTGTACAGGCTGGGGACTGAGTGTATAAGGTATGCTCAAAAAACTATATGTTTTTAATTTTTTAAATTTATTACAATAAAAACACATTGCCATTAACCCCCCTCAAAAAGCTCTCTCTCAGTTTGAACACACTTATCTCATCATTTTTACCTCTTTCTGAAGCAGTTCTGGAAGTCTTCTTTCATGGTTGCACTGTTGGGGCTGCCTCAATGTCCTGAAATGATTCAAAACATTTATCTTTCATGGTCATGTTGATTTAGGGGAAGAGCCAGAAGTTGCACGATGCCAGATCCAGTGAATCAGGTGGATGAGGACGCACTGTAATGTTCTTATTTGACAAAAATTGCCATAAACATTTGATCAATACAGAGGGATCAAAAATGACTGTTTAAATTAAAAATGTATCACAGTAAAAGACACACTGACATTATACTCCCTCAAAATTCTCCTCCCGGGGCTGGGCATGTAGCTCAGTGGTTCCACCACCTGCCTCACAAGCACAAGGACCTGAGTTCGATCCCCAGTACCAAAAAAAAAAAAAATTCTCCTCCTTGCTTCAAACACATTTATCCCATCGCTTTTCGCAATGTACCATTACCATAACATGTTGCTTTAAAAAAATTAACATGCATTGTAATTTTTGATCACCCCTCATATAGTTTGTTAGCGAGGCACAGAAATAGCCAGCCACAGAGCGCAAGCACACTCCTGGACCAGTGGGAGTGAAGAACCTTTTCTGCAGAGAATGGGCTCAGCTTGCAGTTGCATTTTTTTAATCTTCCCTCTTTACCATCTTGCATTTCCCCTATATTCTGATAAGCCCAATACAAACAGAGACAATCTTAAAATACATGCACTTCTAGGGTACAAGAGGAAAAATGTGAGGAAAGGGTGAGTGATGCCCCCCATTAGCCTTTGTGAAGAGGTTTGGAAGGCCTGGTGTGGAAATCATGCAGAACACAGGGTTTTACTTGGCAAGGACTTCTGATCCAGGGAGAATCCATTTTGTACTTGTAGTACTGGGAATATATCCTTCATCCCAGTGAAAGGTCATATCAGTCTGGATATTATCTTCTTGCTCATAAAATGCAGCTTTGTGAAAAATGCACTTCCCCAGGTACCTTCCTGGATGTCCCTTTTTCTAGTTACTCTTAAAACACCCATGTGTGGCAGAATGTCATCGCAAGCCCTCTTCTCAATCTGAAAACTCTTCCTGCACTGTGGCATGCATAATAGTTGGTGCTAATCTGTGTTTCCTTCCCAATTCTCTCTGGGGACAGACCACTCTATTTCTGTCTACCTCCTGAACACCTCCACTTGGCCTTAATATCACTGCCTTACCTTCGATCCCATTCTGGTTCTGTTGTTCTCTGCTGGGGAAATGACCTCACCGCCCCACCTTGAAAGTCTGAGTGTCATCCCAGACTCCTTTTTCCTCCCACCCCTTCCTCAGCACTTCAACAGGTGCTGGCACTGTCACCTACTGTACTCATCCTAATCCATTTCCTCCTCTCCATTCTCCCTTGTCAAGCCCAAGTGTAGAATCTTTCAGAGAATCCTCCAGACACACAAGATAAGCCCAGTTTGTCAGCAAGGCTCTAAAACTTGCCTCCCCAGATCTACTTTCTACTGTTTCTCCTACTCCACACATTTACCCCCAGTTTTTCCAAAGTGCACACAGATCTCTGAAATGTAGTTCTCCTGACAACAGCGAGCAAGTGTTCATGCCCTTTCATCTGCATGGAATTTTCTTTAGTTCTGTTTATTTCCATACACAGCCATACTTTGTAGAGAGAGGGATTTTGATACAAGTAAGGCATGGCCCATATCCTCAAAGTCTCCACAGTTTTCACAGGAAATACAAATGAAATAGGTCTATGTAAAGCCATAGGCAAGATAGAAGTACATAAATGGTGCTAAGAGGGCACATAGCATCATACCTACCTGGCTATGCACATCCTTGGCCAAGAATCAGGATAACCCCTACACCACCTCTCACAAATCATTACCATCTCTTTAGTGTTGTGACACTGCCCTGTCCATACTTACCTTAGGAGACTTACTATTTTGTGCCACAGTTATTTATATACGTGTCCTCCTAGACTGAAAGCAATGATTCTGTGCATTTTTTGTCTTTATAGCCACTCTGTGTCAAGCACATATACTAATTATTAAAGGAATAAATAGTCCCTAAACAATAAGGTTGCTTAAGCAACCCTAGGAATCAATAAACTGATGTTAAAGTCAGTTTACCTTCATATCCTATTTATACAGTGATCAATTTGGATGAGTATTACATCAAATAATTTGATATATAGAGAAACAGATATACAGACATGTACAGACAAAGTTATGTAGTGAAGCCTCAACATGTTGTTGATAATGAGAAAAATATCCATTTCATCTTGATCTTTGATGCGTAAGTGGATTTATGAGGCATAGTTTTATGAGATATTTATACTTCAAGTTCAAAACTTGTGAGTAAACTGCTAAAATGTATTCTTTCCTATGGAGTGTTTATTAAGTGCTTACTCTTATTGCACGAAATAAGCATTAGCTAAATATGTGTTGAAAGTACATGCATCCATCAAATCATAGCACGAAGTTATAAATTTTACGAAACTAGTAGGTGCTATTTTTACAAAATGCTCATGAAATCTAGAATATGCCAAAAAGTTTTAGGTATCTATATCCTGTAAGGACAATCAGGATTAAAAAGGGTGGAACACATCATAGTGGCTATGAAATGTTGGTTAATTTTTAAGCTCTAATTGGAGTTATAAATAAAATGATATATGGAATTTTTAAAATGGCTTTCTGTCTTTAAAGTCCTTAGTTTAAAATATATGTCACCAAATATTGATGAAAACATTTCATTCCATAAAATAGCACACCTCATGATGTGTGGGTGTTTTGGGTGTTACTGTCCATGGATATTTAGTATCTAGGCTTTCTCACCAATCATAAGCAAGAGTCACTTTTTTAGTAAGTCATTTGCATGTTTTAAGCTTTTGTTCTTTTGGCTTTAAATTCAGGGGGAAAAAACTGCTATCTTTTACCCAGAAGGTGTGTGGGGAAGTCCCTGCTAAACTGGAAAGTGACATACAAATGTGGCGTGTTCTTCCTGTGCAAGGTAAAGAAAGAGCCTTAGGAGATGATGAATGGGGCATTGCATTTTCAATTTAGGAATTGCAAAGAGTTGGGAACCACCAAAAGGTGGGTTGAGATCAGGTGTAAAGGATTACATGAAAACCATTTGTATCTTGCTCTCTAGTCAATGGGAGTCATCAAATATCTTTGAGCAGGGAAATAACAAAATTAAATCTGTGTTTAAAAAGGAAATTTAGGATGAATTGAAAAGGGAGAGATTGAAGCCAGGGTGACTATTTATTGCATAACATAGGCATGGGATGATCAGGGCCTGATTTATAGCAATAGCTATGGAAGTGATGCAAGAATGAAGAATTTAAAACTCATTTCATAAATAGAGCTAAGCATCACTTGCTAGCTGCTGGGCAATAGAACATAAGAGCTGGTATGGTTTGCCTGGCCAAAGTGAGCTGATGACATTGATCAAAAAAGGAAACCAAGGGAAAGATGCACATTCAGAAGAGGATGGAATGAGTGTCCTCTTGAATATGCTGGATTGAGGTATCTGTGTCCATCATAACCAGCCTTGTGCCTTGTTCATTGCAGGTTTTCCAATAAGTATTTGGTGAGTATATCAATAAAGGAAGGAAGCGCTCCAGAATAAGATATTCAAAGAAAGTTACACAAAAAGGACTAGAAAATATTTGTCAATATGTCAGAGGGAAAGAGGACAGAAGAGCAAATTCATGAGTCAGGACTTAAGCACACAGCACCACTAAGATCTGTAAGGGAGAAGAGATGGCGTAAAAGAGGACTGAGGACTTAACTCTGAGAAAACAGAAATGTGTATTTCAGTACTTGGCATAAAGTAGGGCTCAATACGTAAATATTCTTTGACTACATAAATGAAGAGATGAACACACATCAACTTTTCATGGGCAGATGAAGAAAGACACGAGGCAGAGAAAGCAAAAAACCTCACCATTTATAACAATGTTAACCTTAATCATGTCATTCCCTCATCACACAAAACAAAAATCAAACTTCCTTTCATAAATGCTACATGATCGATTTACCTGCGTTTACCACTGCTCTATGGCTTTGCCTACTCTCTGGGGAATTAAATAACCAAAGGACAGGCTGAAAGGAGGTAACCAAATAAATAATAATAATGGAAGAATATATGAACCAGACCACTAGTCACTGACTAATCATGAATTGACTATATTTTTAAAATATAGTCATCACTTATCATTACAGTCCAAGAAATCTTCTTCTCAGTGAATAAAATTTTCCCCTTAAAAATTACTTCTAAATGTCAGGTGAATGTAATCCAAAGAATGAGAGCATAAAATTAGTATCTGTTTTCAGAAGCATCATTAAGGCCTTTTAGAAATTTCACTGGCTTTTTAGATTTTCCAACTGAAGTGCTATCTCTAGGCATTTTTATTTTCACCTCATTTTTGCGCCCTGGAAATGGACTTTGAGCATCTCTTGTCAGCACAAAGGCCCTGATTTCCTTGAATACTATTTTCCCCACAAAGGACAAGCACACTGTTTTGTTACAGTCGTCTTTGGCTGTTGAGAATTTAGAAGGCTAACTGCTGCTTGAGGTGAGGAGCTATAATTCAGGAGGGATCTAAGTGAAGATGACAAGAAAGTACAGAATATTTGCTGAAACTACTTTATGAAAGAAAGATCCTGTTTAAATGTATGTGTGTTTGGAAAAAAACCTGAGATGGCACTTTAAGTTGGAGAGATGACCTTATCTCTTCAACATCAGTAAAATGTTTGCTTCTTAAAGTAATTTGCTATAAAAAGTAAATTCAATAAAAAGTAAAAGATGTGCTGAAGCTGACTGAAAACACATCGTTCATTGGTAAATCCTTGTTTATTTATAAAAATAGGAGTGATCACCTTAAGACAAGGAATAGACTTTATTCTGTCAATTTCTCTAAAATATTTGTTTCCTAAATTAAAGAAATTTACCACTTTAAAAAACTAAATTTAATGATGTTTGCCGTATGCATGGAATTAGTCCCTAAAAAGAAAAAAGCCACAAGACACACACATACAAACTACATCATCTTCCAGCTACATAAGCACCATACATAGAAGTGTAAGTTTATATTAAAGTTAGATCAAAGTTTCTCATAGACTATCATAAGCAGTCAATTCTAGATCATTGCATCTTTGCCACATAAATACCACAGGACTTACGTAAAAATCTTTCAAGATACTAGAAAATGTGTCCTATTTAAAAATTCTATGATAAGCAGTATCAGCGTAAGATATCCCTAAGAATCTCTCTATGTGAGTTTTTGAAAGATTGCCTTCAGGGCCAAAATAGGAAGTTCAAATTAGTTTGCTGAAGTGATAACGGTGTAATTTGGTGGTAAAGCACTTGCCTAGCGTGTGCTCGAGGCTCTAGGTTCAATCACCAGCACAATAGAAAAGAGGCTAAGATGCCATCGATAACTAGCGAATCGGAGATGGATTTTGGTGCTACTCAAATATTTAGGGTTAGGAAAAATGGAGTCAAGAAAGTAACAGTGACATTATTCTCTAAGTCAGTGTGATCTGTATCAAATAAATAAACACCAGAATTTTTAAAAAGAGCCCCCTAATTTTTGCCACAGTGGTATAGTTTTCCTCCGTGCTTTGGTTGGCCTTGGAACTCCTCAACTGAGCCAAATTCCTGATGCCTTTTCTTTCGGGGTGGATGGGGGCGGGGGGGGGGGGGGGGGCGGGGGAGCAGAGAACAGTGTACGCCACCTAGTGGCTCAATTCAAAATTGCAGCAGTAAAAGAAACAACTGGACAGGCAGGAGCAGTGAATGTCTGGCGATCAACAGACTTCACTCTTCAGCATTTCTCCAAATGACTGAGAAGCACCCAACTGGTTGCCACAAATTCCAGGAGGGAAGCTCTCACAGGAAGTTAATTCATCGTAGGTAGTTATTTTAAACAGCCCACTGTTAAAAACCTGCTTTATTTCATTATGTATCTATAATTACTCTGCTTTAATGAGAACTTTTTACTTGCCTGCTTAGTACCAGAATCAATATTACTACTGTAACACGTTGTTATACTACGAAGTGAGAAAGTTGGATGGAGGAGGAAATAGGTTCCATCTATGATAATATGCTGAGTGGATTGCTGCTATAAATTGTCATCAGCAACGCTGTGGTTGCCAGTCTATAAACTCCAGGACAGGATGGAGCCACACACGGGGAAATGGGATCCTTGAATCCATCCCTACTCAGAGGCCACAATCCCTAGTTGAATACATAATGTCTCCTGCATACCCTGGATTCACTGCAGCAGTTTTAGATGTAATTAGTAAAAGAACATAACTAAATTATCAATAACTTATTGGTTGTGTAACTGTTATCAATGAATATTAGTATATCACTCCCATCCAGGAATGTGCAAAACTGTATATATTTTTATACACGTGTAAATTATATCAAAGGTAGATTTTTTTAAAGAAACATAGTAGTCATGATTTCCATAGTCCAACTTTAGGGAATTTGTTCAAAGGCAGTAATCGTTCACTTACTCGGAGATGTTCATTTCAGTGTTGTTTGTAACAACAAATAACTGGAACCTAAGTATATGACTATTAGAGATTATTGAATAACTTAGTTTAGCCATACAAAAAACAACACACTGCAATTAAAAACTACTAATAAATATCTATATGTATTAAAACAAAAGTTGCTTACTATATATCTACAGGTAAAAAAAAATAGACTATAGAAGCATATATATCATAATCCATTTTATGTATTTGTGAATATGCAAAAAAATCTAAAAGGTATTTTGTATGCCAATAGGAAGAAATGATTTATTTTATCAAGCATAACAGAAGAGAAAGAGAAATCAAGGATGACCCCCAAGGTCACCTTAAGCAAGGAGGAGGACATAATCAAGGTGAAAACGGCCACATGTGGAGGGGTTTTGTTTGGGAACTTAGTCTGTTGGAGAACACTATTTGATACACATTAGGAGCTGCATTGATGTTTTCAAAGTCATGTGGCTGGAATTATCTGCAATACTTTGCGTATGAATGGAGGTAAGGAAAGATTTAAGGACAAAGCAAAGTTTACGAGTTAAGGACACAATGGGCAGCAAGCAAAGAGTATGAGCAGGAACACCTAATCAGAAAGAGAACCCAGAGAGAAGGGCCTCCCAGAAGGACACATCTGAAGGGATGATCTAATGTACCAAGTATTTCGGATTGCAGGGGATGGGCACTGAGAAATGCCCCTCCATTTAGCAACCTGGAGGTTAATTTGACAAAGCTGTCTCAGGGGGAGGATGAAGCTAAAGGCACAATTGGAAAGGGATGAAATGAAAATGGAAGGAGGAAAAAAATGGGAACTTTGAGTAAACACAACTTTTTGAGGCTTATTTATACCAAGAGAGAGAAATAAGACAGGAAGAAGAGAACATTGATTCAAGAAATGTTCTCTTTTTAAGGCAAGCAATATAACAGCATGTTTCTCTGCTGATAGAAGACACCTGATGAAGAGGAGAAAGTTAATGATGCAAGACATGATGAAATTGCTGGAAAAAATATCCTGCAGTAGTTGAAAAGAAATGGGACCTAAAGCAAATAGAGAGCTTGACTTTCAAAATCAGCATAGATGGTCCACCCATAATAACCAACACAAAGGCAGTGGATATGTCCTGGTGCCAAGGATTTGACACCAACTAGAGCCTATAGGAGTTCTGAGCTAACTGTATTTATTCTTAGTGAAACAGAAAACAAGGTTATCAGCTAAAAGGAAATCAGGGAGCAGAGGTTAGAGAGTTGAGGAGAGAGAACAAGGTGTATAGTAGTCATTTCGGACATAAATGAGTGAATTTTTTTCAGTAAAGAGCATAGAGCAGTCATCACTCTGCAGAGTAGATGTTACTGTTTGTCAATGTGAAGGGCAAGTCCAAATCCAGTTGGAAGTGATGGTCAATGGCAGTCTTGTTTACCGTAATATCTGATTCCTTAGTTGTTAGCACTACTGCTTTCCTCCCTCCCTTTATTATATAAAATTTTCTTGCCTCTTCTCAAATACAACATACACTTACCATTATGTGTGAGTTAATGATCTTTTTTTTTCTTCATGCCGCCCCACCCTTCAATCTTCTTTGTCTTTTAGTCTTTATGTGTGGCCATGTTTTACTTTTCCTGGGCTGATGAAGTTGTTGCTTACAGTCTTCCTATTTTGTCCCCTAGAGACCTTTCTCTCTTGTTGGATTTCTGCATTTTAAGATGATGGCTGTTTTATCTTAGCAGAAGCAAAGAATGCTAGCAAGATCTAAGGAGCAGGTCTACACCCAGTCCACATGGTGTGTGTTGTCATTATTTACTTGGTCCCTCTCGTCCTCTCTACTGAGAGTAGCCAAGCCTTTCAGATTTAGGGGCCTCCTCTGCCTTTTCTGTCATTACTTTTCCACTTTGAATTCTGTTGCTCCTCAAAGCTCCCTTAATGCGTTAGCCCCACAAAGCTGCCTGCCTGTTTCTCAGCCTCCACACCTTTGTGCTCACAGATGCATTGACTGAATTCCCCAAGCCCCTGTTTCCACCCTTCCTTCAAGGGTCCAACACAAATCCACCTGTGGCTATTATTTTCCAAGACAACTAAAAATACCACTATTCTCCTGCCTTATCTTTGTACTTTGGACTTCTGCTATGTGTTAAATTTACATGTGAATGAACATTTTTTTTTATATTTTCTATTTGGATTTCTGTAATTTTTTATTAGTACATATTTGCCATACATAGTGCTCACATTCATCATAGGAAATGTGTACCTGTATATATCTTAATTCTTTTTTCCCCATTCCCCTCCTCTCTCTTCCACTCTTCTTCCCCTGCCTGTTTACAGAAGATTTCTCTCCTTTTTTTCCTTCTGTTCTTTTTTAAGATCCCTTTTTCCCTTCCCTTTCCCCTCTTCCTTGTTCCCCTTCCCATTTGAACATGTTCTTCCTACTTCCCAATATCTATTCTCCACTTTGCTCCTTGTTTATCTTCATGAGAAAATTTTTCTCCACTGCATGTGAGTCTTGGACCCCACTTATATTCTTTTCTGCTTTATCTACAGTACATCATAGTTGTTTGATACATTTAAT
Organism: Heterocephalus glaber; assembly: GCF_053883595.1. Taxonomy (NCBI): domain Eukaryota; kingdom Metazoa; phylum Chordata; class Mammalia; order Rodentia; family Bathyergidae; genus Heterocephalus; species Heterocephalus glaber. The sequence continues at coordinate 48,081,153 of NW_028258142.1, forward strand.
TTAAAAATTAAATGATATATCTTATCCTTCTTTTGTAACATATGTTAGGAACTGAGTTTAAGTCATTTTGAATGTCATCAACATAATTCTTGAAAATTTGAGGACCTGCATCCTGTCCCTTCATCCTATCCACATACCAGATGAAATCATCCTCTGGGGACCATACTCTCACACCCCAACATGGAATCAAAATTTAATGTTGTTCTAGTCAAATCCATGCCTGAAAAATTGCATTCATTTATTAAGTAGTTAGTGTCTCAAGTGAAAGAATTTTGCTTGTTTGGAGATGTTTTGTCCTTTGTAAAATTAAACAGTGTGAGAATGTCTGGTAAAGGCACTAAAGAAAAGGGACAATGAAAGAACTACCTTTTATACTTTGTCTGTAAAGAGCCTTGTGCTTTATAGAAGTTACCCAATTAAATTGAATTCTCACAGTAGTCCTGTGAGGTATATATTATAATCAACATTTTACTGATGAAGAAAATCAAGATTCCTAAATTCATACAGTTAAATGCTATCAAAGCTGGTCTGGGCTGGGGATGTAGCTTGCTGGTAGAATGTGTGCTTGGCATGTGCCAGGCCCTGGGTTCCATCTTCATTAGCAAAAATATTCCATTTTAAAATGCAAGATGTACATAAATTTCAATTGCTGAACCAAATAGTTAAAACTGCCTACTTACTGAATTACCAATTAACCAAATTTCTTCCTTTTCTCTATTTGAAATTTACAATCTTTGGCTGCAAATAACAAGATGCTAATTCAATACAATGTAAACTATTTTATCACAAATTTAATAAATGTTTATTGGATACCTACTAAGTACAAAGCATTGTCTAAGCATTAGGAATTTGGTGGTAAGCAAGACAGTCATTTTCTTACCTGTGCAGTTAATATATTAGCATAAAAATAGTCTATACCAAAAAGTTGTATAATGCTAGGCATTATCAAGTGCTATTGACAACTCCAAAGTAGGGGCAGGGAATGAGAGTGACAAGGGAGGTTTTGTAGCTGTAATTGTTGAGGAAAGTCTCTCCTTCTAGCAGAAATCTGAGTTAAATGATGGATCGAGCTATAAGAACACACAAAGTTTCCGCATATGAGGCAGAGAGAACAACGCGTGCCAAGGCCCTGAGACAAGACCATGTTTGGAGTGTTGGGGACAGGAGAAAGCCCAACAGGATGGGACCACCATCAGAGCAGAGGTGCCAGGAGGGTGGGAAGGTAGCGGGGCGGGGGGGTGATGTGGCCTTGCAGGCAGTTCTGAAACCTTTAGAGTGTATTCCCCAGGTAATGAAAGATAAGGAAAGGGGAAGAGAAGTGAATGTCATTGACTGACTCAGGTTTTTCCAAAGAGCAAACGGAAGGGGGCAAGAAGGAAGCAAGGAGGCCTTTGAGGAGGCACTGCAAAGGTCCGAGGACAAAGGGGGCTAATAATGAGGAGGACAGGGTAGCACCTAGAATGACTAAGAAACAGAAATTCAACATCTCATCAGGATTCTGCCTCTGTAGGTCTCATTTCCCCTCACAACATGAGCTCTATCTTTGCTCAAACCTACTTCTCCTTACCAGGAACAGCTCCACGATCTGCAAACAAAAAAGAAAGGGCCTCCCTTCAGCTCTGGTATGACAGCCCCTTCAAAGGGTGCCCACTGCTGTGCCAGGGGTCTGGTTTTGCGCCCCAGCTAATGGGTCCTCTACTGGCAGCGAGAAGGGGCAGCAGGATGAACGAAGTTTGCATTGTGTTTTGTTTTTTAAAGGCAAAGCAGAGGATCCTGTGAAGGCAGCAGAAGGGTGTAATGACTGAGGAGAAACTGGTACATCCATACCTGACTAAGGCAGGGCCATGATTTCTCCTGTTCTAGATTCTTTTGACACAGGCTCTTATGCCATTGTATTGTTCCTTCCAAATATTCTCATATATGTCAGTAGTCATGTTTCAAATTGATTACAAATTTCCCCAGGACATAAGAAAGGCAAAAGTCAATTTCTTTGGCAAATTCTCTAGCGCCTCTTGTGGACAGTGGTGGGCACTAGTGGATCCTCGAGAGAGACAGGCATGCTGCTTCTATCCAGACATCCAGACACCTGCTTCCCCAGCTAAAAGTGTTCCTTGGAAGTCCAGAAGCAGTTTTGCCAGAAATGCATACATTTGTAGTGTAGCCATTGCTTTTCCATCCCTGGGACAAAAGAGCTGACACCCACAACCTAAGAAGGAGAGATTTATTTTTGGCTCACAGTTCAGTCCATGGTTTGCTGGATCCAAGGCCAAAACATCATGGCAGAAGGCTGTGGTGGAGGAAAGCTGCTCAGCCCATGGCAGCTAGGAAGCAGAGAGAGAAAGAGAGCCAGAAAGAGAAAGAAAGGAGATGGAAACAAGAACACACCCTTACAAGTCACAATCCCAAAGACATTTCCTCCAACCACCATCTCCTACTAGCACATTCAGCTAGAACTCATCAATGGATTAATCCACTAATGAGTATAGTGCCCTCATGATTCAATGACCTTGCAAAAGCTCCACCACTGAACATATGACTTTTGGTGGGCGTTTCAGAGCTAAACCATAACATGCAGTCAGGTCATTGAACGAGTTTTGTATACAAGGCCAACAGAAAACAACTTAATGTTTGCATCTACTGATTGTTCAAACCCTTTCTGTTGGATACCTTATCTCTTCTTGGACTGTACCTCAGAAAGTTTCCACAGGAGCCCCCATCATTTTAGGTCATTAAATCAAAACTATATCTTTCAAATACATCTGAAGTTTCCCTGTCTCTTACTGCATAGGAATCCCCACAACTACTCCCAGGTTCAAAGACCCACTAGGAAAACTACATAGTCATAGTCACACCTATGATTTATTAAAACAATAGGATGCAAAGCAAAGTCAGCAAATGCAAAATGTGCACAAGGAAAAATCCAGAGGAAACCCAGCTCAAGCTTTCCAGAGCCCTGTGCCAGCAGAGGCAGACATGTACTTATTTCCTCTAGCATCAAATTGTGAACACACATGAAATGCTGTCTACTGTGGAAGCTCATGAGAGCCTCAGGCCCATTGTTTCTGTTGAGGCTGATCAGGTGGATACCTTCTAGAACATAACCAAATTCCAGACTCCAAGAAGAAAACAATGTTCAGCATAAATTACATTGTTTATGCAAACAATTTGGGTGCATAGAGCTATTCTTATCTGTTAAGGGAGGGAAACACTCCTGAAATTTAAATTCTCAGATGCCAGCCAAACACCAGCTCTACAACCAGGCCTTTCTAGGGAGGCAATCTCAGGCCTGCTCTGCTAACCTGTTCCCACATGACTGTGTGGCATGAGGGTGGGCAAGGCCGGCCTTCCCTGATGGCATCAGCCATCCTGAATAATCTAGTTCCAGCAGGGATTGAGCTGCATAAGGGAGAGGCAAAGAGAGAAATACTAATTTGCTTGGCGCTTTTAGAACTTGGCTTTCGGGCTCATCAGGAAACAAATTCGATAAAGCTGACTTTCTTTTGTCATGAGCTGCCTTTATGGATTCTTTTATGAGCCTCTTTCTGAAGACTTCTCAATACACCATGAGCCATCAACTACATAGCTTCTATTAAGGTCATCATGACTTGGCAATTCCTCTTCTTTTGTAGGGAGGTAGGAGGTCCTTTCAAGATGGTTCCAGATAAGCAAGCTTACAGAGCACAAGCTTAGCCCACAGGAAGGTCCTGGATCCCATTACCCTACCAAACTCGAAAGTACAAGTCACCTCTCCCTATCTCCCTCCACACTCCCACCATAGATGGATCCCACCAGCCTCTGGCCTTCAGACTTCTCCTGTGCCTACCAAGATCCAACAGACATGGACACATGCGGCCCCAAAATTAGTCTCCACTTTGTCTTTGGGTTGGAGGATAGGAGGAATATTCTCTTCTCTCTTGTAGGTGAAAAATGCACACATTCCCACAGTTTCACAATGCCACTCTCAAAGAAAGAAGAAAGAAAGGAGAGAGAGAGAGAGAGGACTGACTCATTAACTGTCTTTCATATCATTGCATATGTAATCTGAATACATACCATGTGTGAGCACACACCAATCAGAACCAATTTAGGGGCCATTTTTAGCAAATCATGCATAGATAGCCTGACCTATATCTTCAGATTAGCCTCGTCACTAGGGTTTCCACCTAGAATCTAAGACAGGAGAAGTGCCAAATATTCATGCATGTTCATAGATATATTCATAAATAAGTAGTAATAGTCAGTAAATATCTAGATTTGCCAGTATAAAATAATGCCACAATCAAACTGAAATTCACTAAGTTGCTCTACATGCTCTTCTGATCAGCATGGTTTCACTTTTCCCAACATTAGAGACTAGAACTTTCTCAAAAGTTAGCCATGGGTAACACTTCATGGCTAGGACCACCATTTTGAGCTCATTGCCTAAGATCATGGACCACATTTTCATCTTCCATGTGCAGTACACACTGTTGACTTGGAATAGCATTGATCTCCCTGTCCAACTGCTTCCTGGACATAATCCATGCTTACACACACATCCAATGGCATGGCCATTGGAGGACTGCATAAGAAAACCTTCTAAATCTTATAGTGAAATACTCTAATTCAAATTAATGCAATCACACCAATAACACACTAAATTCACATAAGCAATATGCTGAGGGGTGATCTAAGTAAGGTATTGCTCATAGTTCCAAGGATGCTACCAACAGCTTCCAGAATGGGCAGATGGCTCTCAGTGCTGAGAGAGATTGAATTAGCACAGAGGCTGTGACTGCTAGATTGTCCAAGAAGAAAGTGGTGCAGGAAGGACCTTCAGTAGGGGAGTAGGCCAGCTGCCTTAAAGGACAGTGTAGACAACAATCTGATCCTTTCATTTGGTCCACTTTCCCCAAATGCATTTTTTCAGGCCTCAGGCCATATGTGATCATATGACCATAATATCAGATTTTAGAAATGAATCTAATTTTAATAGTTCATTTTGACAAGATCAGCTAATGAAGAGTCTAGCCCGAGTGCTGACACATAGCAGGAGCTCAGTTAATATTTGTTGAAGCAATGTTACTTTTGCTGGTAATGAAAAACATCTGGGAAAAATCTCTCTTCAGCCTTATGATTTGGTTTAAACTTCATTTCATCATTTTATTCTCCCTGGAGCTCTAGTCATTTCTTCCCTGGAGCATCTATTGCTCTTCTTCTAGAACACTCTGTAGCAGACTTACCTGTTCTCATGTCTCTTCCTGCCCCCACCCCCCATCGTCAGCTCTGGAATACAGAAATGTGGTCCAATTAATCTTTATATATTCAGAGTTTGGCACAATAATTGGAAGTTACTCAGTACATATTTTTTATAAGATGAATGAGTGAAGCTGATAAATGAATAATTCTTGATTGGATCTTTTGATATCTTATAGACTTTAATGTGATCTGTCGGCATTCTCTTTTCAGTGCTGAGTATGTGTCATCTGGATCCAGAAATGCATTATAAGTCCTCACTGTATGGTCCACACTCCATTCCTTCCTTCTGCCCTCAATAATGTGGGGGCAAAAAGCCATCATCAAAGAGAATTTTATTATGTAACAATCACTTTTGCTGTCCTGTTGCAATATTATCTACAATAAAAATAATCCTTACTTTTGACCTTTGTCAAGGATTTTATCCCTAAACATTTAAATCATATGCATCGTTCTACTACTTAATCCATTCAGAGGATTTGCTCTTTTTCAAGTGACTCTTTTTGAGTGTAGAACAATAAAGGTGCTATTTCCATCTCCTCCAGGAAGCTATGATCAGCAAGACACTGTGCTGGCATTAGGAAGGGGCGATCATCCGAGTGCTAGTATGTTTCTTCAGCATAAAGGGGGTCTCTGAAGATCCCCTATGAAATACACAACACTTTATAAAAAAGGAAAAAAATTAAACTGATATTCAAAGGAGACTGCAACTTGAATTTTCAGAGGTTTCTTACTTTTCAAAGGTGAAAATAAAACTATATTTAAATTCTAACATGTCAGGATGTACCCAAAATTTAAAAGTTGATATTATAATAAAACCATTATAATTTAGAACACATTAGTGAAAATATTCTAATTAAAGTAAAAATAAGACTTCAAAAGTTCTGTTTGAATAACTAATAGTCTTCTAGCCACCTTAGTTAATATGGTAGTTATTAGCACTTCCCCAAGGTAGATATGCAGAGCTAAAATGGATGCACATTGAGGCCATGCACATGTGTAAATACCAAATAGTTTCTCTGGTGTGAGAAATTGCAACTGCAAATAAGAGTCAAGATGTATAACAGATAATGTGAAACAGGAAGAAAATGTCTACAGGGGAGGAGGGAGTGGGAGGAGTAGGGGAAAGGAAAAGAAGGGAAAGGAAAAACATGAGAAAAGGAAAAAATGAAAACAAAGCCTTTGTAAATAGGGAGGAGTGGAGGGGTTGAAGGGAGGGCGGGAGAATGGAGAAAAAATAAGAACCAAGATATATCATGGAAAGGTACAAATTCCGAGTGATTAATGTCATCATACTGAATACCTAAAATGTACCAGTAAACTTAATGAAAGAAATGCAGAGCTAAAATTGTAAATCAACAAGGATTTATTGAAAGTTTTTGAACTTGGTGCAATTAAGAGCTAAGATAGTTCCTTAAATAAATATATGTCTAGTCCTGGAAGAGTATAAACCTCCTTTGCCTAAAGCTGACATTTTTTTCTCATGGAATGACATCTACCGTAGGAGCCATAGGATCCTGGTCTAAGACACAACTTTCTTCCTTTATACTCTTTTCTTCCTTTACTTCCTCCCTCCTTCACATTCTCTGAGATCCATCACTTTTATACTTTCTGAAAAGTAAATTCTATAGTCTAACTTAGCTATCGTTTACTTACTTATATACTAACATTTATTGATTCATTAATATTTCTAATGACTGTGTAAGGCATAAAAGCAAGAGAAGTGCCAGGTGCTAACCTGGCCCTGTGTGCTGGTTTCTGTGCTGAGCCTAAAGCCATAGAGATGACATGGTCTGGCCTCAAAAAGCTCATACCTCTCCTTTGAGAGTGACAAAAATAGATAATTTTAATATATTATATCATCACTTCCAAGTGATAGAGTAAAACTATGCCTAGCCTAATTGCTGCACCGAAGAGGGAGTAATAAAATAATCTTCCTTGTCAGGAAGATTCTTCCTTAGATACAATTTTGAACTATGAAAAAGAAAAGGCTTTCTTAGCTGTCATACAGCCTCCAAAGCCTGAGATGTGTGCACTTTTTCTCAGATTTATATATTGTGACCCCACTTAAGTACCATTGTATCTCGTTTCTCTAAGAGCCCTGGCTAACTGGATGAGAACAAATGGGGGAGAGGGAGAAAGTGTTGGCAAACTTTGGGTTAATTCAGAACCTCTGCCAACTCATCACTAGATTCAGAACATCCGAATCTCTTAATGGGCTTAATTTTCCAAATTAACTGTCCATAATAATCAAATCATCCCCAAATACACAAGATGTTTCCACTTATTTGTCGTTTTCAGGTACAGCACAGCCCAAATATAAAGTCGCAGAGGCCATTCTAAAGATTATTTATTCAGTAATATCTATCCAGTACTTGCTGGTGTGTAAGGTGTTTCACTCTGTTTCCATCACCAGAAATGCATTGGCAGAGTTTCTAGGTCTTTGCAGAAAGACTGAATGGTAGAATTAAGCTAACTAGTAAATATTTGATCATTTATTTTTTTCAATTGTTTACTATAAAATTGAAGAAATGGTTCTTTTGAAAAAAAAAAAACCCTCCAGGATCCCATGGCAAGGTATATTCATTCAACATTATTAAAGCGAGGCGTCTTTGTTTCAGGTTACATTTGTTTTCAACAGCATGTAATTGCTATTTGAATTTGCTTCAATGAGTAAATATTTCACAAATATATATGCTAGCAATGTTGTGCTTCCAAATATCATTTATTTTTTCTGTTTTGATAACTCCTTAGAAAAGAATACCTTAAAAACAAAAATCATGCCATTAAATAAAAAATAAATTATATCAAGAAATCAAAACCCAATAGAAAAGTGCATAGAATACAAATGGATTTTAAATGTATGAGAAGATGCTCAATCTCTACCTTCATAAACAAATGCAGATTTAAATTTTAGCTAGACATCAAGTGTTCCTCTTCCATATTGGCAAATATACAGATGTAAAAATGAGGTACAACGGGACCAGGTCCATTGAAATGGAAAATTCATCCATTCTTTAGCCCAGAAATTTTATTTTGAGCAGTTCATCCTACAGATAGACTCCTGTGTGTGTGTGTTGTGTGCCTACAGTCAGCATGACGCTGTTCGCAATAGCAGTGACTTCAGTACATGTTCCTTCTCTCCACCTCTAGGGTCCTATCCAGGTCATGCTCCATTGTTGCTCAGGTAGACCATGGAAGCTTTCTCTCTTCTACTCCTTCAGCATCAACAGTAGCCAGAGTGATGTTTTCAAAACCTAAGTCAGATTTGTCACTCTGCTAATTGCACCCCTCCGATATCTTCCCAGCACACTTAGAATAAAATCTATACTACTTCTGGCTCATGCCTCCGGACCTCCATCCCTGCATGTCTGGGGCTCCTTACCCTTGGGGCTCCTCACATACGGGCTTTACCTGGACTTCTCAGGTACCACCAACTTATTCCTACTTCTGGATGTCTGCAATGTTTCTCCCCACAGCTCCTGCCCTCTTTTATAAAAGAAGGCTTCTTCACACCCTCCAAATTCTACTTTAAACATCTCTCCCCAACAAGAAGACCATCCCTGACCACTCCAACTAAAGCAATAACCCAGCCCTCATCCTCTAGCCCATTGTCCTATTTATTTCTCTTGGCATTGTCTGTGTTCCTCTTCGTTTATGTTCTTCTCTCTATTTCTCCCTAGCATCTCAGGATAATAAGCTCTGTGAGAGTAGGGATACTGTCTGCATCATTCACAGCTACATTATCAGCAAGCAGAAAAGTGCTTATACATGCTGAATGTTTAGTAAGTGTTTGTTGAATGAATTAATAAATGGTCATCAGAAAGGAACAAAATAAATTAGAGGACATACATCAAATGGAACATTGTGCAGCCATTTAAAGTAATGCCATGAAAGACAGTCCGGGGGTTGTTTCCTGCCCACTCCCTCTAATATCTCACTGAGGTCCCCTTGATCTCCCTCCCAGACCCCACCTCAGATGCCCCCATTCTGTGCCTCCTTGCTGCTCTGAGGACATCTCAAGCCCAGGCCTCAAGGCCTTTGTGCTTATTATTCCTGCATGGCTCCCCCCCTCACTTCATTCACAAGTCATCTGCTCAGAAAGGCTTTCCCAGCCCCTGCAGAACTCCCCACCCCGTCATGCCCTCTTGCCTGCATTGCCTGTGTCCTCTAACACAGAAGGGCCAGTCTGTGTGCGTGTGCTTGCAATGTGTGTCTTCCGACTGGCTGCCTCCTGGCTGCTGCTCCTCAGGAACTCTGGACAGGAGCAGCACTGCCACAAATGAAGTAGTCACAGAACCAACATTTGATTAATGAGAAACAAGGGAGTGTATTGTTTATTGCAAGAGTATGATACTACAGAGTGAGTCTACAGTATACTGTCGCTATTGTGTTACAGAAAAACAGTTCGCATAAATAATCTCTGTGGGAGGGAAACCAAGGACCACAAAAACATTAACAAGCATCATTTTGGACAGCTTTGCAAGGTTGTACATTTGAGGCCCCAAAGAACTCAAGGCCCTTATAACTACTATCCCTAAAAGATGAGCATTCAATAACCATTTAGTTAGCAATTCTAAACTCTGGCCTTGGCCCTACTCAGTCTGTCCTTTGGACATTTATGAAAATGTGTGGGTTGCGCAGGATACCTATACCTTCTGCTGGAAGAGGCTTCTACTCCTTAGCTAACACATGGGCAGAGACAAAGTAGTGTGGGTCTCCAGTAAAACAGACTAAGGCCTGCATACACACAAACTAGGCGCCTGGACATTTCCTGTGCCAGGAAAAGGGCCTCTGGGCCCACTGTACCCATGAATCCACTTGCAAGGTCAAAACAGGCACTCATTGTTTAAAATAATAACACTAACTGTACAGATGGGCTTCATCCAGCCTTCACTGGCTGATGTGCTCAGTGTGTTCCTGACTTCATCAAACAAATGGACTCCATTTTAAGAAACTAACTACGCAAATGCTTAGATTTACAGGGAGAAAAAAATTTAAAGGAGTGCCTACTTGCTTTATTTTAAGGATTCCTTTAAATATCAAACTAATAAACACAGTTAAAATATGATTCAGTATAAAAATTATACAAAATTTCAGGAACCTCATCACTGAACACTCAGGTACTCAGTAATTACTTGCTGGTTGGGCGAACACACCTATTGAAAATCAGTAGAGTGAAATGGATAAGAGCGTGGGTTGGGGTCTGGATATGGCTGTGTTTGGATTCGATCCCTGCCATTCATTAACTGTGTGTGACCTTCAACAAGTGACTTAGCTTCTCAAGGCCTCAGTGTTTCTTATAGAAATAAAATGAATGAGCAATGTCTGCTTCGTAGTTAGTTGTATTAAATGAAAGATGTAAACAAATATATGTAGGATCACAGTATGTTATCATATATCATATTTTCTTATGTATTATAATGCCGTGAATTATCCCATTCACTTAATTTCTGCTTGCCTGATTGGAAGCAAAAGAGTAGTAAAAACTAAACACTTTATATTTTCAGAGATATAATGCAGGGAAATATGAAATACAATTACATATTCAATTTACATGCATATGGGACATAGTAAATAGTGGTTATTATTGTGAAAAACAACACATAATACTCCTGAAGGTTTGATCTCCACTTTCATACCCACAAAGAATAATTCTGTGCATAACAATCCAAGATGTTTTATTGCACAGGTACAGGAAGGGATAAAAGACTTTGTGTGACTGAGATTTTTATGGCCTTAGAATGATGGGAAAACAATTAACAGACGTGGAAGTTAATAGTAGCAGAGATCAGCTTGTACCAGTTGCTAACATCTATTTCACGTGCGATGATTACTCATTCTGCAGAGTAAATACTGTGACTGATCCTCTCCAAGTTTATTATTTTATAGTATTACCTGTTTCCTACTTTATTAATTTAAAATATTAAATGTAAATGTTTCATGGAATTACCCAGACTAGAACAGAATGTCAGGTGATTGGAGTAGAAAAAGCAAAACTGGCACAAACTGCCTCACATTTAGAGACTAAATGAAGGTGCTCCCTCAGATGATCAAATCTTTTTCTTTTTTTCTGGCTTTTTTCTTCTTTCTTTCCGGCTCTACTAGTTTGTTTAATAAAGTTGAGAATTCTCACAAAGGGCTTTATAAACACGTGTTATTAGATTTTAAATCTGATTTGAAAGTGCCTCTCTCCTACTCCCTCTGAGTAAAGTGACCTTTTTAAATGGAGGGAAGTGGCTTTCGATGACAGTCATGATAAATGCGGTCATGTTCACTCAATAAAATAAGGCCCAGTGCATTTGAGGATAAATCAGTGAAATGTACAGCCCCACCTGTCTGTCTCCATCATTCATTTCCACTGTCACTTTCACAGTGGCTGATGGATCACAGTTGCTGTAAAATTAGACAGCCTTTAATCTCATTTCATCCTGATTAGCTTCTCTTTCCCCTTTCCCTCTAACTCACTGACTGACACGCTAAAAACTCACACTGGGCTGTACATGCACATGGAGTACAAACCTCCTCCACTACCTGCTGGGAGGGCAAGGCCGGTGTCCAACTCTGGAGAAATCTGGAAAGAGGCAGGGACATAGCTGGTGTTATTTAGAAGAGAATCGGAAACGCAGCACCCAGTGCCATTTTAAACACATTGTGCGCTCTTCTTCATTGCCCTATTTATTTGTCTTCCCTTTAGGTTTAATCAGAAGTCAAAGAAATTAGGTCTTTTGAAAAATTCAGACATTGATTCACTATAAATTTTTAATAAATTTGGGAGCATTTTATGCTCAAAATAATTTCACAGAGTTAGTTGTATATGTTTATAGCCTCATACTTCATGGTACTACTTCTGAAAATAATTCGGGAATGAGAATATTAAAATACTCAACCAAGAAATCTAACATATGCTATTTTAAAATAAGAGTAAAAATATGTAGATTAAGAGAATGCCTTCCAGTAGTCTTTATATAAGGACTTCAAAAACCTTCTTTTCTCTTATTGTGAAGAGTTTAATAGCTTAGTATAACAGTTTCATTTATTTGCATAAAGCACAACAATAGGAGTAATCAAATGAGAAAGAGGCTTAAAAATAAATCACGTATTATGTCTTTCACTTAATTTCTGCTTGCCTGAATAGAAGCAAATGAATGGTAAGAACAAAACATAAATGTTGTTTTATTTTCAGAGACTGTGCTTTATTATGAAGCTGGACTTATGGTGAAAGAGAAGAAAACACAATTTTTCATTATTCTAAAAGACTTGGGCATTGGGCTAACCAATAGTGTAAAATAAGTACATGAGGAGTGGAGGTGGTGGAGTGAGTTGGCAGTGGTTTGTGGTCGCTGACCCTGCGTTGTGTCTCATGCGAGTTGATACGTACAGATCATGAGTGAAGTTGTAACAGTTTCCATGGCCAGAGAAAGTTAGGATGAACTGGCATGGCACAGACCTCTCACAATGTACTAAATGGGCAAACTGGTTTTGTTTTTGGAAACCAGCGGAATAATTCAAGCTGTGAGTTAATTTAAAAACAAATTTTTTAAACATATTCAACCTTAGTTCCTTACAGAACTCAGCGTATATTGTGCCCAGTGAATTTTGAGTGGTGAAGCCAACAGGATCTATAGAGTTGAAAGTATTCTCCAAAGGGCTAAACTGAGGACTGAGGGGTTAAAGACATTCCTGAGATGACTCTAAATTCATTGATCTAATCCATGGACCACACAAACCCAATTTCGACAGCACCTTCAAAAATCAGGGGTTGTGTGCCAATCAATACCTTCTCCCTTATGGATATAACTTCAAAAACAATGAGTATTTGCAGTAAAAATGAATTAATCAAAACTCCTAGAGTTCTTTGGTAAGAAGTTTAAATGGTCGGATTTGCTCTTTCAGAACTATTTGATGAGTTACCATTCTCAAAGCTATGCCAGTTTCTTATTTTTACATTTTTTTACCCAGTATAAGTGTTTTCTGAGAAAAATAAAAACAAAATGAAATGAAAGATATATAGCACCCAAAATAAGTCAGGTGTAATATAGCCTCTCTCTCTGTCTCTCTCTGTCTCTCTCTCTCTCTCTCTCTCTCTCTCTCTTTCCCTCTCTCTTTTTCTGCATTGGCAAAAAGCACAGAGTAAGAGTTGGCCCATACTCATATTGATTTCCCACTGCACTGGTTTCTTAAGTGCTCTGTTGATCCGTGTCAAGCAGTAAGTTCCCTGCCTGAGCATGTGCATCGCCTCCCCATTTGTCCTCACACAGATTTAAGGTGCCCATGTGATGAGCTGAACAAGGACATCATTTTTCCTACTGGTGTCACTGGCCCAAACCACTGCATGTGCTATGATAACTAATGCTGCATACATTTACCCTTTGATCCCATAATAGCAGCAACGAGCACTGCACATCACAAAAGGTAACAAGGTACACTGTGCTGCCCATTATGACTCCTCAAAGGAGATGGAGATGAGAGAAAATACAGAGAAACCTGGCTCTGGTGGTTGAGAATAATACCCTCTCCTCCAAGCCACTGCCATTGTGGAGGGAGAAGGGAGAAGTAGGGAAGTGAATATTTGTGATGTTCCTGATAGTTTTCATCTTTGTTACAGAAGAGCTCCTATGCAGATAGATAGAAAATGTGTGATTGTGCTGCTAATGACATTGTACAGGAAATTAAGCATATACATTTGGAGAAGGCATTAAATCAGCAGGACCTTAATTTAAAAACTTAAAACTGTATGGAAATGTAGCTTGCTCATTGCTGTGGAATACAAAGCTACCAAGCACCCTGAGTCTGTTTATAGAAAGACTGCCAGCAAACCAAGTTTGGGCAGAACATCTTCATGGCTCCAAGTATATTTGGGGTTTCTTCTTCCGAGAAGTAACCACCAGCTCTGGCCATCTGGGAGTGTCAGTCATTGTTTTAGAATGCCATCCCCATCATGCGGCAGGTGAAGAGGATTTAAGACTCGAAAGCAGCATGACAGGTTGTTTTTGACTAATTTGTGGAATAACATTATGTAAAATTAATCAGAAGGGGCTGGGTCTGAAACCTCAGCACACACCACTGAGCATGTGTGTGAGGATTGCTGGATTGGTGGGTAGCTGCTCTGCTGCCTCTGCCATCTTCTTCCTTCAGATGGAGGCTCACATTTTACACACTGTGGTGAAGCAAATAGCTGCTGAGCCAAGGTATCAAGTCTCATAAGATGTTGAAAAGTTCACAAGTCTTTATTTTTTTTCTTAATTCCAGTTATGCCATACAACAGTGCTCACCACTGTGTTGTAGAGGTAGAAAACTTCTTGTTCGTGCTGGGCGGAGAGGACCAATGGAATCCAAATGGTAACTATTGAACAATTTAAATTGTAGGTGCTTATATCAGTCAGCTTCACATTACTACAATGAAAGACCTGAGGCAACCAGCCTGAAAGAGAAAAGTCTTATTTAGCTCATGGTTTTGGAGCTTCCAAGGCATGGCATCTGCATGGCTCAGTTATGGTGAGGGCACCAGATGGTTGCACATCTTGGTGAGAGTACATACACAGTTACATCACAGGTGGGGCCAGAGAGAGTGAAGGTGGGCAGGGTCCCACGATGGCTTCTGGGTACATGTCTCCAGTGAACTAAGGACCTCCCTCAAACCCCCCAACTCATGAATGTTCCACCACCTCCCCATAGCACCGACCTGAGGACCAAGCCTTCAACACAGACACCATTGGGAGTCACTCACTAAACTGCAGCAGTGCTTGACAAGTATAAGTCAGTCCCTTTTGGAATTAGTGTGGAAACTATCTCTGTGTAATAGGGACAAATGAAGTAGTCAAGAAATTGGGCTGACAGTGAGAGGGAAGGTCAATCATCGAGCTAACTGAAGACAGATGTAGCAAAGCAATCACTCATGGACTCTCTGGGGATTTAGCTTCCCAGTGATGCCCAGCCCCTCTCCCTGGCCATTCCCTGAGGAAAACCACAGCATCAGCACAAACTCCCCAGGGGAAGGTAGTGAGCTGCAGCTGCTAAGAATCCTCACCACCTTCTCTGCCACTTTCTTTCCATTTTATCAATATGATAATGTGGTTGCAATCAGTAAGCATCATCTCTAGTCATGCTACATGTAACTCTAGCTGGTTATTTCGCAGCAGGTCTGACTGAAGCATCATCTCAGGCTGGTACCTCTGGCAAGTGCTTCGTCCATAGGTCAGCCACCATCCTCCCATGCGTGTGATGACTTCATAAATGCACTGCACAGAGAAAGTAAACCTGTTAACACACTTCCCGAGCCAAACACAAGGAGAACACTGTGCCTTATAGAATATGCAAAATTATCAAGATATTTTTGGAAAGCTTGCACATGAAGGAGGAGTTGCAGTTGTAGCCTTCTGTGTAACAGAGATAATTATGACGGAGAAACCATAAAACAGCTTGCAGGTACACATTTTTACTTTAAAACCCCAGAACATTCACTGAAATTACATATACAGCATATATTTTATTGTGAGTGCTCTCTTTCAGCATCTGCACCAAGGCAAATTATAGAAAAATTGTTACATCTGTTCACTTTAGAGAATCTTGAAGGAAAACAATCCAGGCCACCCACATTTCTTTTGAGAAAGGCGAGGGGGGGCGGGATCTTATTATTTCCCAAGCTGAAGCTTTGTTGTGTCTCATTTTCCAGTGTCAGGAAAGAGACAGTTCCTGGGGTTTTGTAAGAAACAGATTCGGAATAGGAGCAAGCATGATATTTAACATTTCTGCCCTAGTTTACCTTCATAAGGACAGATTTCATGTGTTACCAGAAGACCTTGACTTACATACAATCCACTGTAAACTCACCATTTACTGTTTAATTGAGCCTTCCCCAGCAAGGATTGGGACTGCGTGGAACATTTTGGACAGCCATCAGGTTTATCTAAGCAAAGAATCCACAGAACATTCTTTCAGAAGGCCACCTTAACGCTGAAACCTGACAAGTTTTAAGGCTGGCGAGTCCTAATTCAGACCACAATGCTCTCAGCCTACCCCTCCTCCTAAGTGGGCTAGGCCTCTGCTAAAATATCCAGTCTTGGTCCAACTCAGTTTTTCAAAAACACTATGAATCTCCCATTCTTACAAATCTTACCTTAATCAGTGACTCAGAAAAACTTGCTCCCCATTATTAGGCCAAAAAAAAAAAAAATGACCTGTACTTGCTTGTCTTCAACTTCAGATCAAAAACACATCTGAGAGAACTGGGTGGGAGATAGGGCAGAGTTTAAAGAACATGTTCTTTAAAGTTTTGAGGATCAAGATTTTATCCTGGAGCTAATGCAAACTCCTCAGAAAACTCTACCATTGGACTACACTGATTTTCCTCCACTCACCTCTGAGAGAAGCAGCAATTGGGTTTGCAGCCCTGAATGACTGTACTAAGACTCCTGAAGACCCACACCTGCCTGGACCATAGGGATGTGATTCACTGTCAGCGTTCAGTGTGCTCCATGTGCAGACTCATGTGATAAATTCTTGCCAAACCAAAGTGCTGAAGCATTGTGTGCTTTTAAAATAATGATCACTAATGCTAATTGTGTGTCTGACTGTGCCTCTGCTCTTTGCTTTTACCACTAGAAAGCCCCGAGTTAAATTTTAGCAAAGCTTTCATTTTAATTTTACTCCTAGACTCAATGTAGGCCTGACAGCTCTCTTTTTTTAAGATCCCTCATTGTACCCCTGACTTATTTGGCACATGCTATCTTTTAGCATAGATCTGGGCCCTTTGCCCAGATGAACCACTGATGTGGCTCTTCCAAATAGAAAGGATTGGCTGTCCCCGAGGCAAGTAGCTTGGCTTTTTGTGTCCCATGTCAATCAGCCAGTCATTGGCTAAAGTCTTCCCCAGGAGGAGGATGAGGGTGAATGGTAGGCAAGATGGCCTGTTTAGGCGAAGGAGTAGCCATGACCAGGAGCAGCCAACACTACAGCTAAGGAACACATGTACCTGTTTTATAAGGAGATCTGGACTAAATTCCAGGAGAATCTACCACAATCCCATAACTGTTTTCCATAGGGCTTCATAGTCCATCTATCTGGTCAACCACAGTAGACTTCTTTAGTATTACTGGCAGTATTTATTGAGTATTCATTATTTGGCCCAGAAACTTTACTAAGCATCTGCTTGTATCATTTCACTTAATCTTCACTACTGTTTTGTGAGCCATGTTCTGTGATAGCTTACATTTTACTATGATGAGATGAAGCCTAAAGGTTAAGTAACTAGCCAGGATATAGCTTACAAGAAGCTGAACTGATTTCAATATAGGTCTGTCTGACTCCACAGCCTTAGTCTTCAACAACTATATTATGTTGCTAGTCTATCCATCTGGTCAACCATAGCAGAAACAATCATGTTTTTGCCATTGATTTTATGAAATTAAATCATTGTATCACAACAAAAGTGGCTCCCACTCACAAAGAATTCTTTCTCATTCCACATTTAGAAATCCATGAAAGGACTCAATCATCTCAAAAATATGAGATGTTCATATTTTCATGAAATTAGTACCAAAATGTATAAAGAATAACAATCCTATAATAATATGCTTTAATATAATTGTTCACAGGGAGAAAAAATTTCAAATCCATGTATTCAAGCATTATGTACATGTCAGTTCCAAAGATAAAATATTAAAGTAAATTTTAGTTCTTATTAAAATATTGATTGAAATGTGTGTCTGCGAATGAAATACAAACTTGTAAGTTTCAATACTTGCTCATAAAACAAAAATATGTGCCATTGAATAAATTTGTAATTTTATTTATTGACAATCTTGATTGCCAGGCCAAAATTTGAAGTCAGGAAACATATTAGTTACTGGAAACATAAGCAGATACATATAGAAGTTTTCCTACTCAGATGCATTGTAAATATCGATTCTATGTCATTACTGACAGGAATGTATTATAATATTCTAATAAATATGTAAATATTCTGTCAGTGCCCCACCTACAGAAACCTAATTCACATTTGTCACTTACTAACAAAACAACTGCTGGTGAGAAACTTCTTTTCTTCCCACTTCTTTCCCCTCTATCACTGGCTGGAAATTACTGCTCCTAGCTCATGTGCCACATCACTCAAATGCTCATCAACAGTGGTTTCTGGAGACATGATATCAGAAGTAGAGAAAGAATCAGAAAATGCAAAGGATAAGAAAAAGTAGAATGTGTGAAGGATAATCTACAGTTCTGCTGCAAATCCGACCACTCTCAAGCTGCTGGGAAAGTCTCAGTAGTTGACATAGGAAGGAGAGAATAACCCATTTCATCTCACCTTCCTTGTTCCATTACACACACTCTTTCTAAGGTTCATTATCCTCTTTGTTCCTGCTTTACCACCTCCAGAAGGCTAGTTCTCCATCCCTGTTTCTTTTTCTCTGGCCCTGCCTCTGGAAACTGTTTCTTCATTTTACATCCCTATCACACCAGGCTGTGGGACCCTTTTCTCTGAGCCAAGGCCATTAGCGTCATATCCAGGAGTGAACTCCACTAGTTCCTCCCACTGTGGCTTAGCACAAGAAAGCAGTCTCTGCCCAGTTACTGATAGTAGGCATATGTCTTCTTTCATATGGAAATTCCAAACCAGACTTCATAAAGAAACATTCTTATCATGGGGAATAGGTTCTACAGTCCTATAAACATGACTAGTCTTCAGATGCATTTGGAAATTCATCTTGGAACTTGACTATTAAGAATATTTTTCCTACAAGGGAAATGATTTCAAATTCCATAAAAATTTACTCTCAATCCAACTCTAGACATAATCATTCCCTGATGTAGAGCCTCCTTATGTGGAACCCAAGCCTTCTGGTAATTCTCACCTCCTGGTACTCTTATCTCTTCCTGTGCATTTCCAGATAAAACTAATTTTAACGTGCAACCTGACCATCCCACTCTCCCATATGACCTCTAGAATTTCTGAGCTCACATCACCAAAATCCCATAATCATTCACTCGCCTCTGAATGGTTTAGTGAATTTCCTTTCTTCTCAAAGCCATGCTATTTTCTGAGCTTTCCCAGCCATCCTTTCTAAAAGGTGCAGTTTTCTCTCCTTTCTCCACATACTTCATGTTATTGAAGACTGGTAGCTTTTCTCCCTCCTCTTCACAAATACTCCACATGCTTAAAATCCCAGGAACTTTGGAAGATATTTTCAGACTATGGCACCTTCTGCTTTTTATGTGACAGCCAGCCACAGTTTTCCTGGTAATACCATCTCCTTCCCTTGACCACCACTCCACTATCCATCACCTCATATCCTCACCACCATCCTCACTGAGCTTCGATTCCATGACTGTATGTCCTATTGCCACTCACTCTGTGTGTATACCTGCAGCCTCTCTCTCTCTCTCTCTCTCTCTCTGTCTCCCCCCCCCCATACTTGCCTGGCAATGCTAATCCTGGATAAATCCAACTCTCTTTCACTTTTCCCTTGCTTCTTAGCATGTAAACTTTAAGAAAACCAGACAACTACTGCTAACTGCTAGTTATCCCCACTAAATTTCCATGGTCAGTGCACTAGGCCACCCCCCAACAAAACTATTTCACTTTTTCTCTTTCTCCTTAAATGTCTCCTTCTCCAAAATCCCCACTCTCATTCTCAGTTGATATTCTTGCTTCTTAGTGAAATGAGAGGAGCAATCAGAAGACAAATGCTCCATCTCGCTGTCATCAAATCCATTCACCTACTTTTACTGCTACTCTATATTCCATTTTCCTCCAATCTGAGGTCTGTTCCTCACTCTTTCATGCCTGCTCAAATACTTTTCAGTATTTACGGATTTAAGCCTTTCCTTCAATGTTATCTTCTAGCTATAATCTTCTTTTGATTGCAAAAGTCCTAAGAAGCATTCCCTATCCTCTTACTTCTGTTTTCTTAGATCTTAGTCTCTCCTGAGTAGCCCCCACTCTGGCTCTCACCCCTACCAATTCACTGAAACAACATTTGTCGAGGTCATCAATGCCCTTCAGATTGCCAAGTCCTATGGTCAAGTCTTAGTTGCCCAGCCCCTTCTTTTTTTGACCTGGCTCTTAAAATACCATGCTTTTCTGAAAACTTCTTCCCTTTGCTAGTTTTTCTTCGTCTATCCCAGGGGCCATTCTCAGGACCCATTATCTTCTAATTCCATACCCTCTCCTTAAACTGGTTTTATCCAATCACATGGATTTAAATAATAGCTCTGAACTAATGACCCCAAAATTTGCACCTGTAGCCTCAGTTAGCCAGTAACCTACCAGATGCTTCCTACTTGAGATCCTATAGATCTCTCAAGGTTAAGCACGAAACAGAGCTCATAACTTCTCCCCACCCCCAACTTCTAGCCTACACCTACCTGCTCTTCTCCACCCCATAAATGGCATGGCCTTCCATCTGATTACTCTGGCTGGACACCTGCCAGCTGTCCTTAATGGCTCACTTTTTTTCATACCAATATCCAGGCCCAGCTTGGCCTGTATAATGCATTTCAAGACTAACTATATCTCACCACCTCCAACTTCATTCAAACTGTCATCAGCCTAACAGTTCCTCTGCTCCCACAGTGGCTCTTCTATTGACTGTTCTTCACACACCAGCCAGAGTGATAAATGTAACATGTTCCTCAGTTGCTTAAAGCCCTCCAGTGGCTTCTTATTGTTCTTATAACAAAATACAGAGTCCTAAATCAGTCCACAAGACACACTGTGTTCTGAACTATGACAACTCTCTACCCAGTCACCCCAACATTGCTGTTTCAGAACTCATCCCCAACCAAGGGATCTTATACTTGCTTTCCCCACTTCCTATGAGGCCCATTCTGCAGATATGTACATAACTTGCAGCAGACATCTCTAAGCAGGTGACCAACTACTCCAACTGGCCTTCTCTCTGCCACTCCTGGCTTTATCTTATTCTCTATTTGGCATTATATTGTTTATTTTTTATAATGGCAGGGATCTTGTCTTTCTTGTATACCAGTTCATGTCCAGAGCCTCAATAGATGACACATAGTAGGTGCTCAGTATGTATTTGAGCACATGCACGCACACATACACACACACACGCACACACACGCACACACACGTTATTTACTCCTGTGGTGAAGTCTGCTACCCAGGTCTCAATGTTTAGTCATATGGAAAATATAATGCACTCTTTTGCCTCCATTTCTTGCTTTGATGTTAATATGTATGCAAAATAAGATTCATGTTAGTACCATGGAGGCATTCGATGCTTCTGAGGCTCAGCAGAGGGAATAAGCCAGATAAGCAGCTCAGAAGGTTCATGCTTCCCATTTCAGCAAATGTGCTTAGGCATACACCACACCAGCTGTGCTTCCCCCAAACACACACACAAAACTCACATGATATGCATGGAGCAAAGCTGATTTCCCAGCTCAGACTGTTACTGTAGTTATTGGCATCATGTCTGCGGGAGACAGAAGACAACCACACTAGGGTTCCAGGGTCAGTAAAAATAATTCTAAGAATGGGGGAAATTAGGCAAGTGTGCAGGCAAGGAGCATATGGGAAATCTGTGTACTTTCTATTTTGCTGTGAACATTACTTCTTTTTTTAAAAAAAAGTATTTAAAATGTTTTATTCAGTAAAAAACAAAAGCGTACAAGAGGTTTTTTTTTAAGAGTCTAACCAGAGATAGCATACAAAATAATCTCTGGAACTGATATTTATAGACAGTAACTTCTTTTTAAAACATAAAAATACCAAAATACAGAAATTTTTACCTTGACACTATGATAAAAACCAGTTTAGTAAACATACATGCTTATGGGTTGGTTGATCTACTTTTACATAACTCATTCCAAAAGCAGTAAAGTGAAAAAGGGGAAACACTCAAAGAGGTATGTTCATTCTTCTGACTGATTACTTTTCATGCTATGTTTGGTAATCCTTCTACATAATTCATCTACTTGTTAAACCTAAGAACAGAAAGACCAGAGAGAGAGAGGGAGAGAGAAAGAAGGAGGGAAGAAGGAAGAAAGAAAGGAAGAAAGAAAGACAGCTAACTGTGCAAATTAATAAAGGAATGTAAGTTTTAAGTGTCTCAAATGTATTTTTACAGGAAAACATAGTACGAATTTTGTCAGTCGATACGATCCCCGATTTAATAGCTGGATTCAACTTCCTCCTATGCAAGAAAGGTAAGTGTTTATTTCTTCTCTGTGAAACATTTGGGACTGCTTTTAAGGCAGCATTAGATGGTTTTACTTGGTAAGGAATACTAAGCATAGTCAATAAAAAACAGGAGAAGCAAAATACAAAACCTGGCCCCTACAATTTAGATCATCTGCCTTGTTAATGCAATAGAGGAAAAATAATTAAATAAGTCAAGTTATCCTAATGTAGAAAGAAAATATTTATGTGATTTGTATGCTTTGATTTGTATTTTACAAATAGAGCTATAATTCTAGGGGCTGTACTCCTCAGTGAAAAAAATATTGAAATCCTAAAACCAAAATAACTAGGTGATCAAAATATACGGTGAATGTTTAAGTGGAAAAAAATTATATAGTAAAAAACACATTGTCATTAATCCACCTTGAAATACTCCCCCACATTTATCCCAACATTGTTGCCACTTCCTGAAGCAGTTCTGGGAGTGCTGTTTCATAAATGTTTTTTGAAGGCATGATCAAAAATATAGTAAATGCAGCTGCCAAGTGCTATCCAAAGGCTCTTAAAAGCATTATAGTGTGTCCTCATCCAACTTCTTAACCACATCTGGCATTGTGTGACTTCTGGCTCATCTCCAAAGTTAAAATGGCCATTAAAGTTAAACATTCTGATGCTATTCAAGACATCCAGGTAGCCAGGACAGTGCAACTAAACACACAAAACACTTAGGAAAAAGGACCTCTGGAACTGCTTCAGAAAGTGGCAAAAATGATAGGATAAATGTGTTTGAAATAAGGGGGAGTATTTTGAGGGAAATTAAGGGCAATGTATCTTTTAGTGTAATTTTTTATTTAAAAATTCATGGTATTTTTGATAACACCTTGTAAAATACCATCCTCACAATGATAGGTATTTCGATGCAGAAATTTCAATATTAATAATTAAATTATTTAATATTAAATTTAATATTCAATAGTAAAGTTGGAAATTTAAATATTTATTTAAACTTAATATTTCAATAGCAAATTCTAAGACTCATTTGCTTCACTAAATGTCTTCAGGAATAGGTCATTCATTGACTTTAAACAAAATAGTCCTTCAAAGTATCATTTTGCTTTTTGTGTGTGGAATATTTATCTCACCCAAGTCTCCTCACTACCAAAGGACAAGATGGCTACTATATTTATACATACTTTGTTTCTCCTGGCTGTCACTTGGGTGTGAAGCTATGTTTTTATACACATGTGCAAATTAGCATACTAGAGTTTGAACATTTGACTCTACTAAAATAATATCTGGACATCCTTTTGAGCAATTCTCCAACAGTAGTGACAATCCACTATTTCTTCTTCTCCACTGAGTTATTTAGGAAGTAAACAGCAGCACTCTTTCTCTTTCTTCTTTCTGCCTTGACCGCCTCCTGAATATCTCTCTTAACATTCAAGTAGATTAATATTGAGATTGAATTAGGACCTTAATCATAAATTCCAAGTGAAAACAAAATTTTCAGAATTTATCATTTATTCAGATACATACATTACTATAGCAAGATAATATGAATGTACATTCTAAAAATGCTCAATATCTATCTCATATAAATATATTAAAATTCCCAGGAGACTAAAACTATACACTGGAAATGAGATTTAATACACAAAGGAATGTCTAATTCAAAAACCTATCAAGAAATAATTATTGACAAATATTCTGACAAACTTCTTGAACCAGAAGATCCCTAATGTTTTTCTCCAGAACACCCTGTTTCTTTGGGGATGCAGGGGGATTTACTGGTTGCTGTCAGTATAGCTGCATCATTTTGCCCTTTAATCAAAACCATACAAAAAAGTTTTATTTTAAAAATAACTATCAATATATGTCTGAAATATGATCATCTCATCACCATGGTCCCCTTTGCTGGGGGCTGTACACCACCACGATAATTAACCTTCATGCCTTCCACTGGGGAGGCATAACTCACGTTGCGGTCAATTATCTCACTGTAGAGCCCCTAAGGATGGGAAGTATTGCTGCAAAACCTAATTAGTAATTTTTTTAAAAATGTGTATTGTTTACTTGATAGTCTATAATGACTTCCTCTGAGGCGCTATGGCCTATCGTGGCAGGGTCCTACTTAGACAATTTTTAGCAGCTCATTGACCTGATAAAAAGACCTGCCATGGTCTGTCGGCGCCCGGCAGCCACCGTTGACAGGATGGACTGTTTAACGTTTCTTTCGAAGTCATTATGGTATATCATGTCAGGTCCCTAGTAAAAGAAGTTTTTTTTTTTTTTAGATTTAGAACAATCAAGTCGATAGACCAAATAAAGAGCTCCTTACAGAGCTGAGTGGGAAAAGGCAGATCTCACAAATGCCCAGTCAATCTTCTAGCTCCATCTCTCCTATGGGTTGGTTGACCCAAGCAGCAATCCATAACTTCAAGTGGAATTTTTCTGTCATTGCCAGCCTTCCATTCAACAAAGCAAGGACCATCAGTGGACTAATTGGTGGTTAAATGTTAAAGAAAAATACAAAAGTATATGACACACTCAGAAGTTTATTGAAACATTTAATTGAGTTAATTTTACAATATGTAGATTATGAATCAAACTAGAAGCTCCTCTATCTTCCACTTTCCATTATGCTGCTACCAAAATGCTGAGAAATTATACTGAGAAGTTACCAAACTCATGGAGAATAATAAAAACACATTGTAACCCACATCCAGTGTTTGTAACTCACTCTTACAGAGCTGGCTGGACAGATTCCTGAGATACTTCACTTAATAGGAGCTCCCAGAGGAGTATAATAACCTGCTGGATACCCTCCTAGTCCAGCAGGGAAGTGGGCACATGATCTCTGGGCTTATTCAATCATGGGTCAATTCCTGAATTTACTGACCGCCTGCTAGCTGTAAATTGACTGATGAATGATTGGATGAAAATATGCATTCAGACGCAATGTTGATGAATTATTTTGGTCTTAGATTCAGGATTTGATTCTGCAATAGGAAGGAGAACAAAATTGAAAACTTGGATCAATATAAATGCTTTGGTAACTTCAATTTTTTTAAAATGAAACAGACATTTTAAGTGTTATTCTTATGTAGATCTTACCCCTTAGCTAGTTTAAAAGATGGAAAAAAGAAAAGGCAATTTGTAGAGCAACAATGGAGAATTTTTCACAGTATAAGTGAAAGGCTAAAAGCTAATATGTCAAAAATGTTCCCAAATTAAAGATCTTCTTTCTAACAGTTTTACAAGAAACCATAGGAGATAACATTCTGTTTGAAAAATCTGTTGTTGTTTTTAACCTGACAAGGGAAGACAACAATCCAAACTGAGATGAGGTTGTGGTAATTCAATCTCATGCTTTAGGATGTAACCTGATCTTCCTAAAGGCTAGCAAGAACGTGTAAAGATCTGCAAGATAAACAAGGTTTAATGTATATTAGTAGAAGCTATTTGTTAGACTTTTTCAATATGGAGACATTGAATATTGTTTTTGGCAGGGGAGGAGAGGAGAAAGAAGGTAAAATGAACAATTTTAAATACTCTACACATGGTCTAATCGCACTAAGAAATGTTAAATTATCTTGAATTTACTTTTCAAGAAATACAAAATAGCCTAAACCAAGTATATGCTTCATGTGGGGAGGAGAGGAAGGAGCATTTCCAAGAGGCCTCTGGTCTAGTAAAACTTTAGCCTTGAATAAACAATAAATGTTCACAGTTGCTGGCAGACCATTAACAGTCCAGTGTTTCTTTAATGCATTTCAGGAACTCTCTCTTTGGGTATGCAAGAGAATAAGGCAAAGATTCACAATCTTCACTACTGAAATTTCTATATAAAAATGCACTTTCAGTAAGGAAGTTAAACCTACTGATTCTTTCCCATAAAGATCCTAACAGTGACACTGTGTGGATAATGCGAGGAGTACACATAGATCATCATTTTAATGTCTTGGCTAAATGACACCATGTCCTGACAGGTTGACTCAGTGTCACAGCGAGGAAGGGACCCGATCAGAAAAAGTAAGAAAATGTGAAAGTTGCCTAGAGAAAAGGAATTCATACTACCAAGGGGATCTTTCTGTTATTCTTTATAATCTAAATTCAATTAAATAAGTACACTGATTGGCATTTTCTAGAGTAGTACTGCATAGAAGTCAACTCACCATTAATACCTTCCAACCCACATAGTCCAAATTATTTAGAGATGGTCCATTAGTGAAATAAGTAAATTTATTATTTCAGCATCCCCAAAACCTGTCATAGAACTATATGAAAGAAGTATATTGACCTACTCTGAGTCAGGCTTACAAAGAAGTATCTGTCATTTTAGGACAGATTTTTTTAGAAACGTGCTATTCTTTTCAACTTGAGAAGGTCAAAGCAAGAGTAAAATGACTTTGACCTTTCAAATTTAATGAGAGAGCCAGGGGAAACTAACTAGAGAAATGGAAGAAATAAGTTGTCCATCAGCATATATTTAATTTTACAACTGTTTTTAAACTTAATTTTATATTTCGATGAGTTTTTACTCTCCTATTTCAGGAAATTAAAACTTTTAGATCATATTCCCTTGATGGTCTGATTAAAAGCCATGAAACATCCTCCTCCCAAAATTTTTATGTCCTTTAAAATACAACATTTTTTACAATTTCAGTTTCATAGACCTCTTAGAAAACATGGAGCCACATTAACAATCCTTACTTTATGAAATCTGACTTGCTTGCTCTTTGTTTTCCTTCCTACTTTCAAAAACATGTTTTCTTTGAAATACATCAAGAAAATCTAGAAAAAATAAACAGCTAAAATATTACTCTAAAATTATCAATGATGGCTATCAGGACAATTTTAAAACTATAATTTAAAAGAAAACTGAATATATTGTCATCTATAAGAAATACTATACCTATATGGCAATAAATCATCTAAACTATCATGAAGGAATTTAGTGATCACTTAAATACTATTAGGAAAAGTTCACATGCAAATATTTTGATATCCAATTTTTTAAAACTTTTTATCCAGGTAATATTAATTGATAGTTCCTGAGAATGACAAAAATATTGGACACGATGACAAGCAGTTATATATTCACAAATATCTTGTGAGGAAGGTACCATTATCACTCCCATGTTAATGGTGAGCAATCTGAGAACAAGATAAAGGGATTTTTTGTTGTTTTTGGGGGGGGGAGGTTGTTTGTTAGTTTGTTTGTTTTTGGTACCGGGGATCGAACTCAGGACCTTGTGCTTGTGAGGCAGGCGGTGGGATCACTGAGCTAAAACCCCAGCTCCCCGAATGAGATTATGTAACATGTTAAAGGTCACACTCTGGTCAGTCACAGAGCCAGGCCCTCTCACCCAGAAATCAACTCTTAGTCAAGACTATACTGACTCCTGGATGCTTTTTGCACTCTGTAAACAATCTGGAAAATCTCTGAAGAATATAGGTTTGCCTGCTATAAACTTCTAGCCCTCCTCATCTTGTAATTGACATTACACAAGAATCTTGGCATCAATTTTTATGGTGATCATTAATTCATCCAACATAAATTATGTTCTCCAGGGAGGCTTGGCACTTAACAATTATGCTTATTCAATATTGGACCATATATTATTCTTGTGAACTATATTATTCCAATAGAATCAGTGAGAAAAATAAAGCAAAGGGTCACGATTTACTGAAGTTTTAATGTAATCATCCTAACTCCAAATTTCTTAGTCCTCTTGAACCTGTATTCTTTCTTACCTCTCACACCTTTTTAGTTACAAGTCTTACGTCTTGTTCCTGTAACACATATTTTGCGTTGCCCCTTCCCATTCCTTCTACTAAAGTCCTAATTCAGGTCCCCAGTATCTCACTCCTAAATTATGGCCTACCTCCGAATTTGTCCCCCGTCATCTCCCATCCTTTCCAAGCAGATTTCATTGTTTTCTTTGGATGGTATAGTAGGAAAATGTAGTCAGTAGCCTCTCTTGAAAAGAAACTTTAAAAATACCCAACAACCTTATAAAAATCAATACCAAAGCTACTTAGATGAAATTCCTGTAATTGGTTATAGAAGAGCAAATTTTGAGCATTATGTGAAGTTCACAAAAGTTATTCTATTTACAGTAATTCTAAGAAGAGAAAAAAAGAAAAAAATGATAATTGAAGAAAAATTTTGATGATGTAGTTCTCTTATAAATTGGGAACAATGACCCTTGAAGGACCATAAAGAAAGTGAATGTCAAGATAATTTATTATTGTTACATTATCTACCTCATTTTTCACTTTGTCTCACTGAGCTGTGATATCCTTACAAGGTACCAAACATCCCAAACATTAATGAACATTTTCACAGTGTATAAAAAACAAAATAAAAAGAGCTGAAACAAAGAGTTGATGATTTTCTCCTTTACTACTGCTTTAATATCAAAAATGTTAACCAGAATGGCCAATGCCTATGATTACTCCATCCAGCCTTAGATTTCAAAAGTAGATGTGTGATGTTTAAAAGTTTGCAGCCCTCTATGAAGCAGGCTGTACCTCCTTTCCCTGAAGGACTGGGGGTCTTTATCCTTTTTCAAAGGTGGCACTTCACAGCTCCTTCTGTGATTCACTGTGTTGTTGTTTCCATTATAGAAGAGCCAGTTTCTATGCATGTCGATTGGACAAGCATTTATATGTTATTGGTGGGAGGAATGAAACCGGCTACTTGTCCAGCGTGGAGTGCTATAACCTGGACACAAATGAATGGCGCTATGTGTCCTCTTTGCCACAGCCTCTGGCAGCTCATGCAGGAGCAGTGCACAATGGGAAGATATACATTTCAGGCAAGTCATTCCTCAACTATCTGTTCCAAGGGTCAGTTCCAAGGCACTTGCTTAACTTGTATGTATATGTTTAATTCACAGGGGGTGTGCACAATGGAGAATATGTCCCATGGCTATATTGCTATGACCCCGTAATGGATGTCTGGGCTCGAAAACAAGATATGAACACAAAACGTGCAATCCACACTTTGGCTGTAATGAATGATCGCTTGTATGCAATTGGAGGAAATCATTTGAAAGGTCTTTTTTTTTTTATTACAATAGCATTTGCATCTCACGTTTCTTGCTAAGGGGATTTCTCGTTAAATAATCAGTTAACCAAGTAAAAAACATGTTGACCAAATAAAATCTACTCTGCGTAAGTTAGCAGTACCCTTGAGCAAGCATTTATTCTGACTTTTCTGCAGATAGGATTATTTTTGAGTTACCGTACACATTAAAGAAATGAATAATGGTGTCTACAGAAAATTTTTTAAAAGAGAACATTAATAACTGAAAAGCACAAACAATTTGTTGTAACAGTGAATCCAGTGAAATGGATTATTTCTAATAACTAAAGGTATAGTAATGAATTTTTCCCAGAAAACTGTTTTTTGCAGTAATCATAAAGAAATTTGGCCATAGCTATACAAAGCTAATATGTGATTTTTTTTTTAAAGAAAACATTTGGTAAACTCTGTATCTAAATTTAAAATTATTTCATGTAAGTATTGAATATCAAACCACTTATGATTCTCAAATTGAATTGCTTTTTTTAAAAATAAAAACTTAAAGCACAGTATTGCAGAGATATATTTTGACTCCTTTTCTTCATTAGATCTGTACAGGACTGCAACTTTTTGTGGCTTATTGAACATTTATAACTTTCATGTGTACTATATACCACTGAATCTGACTGGTATTGAAAACATTACTGACACAATTTATACCTCAGTTTCCTCATCTGAAAATGAACAAACTGGTCTGGTTGAATTTTAAAAATCTTTTCCCCTCTTATCCTTGAATGTGAATTAAATGGGAAACATGCTATTCCATTATAATAGATGAGATACAACTGTGCATTTATTTTACAATAATATATGCATCTTAAAAACAGGTCAGACAAATTTTTTTCTATTTTTCCTAATTCGGGTTTAACTTTCACCAGTGCTCCTTCATTTCACCTCATACTCCATTTCACCTTATCTCAATATGTTTTATATCAACTTTATAGCATTCTACTTTAAATGTAATTTCTTCTAATTCCTTTACACAAGATACTGCCAAAATGTTTCAGGGACTTTTGATATTCAAGGTTATGTGTGGACAACCAGGCTGGTTAATGACAACCTAAATGAGAATTAGCACACATATACATCAATAATAGTTTAGCTCAATGGACACCATGGCAGGAAAGGGTAAGGAAAGACTTTTCATCTAACCCTAGATTTGCATCCTGGTTGTGCATTTATGAGTTGTGTGGATAATTAACCTTTCCTTGATGGTTTTTGTGAGGCTTACAGTCAACATATCCAATAATACATAGTATGTGCCACAGAGACGATACATATATCCTCAAACAATGCCTCTAGAACTTCAGAAACTGGAGTTTCCCCAAGGGCTCATTCTAAATGTATTATGCTTCGAATAGTGCAGCGGGCACATTGCTCTACTGTACCAGCATCCATCTATGTGACTCATTTCATATAAGAAATACTAACCAAAATAATCTATCAGGAATGAAAATTATCCCTTTTTATTAGTCTTCTCAGTTATTTGGGATAGTCCAGTATGTTAGTTTAATATATGCACTACAATTGTCAGCTAACAAATAACCATAAAATACACTTAACTAGAGGGAAAAAAATCATTTGGTCTGCTCAGTGACCATGAGGCTCGCCCTAGGCCTCCCCCCCCCCAAAAAAAAAATTAAAAGTGGGACTCCAAGGAAGTTCAGCAACTTACATATACTGTTCTTGGTGACCTGGTTACTGCCTCCATCTCTGAGAAGGTGTATCAGAAGGAGAAGGAGAAGGAGAAGCACCTCAGCCCCTGCTCCAAACCTTGATCTTAGGAAGTTGGAGATCATTCACGTCATTAGAGCTGTGTACAAATACAGACTGTACAAATGGGAAAAGACACTGGGCAATGTATTGTTAATTAATCAAAATATTTTGAATGAGTTAAATATTCATTGAAAAAAAGCAATATTGTGAACTCTGTAAGAGTCTGAGATCTGAGGTCTGTTTGTTTTGGTTTTTTTTAATCTCAGCCTATCTGTTTACCTGCTTGTGATGGAGTAAAGTCACTGACTTTCTCTGTCCTTCAGTTCCTTTATCTATCAAGTGAAAATAATGGTGGTAGGTATCTCATAGAGTAATGGAAGGGAATGACTTCAATTTAGACAAAGCACTTAGAAAACAAAACTAGCCTGCTGTACATACTTCATAAAAATGCTTGCTTAACTATTCTTATCTTAAACCTTTCAAAATAACATTTTAATAAAACATTTTTATATGATCTACCCCCATATAATCAACCTTACTAATGATATTTACTCAGGATTTCTTGCTTTGAATTAATCCAAAGCACAGAGAATTTGCTTGGTGTATTTTTAGATCTTTCTGATAAAGGCTCCCAATTTCATCAATGAATTTATACCTTTGTATCTTCAAAGACACAATTATCTACTTCTTGAACCTTTAAAAAAAAAAGTCCTAACATTAAATATGGGACTTAACAGTTTATTCTTTTGTGGTTCCATTTTCCAATGTTACTTAGGTTTCTCCCACCTAGATGTAATGCTTGTGGAATGCTATGACCCAAAAGGTGACCAGTGGAATATTCTGCAAACTCCTATTCTGGAGGGTCGAAGTGGTCCTGGTTGTGCAGTGCTTGATGACAGCATTTACCTTGTGGGAGGCTACAGCTGGAGTATGGTATGTCCACATCTGCAACAGCCTCCTCCTCTCTGCTTGTGCTCAATGTTTTCTGTTTGATTCCTTCCACGTGTAGTATCATCCGCACATGTACCTCTTAAGAATATCAGGTCTAGGTGCAAGCCATAAGTTACTGTAAGTGGTAAAACAGAATTAACAGGAACACTGGTGAACTGGGTTGCTATCTGATCAACTGCATCACAACATGGGTTTGGCCTCAGGTTTGTCCTATCTCCATGTTTCAGTGATTCTGATTTTCCCACTAAAAGTCAAATTGAAGTGATTTTACAAATGCTCTGTGTAAATTGAATAGGAGAGTCTGAAAAGTTTCAGAACAGTCAGCCATGAAAAATGGAAATTAATTATTCAGTACCTATGAATTATATTTAGAAGGTATAATTTACATTTCACTATTTTCCCTCTTTCTCATGAAAATTTCCAAACATATGCAAAAATTGGCTTTACTGTGTGCCCTCATTAACTCATCATTCAGCATCAATACCCATCAATATTTTGCCATGCTTATTTTATCAACACTCCTTTAAAATATTTTGGCTGAAGAAACTTGATGCAAATCCCAACATTATATTATTCACCCTAAATGCCCCAGTATTTTTCTCTTAAAACATTTGAATTGTAAATACACTTTTATTTATCACACCCAACAAAAGTAACAATAATTCTCTTCTATACAGTCCATATTCAAATTTCCCTTATTGACTTAGAAAAAACAAAAATGTACTTTTAAAATTAGCATGTTCAAATCATGTTCCAACAAGTCTACTCATATTTGGTTATTATAGGTCTCTTTGCAATCTGGAACATTATCTCTGCCCCACTTTTTGTTCCACACCATTGACTTGTTCCCAAGGGTCAGTTATTAGACAAAACACCCTATATTCTGAAATTGGCTAATGAAGGGGCCGGGGATGTAGCTCAGTGGCACCACACTTGCTCAAAATTGGCTAATGATTTTCTTGTGGTATAATTTAAAATAGTTTTCATTTCAGTATATCCTGCAGACCCAAAGTTAAAGATAGGCCTTAAATTCAAACTTTTCATTTTCCTCCTCCTCCTCCTTTTCTTCTTCTCCTCCTCCTCCACCCTCCTCCTTCTTCCCCTTTGTCTCCTTCTTTACAGGAAGGAGAAGGCCCCTGACAAGGAGGCTGTGTATTTTAAATTACATCACATCGGAAGACATATCAGGTCTCTTGGTCTACGTAATCCCTTTTTAAATGATGGCCATTTTTATATTTTCCATTTATCTGTGTCCATTTTGTAAGATCACTTGAGGATTTTAATATTATTTTCATTTCTTCTGTGGCAAACATGATCCTAAAATTACGTTTTAGGGAGTTTTATAAAAGTATTAGTTGTTTGGCAGCAAATATGCTCTGACATATATAACTAAGCATTTGTATGTGTGCTTGTTTGCTGGTGCAAATTGTCAGCTACAAAAGTATATGTGTTTGGAAGCAACCACCAGGAAAACACTGTCAGAAAATGTCTACCAAGTGGTTGGGTTTTTTGTTTGTTGTCTAAAATATAAACAAAGCTGCTTTGGCTTGAGGAGGGAAAATTTTATACAAGCAGGAGCCCCTAAATTTGACAAAGGACACAAAATTAAATACATTTTTATTTCTCGTGTATCCTTCTGGAAATAAACAAATTAATGTGCCAAGAAATTGACAAGACTTCATTTCCAGTTTACTTTAAACTGATTTTCAATGCCAGCTCTGATTCCCCACAGTAAAAAATTAAAATTGAAGAAATGAGATAATAAACTTACTTCAACTATTGGAATATTAAGGTAAATTTATCTTTTTATTTATTTATTTAATGTAAACCAGGTGGCCAACTTCAATTTTGGTCAATTATTTTAAAAGATTTGTTGAGTATCTATGATGTTGTAGGTATTCATTTGAATTTTATTATTAGTCATCAAAAAAAGATTGGGAAGTGTGCATTTTAAAGTTTTGCTTGGAATAAAACAGTTTAAAGTCAACTGCTTTGATTTGGAAATTTCTAGCAAGAGCAGAGAGATCTTTTGTCTCCAAAGCAAATTTGATGAATAACATTACCATTGCTCTTCTCAAAAAATCCTTCTCTAAATGTTCCTGCTCTGTCATTACAGGGGGCCTATAAATCGTCTACAATATGTTACTGTCCAGAAAAAGGAAGCTGGACAGAACTTGAAGGAGATGTAGCAGAACCCCTGGCAGGACCAGCCTGTGCCACAGTCATCCTGCCTGCCTGTGTGCCCTACAACAAATGATACCAGGAAAGCCTGGAACGGACAGTGTCACATCCTGGGAAGCAGTGACAGGTGATGTCACTCTCTCATAGGACCTGTGCATTCTAATGGTACAACTGCCAAAACCCACCTTTGGTTTCTGATGATTTTCAAGTAACTACAAAAGAAACAGACTTGTTCTGGAGCAGATATTGTGTCCAGATAGCATCCAACTTCCTATGGTGACAAACTCTTCCATTTCAGACTGGTTTTAACTTGTCCCAGCTATACAAAAACTTCTCATGAGGATCTTAACTTTCAAAAGGAGAAAGAGAAAATACAGAATACTGGCCCCAGAGAGACTTAAGATCAGTATTGTGCATTGTAGTCTACCTGCATGTGGTCGATGTTGAAGTTTTGGAGATATTGTGTACATGGATGATTCAAAATCTGACCCACCGAAATACTTACACTGCATTACAGATATTGCCACTTGACTCTGTATTCCTAACCTTTGGCTACTTCACAGACTCCACAGGCAATACAGTTACAGAAAATCATATAAGATTAAAGAGAGGCACCTTTATTTGTGTACAACTCTATTTCACATACCTTCTGCCCTTACAGCACCTCAGGAGAGCAAAGAAGAGTAAGTTGTTGGCTCTTACAGCAGTTGCTTTGTGCCCTTTAGATCTAGGCTAGCCAGAGTACTAATTTCTGCGTCCTCAATGCTACTCGAAAATCAGAACTAAAGCATAATACCGTCACTATTAGGTTCACAGAGGCTTATAGTTTCTTATTTTTTGCAGTATTTAAGTAGTGAACACACATGCTGTTTGCTCCAAAAGACAGAACTGACGAATTTAATCACATGATATTCCAGAAATTCTGTTGGAAAAAACATCTGACCCAAACCTGATCCACAATGAAAACTTAGAGATTGCTTTCAGAGATTCAGGGATGAAAAGAAAGAATCATTTCCTTAAAGTAAAATCTCAACTGTCTCTCTATACCTAGAACACACAACTTACAACATCATAGCACCTGACAAAATACTTCTCCTCTTCCTCACCTGTGGCTGGCTCCAGACACTTGACTCCACCTCATTCTTCCCCTCAATTCTTCATTATTTTGTTTGTCGTCACCACAGATGCCTGAACTCAGTTAAGTTAGCAATGGCTACTTGCCTTAGGAGCATGAGGAATATAGGGACAGAAGGTTAGGAGAGCATGATGTAGTCTCAGTGTGGCCAATCAGAAGAGATAACGGGCAGGAACATGATTTTGACTTTCAAGCTCTTCAGAGCTCGACCAGTAACTGCTAGAAGTAAATAAAAGCCTAAAATATTTTTTTAATCACCCAGAAATGATGAATGCTTCAACAAATGTGGCGTTCAAAATGACAATATGGGAAAGTGACAGATTAAAAATGCCTTGGTCATAAGCTTTCATTGTGGAGCATGTCAAGGTGGGTGGGTACACTGGAATCCAATGCCGTTTCTACAGTAAAGTGCAATCTTCATTGTTTTTGTATTTATTTGTATGTTCAGATCCAAAGGATCCGTTGTTATATATATATATATATATATATATATATATATATATATATATATATCTCCAGTGCAATCAACTTTCATTGCTTTTTCCTTGAAACCATATGAATATATAGGAAGAAATAAAGGCTACAGTACTTTGTAGGAAAATCTCAGCTGAGAATATGAAGAGAATGAGGCCTGTTTCCAAACCTTTGATTGTCAACAGTCACCATTTCCTTTAAAAGTCACAGTTTATACAAGAATATTTGCTTTGTTAGACTTGTTCTTCCTTTTCTTTTTTTCTTTCTAGCCAAATTAAATAAAAGCACTTATGAGTACTATAAGTAAAACTTTCTGTATTTCAGAAAGACACAAACTATTAGAAAGTAAAAAGTGAATAAGTCACAGAATATGTAAATTTTGTATAGTATTAGAATGTATAAATGAAGCTTGCTTGGAAGGGGAAAACTTTAAATAAAAACTTTATGTACTAATTCAAATGTCTCATAGTCCTACTTATAAAGTATATGTACAATGCTTTCTACATTAAAGTGTTTGAAAGGTTATAATATGAAAATGCCTGAATACTTTTATTCTACAGATATGCTCTTCAAGTTTATTTTGCTTCCTCATAGTATATAAAGGTATACAGTACCAGGTGATGTTAAGAATTACAAAATACTCTGAAAAATTGCTCTGAGTTAAAAATCATATGAGTTGAACCTGATTTTTCCACTATGTGAATGTTGCAATAAGACACACCTTATTCAGGATCCAGCAAGTAAATATTTAGACACTATTATAAGCATCATAGCTAGAACCATGGTATATGTAGATATGTATTAAAAACACTTGCACACTTTTAAAGAATAAGTGAATCACTCATTAATGAAATCAATTACCTAAATACATAGTGTTTAATTTAATTCTCTTTTAAAATATCTGACTGACAGAAGTTGTGCAGGGTAATTGTCAGACCATGGAGACATAGGGGGAATCAAGACATGGCACGGGAGGTGGTAACTGGGCAGCTCTCCATGCAGAGAGCTATGCAGTCAGGAGCCAGTGTCTGCAGCTGGTAAGCTAGGAAGACTCCACTATGATGCTTACCAGAATCTACTTTGATGTCTCAGCACTGATGATTAAACAGAGCTGAAGGGTTTTCTGATACTCCATAGTATCCATGAAACCCCCATGAGTAAGGGGGGGTTCTTTCTTCTTCCTCTGGATCTGCTCTCTATGCTATAGCCTACTAGAGAAAAACCCTTCCCAAAAGTGGCCTGCACCACCATCTTCTAAGCCAGTGGCCAGGTGCTGTGAGGCTTCTTTCAAATACCTTGAAATCCCCAAAACTTTGGTGCCGGCCAGACATTATGAGCAGCTATGGAAATTCTCAAATTATCTCGAGAAGCCCCCTACATT
The DNA here is from genome assembly GCF_053883595.1 of Heterocephalus glaber. Classification (NCBI taxonomy): domain Eukaryota; kingdom Metazoa; phylum Chordata; class Mammalia; order Rodentia; family Bathyergidae; genus Heterocephalus; species Heterocephalus glaber. The sequence continues at coordinate 48,118,465 of NW_028258142.1, forward strand.
AAGCCAATAGTTAGACTATTTTTTTTATTATTTTTTTGGTGGTACCGGGGATCGAACTCAGGACCTTGTGCTTGCAGGGCAGGCACAATGCCACTGAGCTAATTCCCCAGCCCAAGACTATATATCTTCAATTTAGTTAGCACTTAGAGGAATTTGGGATCAAAAGAGGAAATATACTGAGCAAGCAAAATACAAAAGATAATTCTAAGAATATGATTTAAATCCAGGTGAACAGGAATAGGCACCAGATTATTTAATTAATTAAGCTGTGTCTGTGGCCTCAAAATGAGGATCCGTCTTACTTCTCTCTCAGCTAAACTTACATTTTCCCCAATAAATGACACATACACCACTTTACAAGTCGTCATTATTGTCAACATGGTCAGTATCAAGTATTTATTGTACATATCCCAAAAGGTATTATTACAAATGTCAGACTTCTTTCAGTCAAATATTCAAATAGAATTATGTCCTTTGATGAAGTTATATCTCAATAAACCCACTGTAAACTGAAAATACTGCAAATTAGAAGTACAATTGATATACCTAACCTACCAAACATCCTAGCTGAGAAACCTAGTGCACTGTAGACCATCATTTGCTTACCTCATGTGGCCCACCAGGACCTTCTGCTGCCAGCATTATAAGAAAATATCACTATAGATCACTAACCTGAGGAAAGATCAAAAACCAAATTTTGAAATATAGTTTCTACTTGTTTTCACACCATTTTATAGTTACCAATCACAAATCAATGTAACAAAGCAATGTAAGTCTAGGACACCAGTAGTTAAAAATTAAAAATAAAAACAAAATGAGATGAGCAAAGCACACCCGTGCTAACTAACACATGCTGACAAGTATATTGTCAGGCTGAGTTCCCATAGACAGGCACGATCACCACTGATCAAGCTTGACTTCCTAAAAGTACCTGTCATAGAATATCGACACCTTGGTGGAAAATAAAATGGCTAAGAGGCAGCAGAATGGTCAATGTAAGAAAAATATTTCCATCCCCATAGTATGTTTGCTTTATATAACTGTCAGTAGAATGACAAAGAATTACCATGTATTGGTTGGAGTTTCTTAATAGAGATGATCTTAGCCCATCTGTGCTGCTATAACAGAATTTATTGGACTGGCTAATTTATACTAAGCAAAATTATTGGTTCATAGTTATGGATGCTGAGAAGCTCAATATCAAGGTGCTGTGTCTGGCAAGAGTCTCCTTGCTGCATCAGCCAGTATATTGAAGGCAAGGACACTTATGCTCAGAAAGAGTATAAACTGCCCCCACAGCAGTATTGAGAATTCAATCCAAGGCCTTTGCACTGAGCTACATCCTAGACCTTTTTTATTATTTAATTTTTGAGACAGGGTCTTGATAAATCACTAAATTGTCCAGGCTGTGCTTGAACTTTTGATCTTCTTGCGTCAGTCTCCTAAAGTGCTGGGATTAGAGGTGTGTGCCACTATACCCAATGAAGAGTATAAACTCTTACAAGGTTAAAAAGCTTATAGATAGCAAAACTAGGATTGATATCAAGCCTTTAATATAAGGTCATTCTCAAACCATCATACTCCTCTGCCTACAAAGAAATTTCTTAAATCAATCATTTTAAATCAGGCAGTATTTCCTGGTGGCTGCTTTTTCTACACAAAAGTAGAATGTGCTGGAGGAAAAAGTGAACAATTATGATGTATTCTAGCAAATGCAACTTTGTTGGCATGAATGGACAACTAGGAAGATTATAGGGACAGGAGGAAACTTGATCTGTGGTCTCAGAGGATTATTTAGCTTCTCCAACTTTACTTTGTCATCTGTATCTGAAGCAATAATCTCTTCCTCAAAATGTTATTATGAAGACCAGATGTAAAATATATGAAAACCAGTTATACCTTGTATGGTAGTCCAGTTTTTAGCCTAGCATACAAGACACCACAAAATCTGGCCTCAACTTCACTTTCAAGTCACACTTTGCTTTACTACTTTATTAGGCAATGTGATATTTCCTGTCCCATAAATACAGCTATGTGTCTCCATCTTCTCCCTTTTGCTTATGCATTTTCTCCCCCAGAGAATGCCATTTTGTGTGCAAAACTATTAAAATTCTGTCCTTCCAAGTCCAGTTCAAACTCTACTGCCTTCATTAAGCCTTCATGATCACACCAGACTTACATGAATATGTTTCATCCAACTTCCTGAGCCCCTCTTACATTATCAAAACCATACTATTTGTGAGATTTTATGCCTTGCCCTCTTACTATACTTAGGGTAACTTGAGATTAAAGATAATATGTAATATACCTGTAAGTCCACCATAAAGCCATGAAATATTTGTTGAATAAAAGTACTGTTTTTTAGAATTATAAATACAATATAATTATGGAAAATCTGGGAAGACCAAAAGAAAATCACCTTTAGTCTACCAGCCACCACAACTTTTATCTTTTGGTATCCAAGCTTTTCTCAGTCTTTTTCATGTGTAGTGTTTGTATTCTATACAACTGAATTTAATCTTAAATTTTTATTATTTCACAAGCATGCTTTCCCGTGGTGGTTATATGTTTATAGTAATTTTTAATAATTGCACAGAATGCTGAAAGAACATTCAAACCTTGGGAAATGTTGAATTATGTTCTAATAATTCACACATATTGCTCAGACAGCATTCTTACTTGTTCTTTCTGATTCCTTCCCACCAATTGCACTCCACAGTTTATATTTTACCCAACTACTCATAGTATTTCACCATAACAGTTCAAAATATGTAATAGTTCTGTCTCTCCAGGGATTGCTTATTCAGTTCATCTCTGGTCCTTTTCCTTGCTTAACATTTCTGACGGGAAATGCTGCAACCCCTCTACCTCGAGGCTCTTCCACAATAATTGTAATAAGTTGTTCTTTCCTTGTGAACGGACTTAGACCACCAAGATACTACTTCAGGCCACATGGTATTCATGCAGATCGTTAGAAAAGTCTTTACTTGCCTTACAAGTTGTTCTTAAAAGCAATTCATAATATTAAAGCCATCTGAGATGAAATGCCATAATAAATATATTCATTTCTCTTCTAATATGAATGGTCATGTTAATTTAACTCACACGAAAGAAAGAAAAGAAAGAACTTTAAAGCCAAAACTCCTGAAGCTAAATAAGCTACATGAGGTCTGATGACAAGGTACTGTCTAGACCATCCCTAGGATGGTCATCATCTCCTCCAAACTTTAAGAATATTTACTATCTAGATTATTCATAAAGGTCCTACCACGTGTTTTCTTATATTGGAGGTGACTTACAGTTATGCCTTAAGTAATTCTCTTGGTATAAAATGAGCAATGTCTGAAATGTTGCCTTTACCCAGTGTCTTTTGCACAGTGGTGCACAATAAATGAATGATGGTTGATTTTAGAGGTATTAGAATTCCTAGCATAGCAGCATCATTTGTGACTTACATTCCTAAAATGGTGAAAATGTAAGTTTTGCATGGATTTTCTCAATTCTGACTACCACCACAATAACAAACTCTACAACAGGCTTTAATACAGGATCTGTATTTGCAAACCAGCTGCTTTCATCACATTAACTGTGTTTCTCCAATTATTGGCTTTGAGAGCCAGAGCGTTAACCCTACTATTATGAAAAATCTTTGCCCCAGTACACTAATGGGATAGTACTGGTGAGCTCTGGCCCCCTGCTCAGAAAATAGTATTCCCCAAGTGCATGTACCTCTTCTGGTATCCCCAGAAAGTACAGGATCCTCATTGTTATGCTGTCAGCCTTTCATTCATTTATTCCTTCATTTGTGGATAAAGCCCTTTAATGTGCCCACTGAAGAATATAAATATACACAAGCAACCGTAATGCAAGGTATGTATGCAATAACAATATACAAATAAGATGATGTGGGAATCCAAGGAAGGATGAGTTGACAGACAGCTAAAGGACTCAGGAAAGACAAAGGGAGTATTTAACATCATTTCTGAAGACTAGGTAGAAAATCAATGGAACTTTTTCCTTCCATTAATATATACAAGTTAATCCTTAAAAACATGGAAAAGAAACAACTAAGCCATTTTCATATGCCAAAGGGCTAGATCAAAGATATTACTATAATCATCTCCAGATTAATGTGTTGAATGATGCTGTAACAGAGGCCAAAATTTCTACTGTGTGAAGATAAATTGGGTTTTTTAAATATTTTTTTCTTTTTTTTTCCTTAAATTCTTTTATTGGTACATTTTAGGTATACAATAGGTTTACATTTATCATTGGGTGCTTGTACATGTACATGATGTATCTTGGTTCTGGAAAGAAGGGAAAGGAAAAATTATGAGAAAAGAAAAAAAATGGAAATGAAGTCTATGTAAATAGGGAGAGGTGGAGGAGGTGAAGGGTGCACAGGTAATAGGGAAAAAATAAAAACCAAAAATAAAAAAATAAAGGTTTTTAAAATATTTTGAGACATTAGGGAGTTATGAAAACAATTAGGACTAGATTTATTTAACTTCTTAAGAGGAACATTGTTCCAAGGTGAGATAATGATGGCCACTAATTTTTTTTTCTTTTTTTCATTGTCCAGTTCTGCCCACAAGCTGATTAGCTTTAGCTGAGCAGAGGACCATACTATGAGGAAGAGAAACCACCAACAGTTTTAGCTGTCATACAAAACAAAAGGTACAAAACTAAAAACTTAAGGAGCCTTAACCACAGTTACCTTTCTTTAAAGGAAACTTTTGGAGTTCTGGAAATCTATAGGAAGAGGGAGACCTAGACCAAAAACTTCCAGGGGACAGAAAAACAAATCCAGCAACCTCAAATGCTTAAGAATTAAAGACTGGTGAGGAGAAGAGAGCTGCTTCCAACTCAGAATGGCTCACTGCCACAAGACATTTGCAAACTTTAAAGCTCTATGCATTGAGAGGATGAAGGGTTGAGCTGAAAACCTCTGAAAGAAAGATAAGAATTTCCTGCAAACTTCAGAGCAGAGAAGACAAAGACCAGATCTTCAGCAAAAGCCTGGAAGATTGTCCCTAGGGAGAGGGACAATCCTGAAGTTGTCAATAGGTTGCTTAAAACTACCAAACTCAATCCCTGATTGAATTTGATATGATCATCTGCTCACCTTACATAATAGAAAACAAAAGAAACTTTCTCTGATAAAAAATAAAATCATATGGAGCCTAGAGTTCTTTCATATACAAAGCATTGCATTCAGCTGAAAATGCAGTACATGCATCATATAATCTATAATCAACAAAATAAAATGGAGAATACAAATAGACTAACAATTATATACCTATGTGTAGATTTTTTTTATCAAGGCTAGTTGGAGTGCTGTATGCCTCACTGATCTGTATATCAAGTTCTTTTCCCCTGCTTGGGAAGTTTTCTGCATCACTTCTGTGAACACCTTTTATGTTGTCTGCACTCTCTCCTGTTTCTTCATTGACTCCGATCAGTCTTATGTTATTCTTCTTTGCATCGTCTAGCAGCTGCTGGATTGATTTCTCATGGTCCCTTATTATTTTAAAGAAATTTGTCTTTTCCTGATCACTAATTGCAATCTTATCTTCTATATCTGAAATTTTGTCCTCATATTGGCTCCTTGTGCTGTGTAAACTTTCAATGGAGTTTTTAATCTCCTGGAAATCTGTTTGCATCTGCTTTATGGATTCCATTTGTTTCCTATGTTGGGATTCCATCATGTTCCTCAGCTCCTCTATTTTTTTAATCTGTGTCCTCTCTAGATTTATTAATCATGTCTTGCACTATGGGCACAATCTCTGCTGTTATGTGAGAAGTTATTTCTGATTTCATTTTTTCCAGATCCTCTTTTGTTGCCAGTTCAGGGAGTCCAGGTGGTTGAGTATCCAGAATGTTCCATCTCATTTCCCTTTGGGGTTGCTTTAGGTGATCTGGAAGTCTGGTTTTGAGACTTGTTTATGTGTCTTCTCATTTCACCGGGGGTGGGGGATGTGTGCTGCTGGTGCCCACGTGGCTCACCTCCTCAGTGCTGAGGGCATTGGTATGGTGACCCAGAAAGTTCACCTCCTCTGGACTGGGGGCAGCTCTGCTTCTCGGTGCTGGGGGTGGTGGTAAAATGGACTGGAAGGTTCATCTCCTCTGCCACAAAAATAATTTATATTGAAAGATAAAAAAGGAAAGAAAAATAGATGGAGGGGTATATTTCCTAAAAACCTCTCAGGCTTCAGTTTCTAGTGTGACTTAGACCTCTGTTAAGCATGGTTCACAGTCTGCAGGAGGTCTGCTCTGTATGACCTCCAATATCTACCTTCCAACAAATACACAGGCCTTTCTTAAATCAAAAAGAAAGACACCACAGCCTAAAGAACCTTAAAGTTGGAGAAATGGAGACAAAGTAATGTTGGGAGAAGAAGGCATATTCTGAGAATAAACAGATAGGGGTTTGTCTCTAAAAAGCAAGTATTTTTTCCTAAGCCCTAGTTGGGGGTAAAAAGTGCAGAAATATGTCCCTTGTATGCATTCCCTAAGATATTAATTTACACTCAGATTCAAGTTTGACCCTTTAAAATGCCAGCAAAGGCAGATCCCATGGATTATGTGAAAAGTGAGTAGCTAGCAGCAGAGACAGTGTTAATGAATTCCAAAGGTCTGGTTTCATCAAGAAAGATTCCACTAATCTGTAGAAACCTAACTCGCAGGACTTCAACAGACACATTCTGTTAGTGTCGGTGTTCCACACCAGTTGTAGCTTTCTGAAGGGCCATCAGAGCAAAGCTATGCCCTTAATATGTAAGCTGACACTGCTGTGACTAAGAGTGCAATTGGACTGGGACAAATCTCTATGATCTTGATGTATGAAAATCCAAATAGATGGTTTCCATAGGAATGAATAAAAACATTTCCAAATTACTTACTCAGGATTAATCCGCTCTAGCACTGCAAAGCAAATACATTTGATGAGCCTCAGTAAAGCAACCAATGAAAAATAAACTAAAATAGTCCAATAAGGCAATTCCCTTCACTAAGAGAAGATATCCATGCACAGTTAAAATATGGGTTTAGACCAAATGTTATTTTTTAATTTCAAGGGTATAAATCCATAAAATTAAATAATTGGAAAGACTGTAAAGATTACTGAATGCAGTTCTAAATAGATGAAAAGAATAAAAATCTAGCCTCCAGCCTTTCTATTCAAATTTTGATTCTATTGTATCCTAGCTAGGTTAACTCGAGCAAGTTAAATTCTTCCTCAACCTTAGTTTCATCACCTGTTTAATGGGAGAAAGAGAAAATTTTCAAATGAAGATAATATAATGTGGAGAGATGAAAGGATGTATTCAAGGCCATTACTAGCAAAGAAAAGAAAAAATTCCAGGAGCCGTAAGGCTACCCTCAAAGTTCCAAACAAACCCTCTTCTATTATTATGTAATTTCCATGTATATAGGTGAAATGAGCTAGACACCTAGGGGATTATATGAGGAATCTACACTGAAATAGTCTTTCTTCAACTGTTCTATTGATTCAAATCTATGCTCCATCCCCCAAATGTTTTGGCTTCAGATATCTGGCATTGAACCAAATATTCAAAATTTGAAACCATAACATATGTAGCAAGATGTTAAATAGGATTTTTTCTTTTGTCTCCAAAAAAATAAACTTTTCCTAAGTCCTTGAAACCAGAGACAGTAGGTGTTTAAGAACCAATATGTATTCATTTAGGTTATCTGAGAAGCAAACATCAAGATGGGTATAAATGTGCAAGAGCTCTATGCGGGGAGGGGGCTGCCAGTAGAAACAGGGAGAACCTTAGGTCTGACCTCTGTGGAAGAGGAAGGGAAGACAGGAAAGTTGGGTAGAAAAGTTTTCAGCCCACTGAAAATGTCTAAGATTTGAATTATGCCAATGGGAAGTTCTTGAGTCTAAGTCACTCTTGAGAAAAGTTCTCTAGCTGGTAAGTACAGTCCCGGCTTACCATCCTTGGCAAACTTGGTCACAGGCTAGGAGCATCCATGCGAAGTGTGGCTTTGGCACAAACACACTGATGGGTTCAGGGCAGCCAGATGGGGATGTCAATCAAGTCCACAGGAGACCTGAGGGCACATGTTCAAGGGTCACCATGCCACATTTTCTGTACATGAGAGTCATAAATGTAGAATACTTGGCTAAGATGTAGGCAAACATATCTAGTGGCTGTGATCTTTTAGCACTTTTGAAAACAAAGACTGTAAATTAATTATAAAGAGATCTCCAAAGGGAATTTATAGGAATAGGCAGTTCTGAGGAATTTCACCTCCTCCTGAAAACTCATAGTAACAGGAGCCATCTGAGCGAGTGGCTGCTAGTATCTTTATCTCCTACTCAAGCTGTATCCCTGATAAGCTACATAACACAGGCCCTGACTGGTCTGGTTTCAAGAGCATGAAGAAAGAGCATTCCCAGGAGAAACTAATGTGGTTCTGAATTAGGGACCACAAGAACAGTGCCTTTCCTTCACTTAGAGAAGCCTAGAGGTGAGATTCTAGTTTGAGAAACCACTGGTATATGCATATTAGACCTGTGCTCCTCACAGCAGGACACTCTGTTACCTGTGAGTCAGGTTTGTACAGCCTCAGAAGGGGCACAAATGGTGCAACTGGCTTATTCATTGCCTTGTCATGTAGCTGCAAATTGAAGTAGGTGATTTTACTTTCCTAAACTTCAATTTCCTTATTGATAAACAAGAAAGGTAATTTTTAGCCCAAGAGATGGTTGTCAGAATTAAATGAGACAATATATGAAAAGCCTGAGAAATCTCAACAAACAGTAGTTATATTCACAAATAAAGAAGTAAATATAGTGCTCTGTACTGCTGGCCTATAGTACACTTCCAAGAAATACAGATTTTGGAATTTAAAAGTCAACTTTAAAGAAGAAGTGGATTGTAAGAAATTCATCAAAGACATGGAGACATGGTGGTACTGAGTATAGTTAATATGAGGACATTTCTTTAAAAGGTCAAAATGTTTGATGTTTCTAAACTACAGATTGCTTGGAGTCAGTGCATGTGGTATGGAAAACATAACCAATGATTCCAGTTTGTCTGGGATCTTTCCAGTTTTGCCACTAAAGACTTGGATCTCAAAAAATCTTTTAGTCCCAAGCCTATCAAGATATTGGATAACTAAATGTGAAATTTCCAAAACATGTCCTAGAATATTTCAGGATTCAATACCTATTATATATTGTTATTATTTTCATTTATTAAAACTTGAATCTGTCCTCTACCAGCAAGATTGTTTTAGAGTTGGAAGTACAAAGATGAAGAAGAATCTGTGTCTTCCCTGAGTGGACCTCAGTGATTAGTCAAGAAAATAGAACAATAGGATTAATAGAATTTACTCCTAAAGTTTATTTGAGATGCAATGCCTCCTTTTCATCCCCATAGAACCTTTACATGTAAATATAATACACTTACATTCTAAAAGGTGCAATGGGTGGATGAAAAGCAATGAAAACAAAGATAAAAACTATTTTCAGAAATTATTAAGCAATTTTAGCTGAAAATTTGTTTTGAAATAGGTCTTCATGAATGCTATAGAATTTCTTGAATTTCCTATCAAGTGGAGGTGAGTCTGCAAAATCAGTTTCTCCTCCATGTATTTCATTAACATTTATAAGTTTTAATAAATTCACTGAATTGTAAACAAAGCAAATCATTATGGAAAAATCTAAAATTTTAAAAATGAGATCCATGTTTTATTTGACCAGTCTAGATCTAACCAAGCAAACAGAGCACTGACACCTAGCCCTACATTCCCCATCACTGAAAAGTCCAGCTTCTGCTGCAAGCCTACCATGCCTGGTAATCAGCATGAACACACTTTAAATTTACTGGGATGTCAAAATTCGAATTCCTGGGAGAGGAGGAGACTTCTAGGCCAATGTACCACTCCTCCCAGCATAGAGGAGGAGGCTTCCAGGTTGACATGCCACTGCTCCCAGCACAAAGGAGGAGGCTTCCGGGACTGACATACCACCACTCCCAGCAGAGGGGAGGTGAGCCACGAGGGCACCAGTAGCACCGCCCCATACCCTATCCCCTCACCTCCTCCCCCACCCGAAAGAGAAGACACATAAACAAGCCTCAAAACCAGACTTCCAGATCAACCACAGCAACCCAAAAGGGAAATGAGATGGAATACTCTGATACTCAACAACCTGCATCCCCTCAACTGGCAACAAAAGAGGATCTGGAAAAAATGAAATCAGAAATAACTTCTCACATAACAGCAGAGATCGTTCCATAGTACAAGACATGATTAATAAATCTAGAGATGACACATATTAAAAAAAATAGAGGGGCTGAGGAACATGATGGAATCCCAACATAGGAAACAAATGGAATCCACAAAACAGATGCAAACAGATTTCCAGGAGATTAAAAACTCCACTGAAAGTCTAAGCAGCAGAATGAGCCAATGTGAGAACAGAATTTCAGATATACAACATAAAATTGCAATTAGTGACCAGGAAAAGACAAATTTCTTTAAAATAGTAAGGGACCATGAGAAATCAATCCAGCAGCTGCTAGATGATGCAAAGAAGAATAACATAAGATTTATCAGAGTGAATGAAGAAACAGGAGAGTGCAGATCACATTAAAAAACTGTTCACAGGTGCTACAACTCCCAGGGCAGAGGAGGAGGCTTCCAGGTCAACATGCCACAGCTGCCAATGCAGAGTAGGAGGCTTCTGGGCCAACCTATCACCACTCCCAGGACAGAGAAGACTTCCAGGTTGATGTGCCACAACTCCCAGTGCAGAGTAGGAGGCTTCTGGGCCAACCTACCACTGCTCTCAGCACAGAGGAGGTTTCCTGATTGACATGCTACAGCTCCCAGCGCAGAGGAGGAGGCTTCTGGGTCGACATGCCACAGCTGCCAGTGCAGAGTAGGAGACTTCCAAACCAATCTACCACTATTTCCAGCACACAGGAGGTGACCTGTCCAGGCGCCAGCAGCAAACCCCATCCCTCGAAGTGAGAAGACATGTAAGCAAGCCTCAGAGCCAGACTTCCAGATCACCTACAGCAACCCCAAAAGGAAACAAGATGGAACACTCTGATACTCAACCACCTGGACTCCCTGAACTGGCAACAAAAGAGGATCTGGAAAAAATGAAATCAGAAATAATTTCTCACATAACAGCAGAGATTGTGCCCACAAGGCAAGACATGATTAATAAATCTAGAGAGGACACGGATAAAAAAATAGAGGAGTTGAGGAACATGATAGAATGCCAACATATGAAACAAATGGAATCTACAAAACAGATGCAAACGTATTTCCAGGAGATTAAAAACTCCATTGAAAGTTTACACAGCACAATGAACCGATATGAAGACAGAATTTCAGACACAGAAGATAAGATTGCAATTAGTAAACAGGAAAAGATAAATTGCTTTAAAATTGTAAGGGACCATGAGAAAATGCAAAGAAGAATAACATAAGACTGATTGGAGTCAATGAAGAAACAGGAGGGAGTACAGATGACATAAAAAAAACTGTTCACAGAAGCGATGGCAGAAAACTTCCCAAGCAGGGGGAAAGAACTTGACATGCAGACAAGTGAGGCATATAGCACTTCAAATAGCCTTGATAAAAAAAAATCTACGCATAGGCATATATTGTTAAAATTCCAGAAACCCAACAGAAGAAAAAAGTTCTACAAGCAGTGAGAGAAAAAAAACAAATTACATACAAAGGAAAGCCCATCAGAATCACAGCATACTTCTCAATGCAAACCTTCAAGGCAAGAAGAGCTTGGAGTGAAGTATTGCAAGCCCTAAAGAAAAACAGCCTCCAACCCAGATTGATGTACCCTGCAAAACTATCTTTCAAAGTTGATGGAGAAATAAGATACTTTCTTGGCAAAGAGCACCATAGGAACTTCATGAATACCAAACCGGCACTCCAAAAATTTTTAGACAAAATCCTAGGAAAAGAAAACAAAGATTACAACCCCAAGAAGCCCAGCAGAATGAATCCACTGGGCATGACAAGAAATTGAAAGCAAAGGGGGAAAATCCAACAAAAAGAAAGAGTCATGACAATGATAAGTCAATACATACCAGTTATAACCATCCATGTTAATGGTCTCAACACAACAATCAAAAGAAATAGACTGGTAGAATGGGTCAAGAAGCAAGATCCAACAATATGCTGCATACAAAAATCACACTTTATTCAAAAAAGAAACTCATAGACAGAAAGTTAAATGATGGTAAAACAATACTCCATGCAAGAGGAACCTGAAAAAAAGCAGGAGTAGCTATCCTCTTGGCAGATCAAGTGGATTTCAAACAAACACTGATTAAGAGGGACAGAGGAGGACACTACATCATTGTAAAGGGCATAATCCAACAGGAAGAGATGACTATCATATACATATATGCACCAAACACTAGTACACCCAACTAAATAAAACAAATACTAATAGACATGAAAAATCAAATAAGCACTAATACAATAGTAGTGGGGGACCTCAATACCCCATTGTCACAAATAGACAGATGAACTAGACAAAAAACAAGCAATGAAATACTACAACTCAAACAAACTCTTGAACAAACGAACTTAACAGATGTTTACAGAGTGTTCCACCACATAAAATCAGAATACACATTCTTTTCAGCTGCACAAGAGTCATTTTCCAAAATGGTCTGCATATTCACTCATAGAACATGTTTAAGTAAGTGCAAAGGAATTGAAGTTATCCCCTGTATATTATCAGACAATGGTGCAATGAAATTGGAGATCAATAGCAAAAGAACCAGCAAGAATTTCATAAACACAGGGAAACTGAACAACACACTTCTAAATAACCAATGGATTACAGAGGAAATTAAAGAAGAAATCAGAGTTCCTACAATTAAATCACAATGACCATACAACATACCAGAATCTATGGGACACAATGAAAGCAGTCTTATGAGAGAAATTCAGAGCAGTGAATACTCATATTAGGAAAACAGAGCAAGCCCAATTAAACAACCTGATGCTGAACCTCAAGCTTCTAGAAAAAGAAGAGCAGGACAAACCCAAAGCTCATTAAAGGGAGGAAATTATAAAGATCAGAGCAGAAGTCAATGCAATGGAGACTAAGAGAACAATACAAAAAAGTCAATGAAGCGAAGAGTTGGTTCGAAAGAATAAATAAAATTGACAAACCCTTAGCTAACCTTATCAGAAAAAGGAAAGAAAAGGCCCAAATCCATCCAATTAGGAATGAAGAGGATGAAATTACAAGGGACCCAGCAGAAATCCAGAGGATCATCAATACCTACTTTGAGAACCTATATGTCAATAAGATGGACAACACAAAAGAAATGGACAGATTCTAGATATGTATGAACTACCAAAGTTGGACGAAGACCTAAAAATTCTAAACAACCCAGTTTCAATCAATGAAATTGAAAATGTAATTAAAAACTTACCAACTAAGAAAAGCTCCGGTCCAGATGGCTTCATTGCTAAATTCTACAAGACATTTAGAGAGGAACTACTGCCACTACTGTTTAAACTCTTCAATGAAATTGAAAGGGAAGCAATACTCCAAAATTCATTCCTGGAAGCAAGCATCACCTTGATCCCCAAAGCAGAGAAAGACCCAACCGAAAGAGAGAACTATAGGCCAATCTCACAAATGAACTTGATGCAAAAATCCTTAATAAGATACTGGCAAATAAAATGCAGAAGATCATACATACTGACCAAGTGGGATTCATGCCAGAGATGCAGGGATGGTTCAATATATGCAAATCAATAAATGTAATACACTCTGTCAATAGAGCCAAGGACAAAAACCATATGATTGTCTCAATAGATATAGGAAAAGCATTTGACAAAATCCAACATGCATTTATTATAAACATCCTATAAAAAATTGGAATAGATGATCTCTACCTCAATCTCATGAAAGCCATCTTTGAAAAATCAACAGCCAATGCCATACTAATTGGTCAAAAACTGAAATCCTTCACACTCAAATCAGGAACAAGACAAGGATGTCCACTATCACCACTCTTATTCAATATAGTCTTGGAAACATTAGCCACAGCAATTAGACAAGAGAAAGAAATAAAAGGAATAAAGACAGGGAATGAAGAAGTCAAATTGTCATTATTTGCAGATGGCATGATACTTTATATAGAAAACCCCAAGAACTCCACCAAAAGTCTTGGAGATTTAATATCCAAATTCAGTAAAGTAGCTGGATACAAGGTCAACACACAAAAACCAATAGCTTTCCTCTACAGGAACAATAGACTCACTGAGAGAGAAATAGGGCAAACAATTCCTTTCACAATAGCATCCAAAAAACTGAAATACCTAGGAATCAACCTAACAAAAGAAATCAAAGACTTCTTCTCTGAAAACTATAGCACTTTGAAAAAAAGAGATTGAAGAGGATATCAGAAAATGGAAAGACATCCCTTGCTCCTGGGTAGGAAGGATCAACATAGTGAAAATGGCCATACTTCCAAAATTATAGATTCAATGCAATCCCAATTGAAATCCTACCAGCATACTTCACAGACCTTGAGAAAGCCATCCAAAAATTCATTTGGAACAAGAAGAGACCCAGAATAGCAAAAGCAATTCTAGGTAACAGACATAGCAGGGGGTATGACAACCCCCAACTTGAAACTATACTACAAAGCTACTGTGATAAAAACAGCATGTACTGGCAAAGAAACAGACCTGAGGACCAGTGGAGCAGATTAGAAGATGCAGAAACAACTCCAGACATACTCAGGCACCTCATCTTCGACAAAGGAGCCAAACATCCTCACTGGAGGAAAGATAGCCTCTTTAATAAATGGTGCTGGAAAAATTGGGTTTCAACTTGCCAAAGATAAAAACTAGACCTATATCTCTCACCATGCACTAATCTAAAATCAAAATGGATTAAAGAGCTAAATATTAAAACAGAACTGGCTAGAACAGAGTTTAGGAAGAACTCTCGAAGACATTGGTGTAGGAAAATATTTTATGAACAAAACCTCAGTTGCCTATGAACTAGCACAAACAATAAACAAGTGGGATGTCTTCTTACTAAAAAGCTTCTGCACAGCAAGAGAAACCACCAGCAGTGTGAAGAGACAACCCATAATGTGGGAAAAAATTTTCACCAGCTGTTCCTCAGACAAAGGTCTACTACCTAGAATGTATAAAGAACTTAAAAAAAATCAGACCTCCCAAGTTTAAAGATCCAATCTGAAAATGGGCATTTGAAATGAACAGACATTTCTCAGACAAAGAAGTTGAAATAGCAAATAAATGTATGAAAAAATGTTCAACAGCAGTGGTCATTACAGAGATGCAAATGAAAACAATGCTGAGATTCCACCTCACCCCAGAAAGAATGGCTGCTATCATGAAATCAACCAATAACAAATCCTAGTGGGCCTGTGGGGAAAAAGGAACACTACTCCACTGCTGGTGGGAGTGTAGACTGGTGCAATCACTGTGGAAATCAGTATGGAAATACCTCAAAGAACTAGGACTGGAAGTCCCATTTTACTCAGCTATTCCCCTGCTGGGTATCTTCCCCCAAAATGTAAAAGAACCATACAACAGTGATGTATGTGCACCCATGTTCATAGCAGCACAATGTGTAATAGTTAAAACTTGAAAATAGCCCAATTGCCCATCAACTGGAGACTGGATAAAGAAAATGTGGGGTTTTTTAAACAAAATGGAATACTACTCAGCCATAAAAAATGAAAAACTAGAGACATTCATAGCTAAATGGATGCACATTGACGCAATATTCACTCTTAAGTGAAATAAACAGGACACACATGTGTAAATACTGAATAGTTTCTCTGGTGTGAGAAACTGAAAGTGTAAATAAGGACTAAAAGGTATAATAGATAATGTGAAATAGGAAGAAAGAGGGCGAAGGGGAAGGGGAACTGGGATTGGTAGGGGAAGGAAAAGAAGGGAATGGAATTAATATGAGAAAATGAAAAAATGGAAACAAAGTCTTTGTAAATAGGGAGGGATGGATGGGTTGAAGGGAGGGCAGGGTAAGGGGGAAAAATAAGAACCAAGAGAGATTATGTAAAGGTGCACATTTCCAATGATGAATGCCATTATATTGTATACCTAAAATGTACCAATAAAATAAAAAAAATTGTAATTAAAAAATAAAAGAATCATACCACAGTGATATATGTCCACCCATGTTCATAGCAGCACAAATTGTAATAGTTAAAAATTGGAAACAGCCCAAATGCCCATCAACTGGAGACTGGATAATGATAATGTAGTTTTTTAATAAAATGAAGTACTACTCAGCCATAAAAAATGAAAAATTAGAAACATTTATAGCTAAGTGGATGCACATTGAGGCAATACTCTTATGTGACATAAATAGGACATGCATATGTAAATACCGAATAATTTCTCTAGTGTGAGAAACTGAAAGTGTAAATAGGGACTAAAAGGTATAATAGATAATGTGAAACAGAAAGAAAAGGGGCAAAGGGAAGGGGAAGTGGGAGGGGCAGGGGAAAGGAAAGAGGGGAATGGAATTAATATGTGTAAATGAAAAAATGGAAGCAACGTCTTTGTAAATAGGAAGGGATGGAGGGATTGAAGGGAGGGCAGGGGAATGCAGAAAAAAATAAGAACCAAGAGAGATTATGTAAAGGTGCAAATTTCCAATGATGAACGTCATTATATTGTATACCTAAAATGTACCAATAAAATATCAAAATGTTAAAAAAAATGTAAAAAAAGAATTCCTGCACACATTAACCCCAGCAGGTCAAGGACACAAGATCTAACTCAATTTCCCACCATTCAAGAAAAGAAGTGCTCGCTTCAGCAGCACTTATCCTAAAATTGGAATGATACAGAGTAGATTAGCATGCCCCCTGCACAAGGAATACACACAAATTTGTGAAGCATTCTGTATTTTTTAGTTTTCTTAAAAACTTATGTGATGTATATGTTCACCACATTTGGGGATGCTCAGAGGACAAACAATGTCACACACTAAAATTAGAGGTAGACATTATGAACTTCCAAGGTACATTTATAGGCCAATATATATGTTAAATAAGAATTTTCTTTATGTCATTTAATGTCTCGTGATCAGATGGAAGTGTTTGACTAAAAGACTATTCCATACTAAGATGGACATATAAGTGTTACAAAGATAATGCCATCATGATTGTCACATTAAAATACTATTTACGGCTGTTGATCTTAAGTTTATCTATATAATACATAACTGTTGTCTATTAACATTCTGTAGGGATTCAACTACTAGGACAACTATGCTTGGTAAGAAATAACAGCCCTCTAACTGTGCTTTGTATTTCAAAAGTGCTTAATGTCTAAACAAAATTGTAATAGTTAAGCTCACTGCTCCTACTACACTACTAATGTCACTGATCTTCTCTTCTGGGTGTTCAGCAACTAAAGTTTGGAGACCAAAACTAGAAAGTAACTGGGCTAAAAAGACAGCCAATATTTTGGCCCTGGCCCTCCAAGGTCAACAAAGAATCCAAGACCTGAAGGAACATTTTCTACAGGATCCTACATCATTGGTATATCGCCCAACCTCCTGAGCATGAAGATTGCTGGACACCAGAGGACAAATGTACCATGTGCCAAAGGGGGGTCACCAAGAGGGAAAAGTCTCCCATGCTTTCACCGAGAAAGCAACATGGTCAAGCAAGGCCATGACCCATCCTGATGGCTGACAATGACAGAGGAGCAGTGAGGCTCTATGCATTGTTCCAAAGTAATGCCTGAGGAGACTTAACTGACCTTGATAGACAGTAATAAGATGATTTTGATTGACATAGGTCTCACTTTAACTTGGTCTTAAACACCCAGCAGAAAAGAATAACCAAAAGAAGTATAAAAATAATGCCATAGTAATAAAGTTAGATTTAGAAAAGGGCTCCAATCACTGACCCCTTCTGGCAGTTTCTAGCTACACCAGTAGCTAACCACAGTTATGTATCATTAGGAAAAAACTACAGAAAAATCTATAAGAGCTCAGCTAGAGTTTTAAATTTCTTAGCTAAATTTGTTCTCAAATTGTCTCTATCTTCTTACAGCTAAGACTGGAGAGACTTATGGGAAAATATAAGACTTATAGATAACCTCCATCAATAAAAGAGTCTAAGATAATCCCTATTTCAGTTTCTAAGTATGACTCTTTCCCCAACCTGCCCTTCCATTCTGGCACTCATGTTTAAATTATACTTGCACTAATTTTTTTTCAATTTTGTTTATTCTTGCCCAGAGGCTGCCAAACTCCAAGCGGTCATACCAATGACAAATGTGCTAGACTTCTTTTACCAGAATCCACCAGATCCACCTTGTAAACAGCTCATAACTAAGGGCTAAATTAAAATATGACTTCTGTTTCGGATTCTAAAGTCCCTTGGACCTTCTCCTTGTGGGAAGCTATTATTAGTTCCTCCTGGTGGAAATGCTTGTTGGCTATATTCATAGCGAACCTTCTGACTTTATTATTTGGCCCATGTATTCTTAACTGTTTCTTTGGCTTTATCTCCTCCAGACTCAAAGCTATACACCTACCCAAGATGACAATGCCTGGTGCCTATTGAGGGCCTTTTAGATAGACATTGTGATTTCTCATTGTCCACCCTGTGATTTCTCATTGGATCAATATTATGTAAGTGGCTGTACTTGCAATCTCACTAGTTGACTATAGTTTTGTCCCACTTTGAACCCATGGCTTCGTCCCATAAAATGCCTTTGAGAATTTGGGTGAACAGACAACCCACTTTCTGGTCCCCCCTCTGCCTCTCTTGGAAATTTTCTTTCTCTCAATAAATTTTTCCTACTCAGAAAAAAAAGGAAAGAAAAGTAAGGAAGCTATTAGTGTTAAAAATGTAGCCCAAATTCATGCAGGAAGATGGATCCTTTATATACATTATCATATTCAATTCTAAACAACAACCCTAATAGGTGAATATTTTATGCATATTCTGTTATAAAGATGAAGAATTGAGATTCAGAGAAATGAATTACTCAAGATCCCACAGCTAAAAAATAGTGGAACTTATTCAAGATGAAGTTTCTCTTACCCTATAGTTTAAGTTTGCCCAGGATTTACCTTAACAAAGTTAAGGTAAAGTTAAGTTTGATGCAGGCTTTACCTTAACAAAGTATAACATAGCTACTATGGAATGATAGTGAAAGTTTATATGTCAGCCTAGCTGGGCCATGCAACCCAGATATTTGGTCAAATATCATTGGGATATTTCTGTGATGGTATTTTTGAATGATGTTCACATTTAAATCTATGGGTTTGAGTAAAGCAAATTACCCTCCACATGTAGTTTGGCCTCATCCAATCAGAGGCAGATGTGGATAGGAAAAAAGACTGACTTCTCTCCAGAAAGAGGGAATCCTGCTGCAGACAGTTTTTTGGACTTGAACTGCAGCATTGGCCACCCACCCCATCCTGCAGATTTTGGACTTGCCAGGCTCCAAAATCACATAAGCCAATTCCTCAAAGTAAATGTTTTATACTGTCAAGATTCTGTATTCACAAGCCATGGATTCAACCAATTGTGAATCAAAAATATTTTTAAAAACTATACTAAGCATGTACAGACTTTCCTTTCTTGTCATGATTCCCAAACAACACAGTATAACATTTATAGCACTGACATTGTATTAGGTACTATAAGTAATCTAGAGATTATTTAAAGTATTTGGGAGGATATATGTCAGCTATGTACAAATAGGACCATATTATATAAGGGAGTTATATAAGCTACCCTACATATACCAAGGAATTATATACATGTCTTATTGAATCTTTGAAAACCCCTGATTAATACAATAACCTATCTTTATTGCTCATTTGTGACTTTGGCATGACAGAGCTACCTAAAAACCAAAATTTCAGAATCATTTCTACTGTTACAGCCACCAGACTACAGAAAATCTGAACACCACATATAAATTAGAAGGAATTTCTTTTAGTTCTTGCAGTTCCTGTTACAGTTGCTGTCTTTGATAACTGTAAAATCTCCAGTTTACCTCCTTGCTAAATCAAAATCTAAAAAAACCCTATTTAATCAATGAAAACTATGCTTATTCTATAACAAACAACAAATATAAAAGCATTGTTTTGAATCTCCCAAGTGTTAGGAAGGTTTGAGCAGCAAAGTACTTACAAAAAATATGAATTATCTTGTCAAAATCTTCTTTATCTATTGCAACAGATTTTTTTCAAGACAAAGATTGCTTCCTGATTCTGTCAAAGTACCATTTTCTTAATTTTGCTTCCCATATGTAATTCATAACATTTCTGGGTACAGAGAGAAGTTTTTCAACATTAAATAATTTATATTATTTTTAAGATGCATATAGATCTAACTCAGTTATTCTCAGGGCAATTCACGCATTAAAGAACTTTTGGCAATGTCCACAAGCATTTTTGTTTGTCACAACTTAGGAAGTTACTACTGAAATGTAGTGAGGAGAGGTCAAAAATGTTAAACACTCTCCAATGCACACAATGGCTTCCACATCAAAGAATTTCCTGGACTAAAATGTTACCAGTGCTGAGATAAGAAAGCTTGGTCTAGATTAATGCAAAAATGCATGAATTTATACTATTTACCCATATATATATATATATATATGTGACATTCCTTTGAGATATAATGATGATTGCAATATGAGCTATCACTGTATATTATTAAATTAAAATATCGTTGACTCCCAAAATGGTGAAAAAGAAGAAGAAGAAATGGGCACTGAAGTCTGATGAGGTCTCCCTGGGAGTGAAGGAGGAGCAGGAGAGGGGAGAAAGACTAGGGTATCTTGTCAAGAATTTGAGGCTCCCAGAAGGAGGCTTCCAGACTGCTATACCATCCCCTCCCCTCCCCCAGCACACAGGAGGTGAACCACTCCTAGCACCCAGGAGGAGCTTTCTTGGTCCCCGTACCACCCCTCTCAGCACACAGGAGGTGAGCCACTCCCAGTGCCCAGGAGGAGGCTTCCAGGCCACGTACTACCCCCTACCCCAGCACACAGGAGGTGATCTGCTCCCAGCACCCAGGAGGAGGCTTCCAGGCTGCTGTACCACCTCCCTCAGCAGACAGGTGATGAGCCATTCCCAGGGCCCAGGAGGAGCCTTCCGGGCCACCGTACCACCCCCTCAGCACACAGGAGGTGAGCCACACCAGTGCCAGCAACACCACCACCCCCGTTGTCAAAATGAGAAGACACATAAACAAGTCTCAAAACCAGACTTCCAGATCACCTAAAGCATCCCCAAAGGGAAGCAAGATGGAACACTCTGATATGCAACCACCTGGACTCCCTGAACTAGCAACAAAAGAGGATCCAGAAAAAATAAAATCAGAAATAATTTCTCAGATAACAGTAGAGATTATGCCCATAGTGCAAGACATGATTAATAAATCTAGAGAAGACACAGGCAAAAAAATAGAGTAACTGAGGAACATGATGGAATCCCAACATAGGAAACAAATGGAATCCATAAAACAGATATAAACAGATATCCAGGAGATTAAAAACTCTATTGAAAGTCTACACAGCAGGATGAGCCAATGTGAGGATAGAATTTCAGATATAGAAGATAAGACTGCAATTAGTGACCAGGAAAAGACAAATTTCTTTAAAATTGTAAGGGACAATGTGAAATTAATCCAGCAGCTGAAACATGATGCAAAGAAGAATAACATAAGGCTGATTGGAGTCAATGAAGAAACAGGAGAGAGTGCAGATGACATAAAAAAAGTGTTCACAGAAGTGATGCAGAAAACTTCCCAAGCAGGGGGAAAGAACTTGACATACAGATAAGTGAGGCATATAGCACTCCAAATAGCTTTGATTAAAAAAAAATCTATACATAGGCATATAATTATTAAGATTCCAGAAACCCAACAGAAGAACAAAATTCTACAAGCAGTGAGAGAAAAGAAACAAATCACATACAAAGGAAAGCCCATCAGAATCACAGCAGACTTCTCAACACAAACCCTCAAGGCTAGAAGAGCTTGGAGTAATGTATTTCAAAAGGAAAACAGCTTCCAACACAAATTAATGTACCCTGCAAAACTATCTTTCAAAGTTGATGGTGAAATAAGATACTATCATGACAAAGAGCACCTTAGGAACTTCATGAATACCAAACCAGCACTCCAAAAAATTTTGGACAATATCCTAAGAAAGACAATGAGGATCACAACCCCAGGAAGCCCAGCAGAATGAATCCATTGGGCCTGACAAGAAATTAAATGCAAAGGGGAGAATCCAACATAAAGAAAAAGTCATGACAATGATAAGTCAATACATATCTGTACTGGCTATTTATCATCTTCTTGTGTCTACTTTTTAATTGGTTGTCTATTAATGAGCAGTAAGAGTTCTTTATATATTCTGGTCTTAGGTTATATGTATTATGAATATGGTCTGTTTAAGGACCACTTTTCATTTTCTTAACTATGTCATTTAAAGTTCCAAATTTTGATGGAATCTCATTTATCAATTTCTTTCTTCTATACATCAAGTTTTTTGTATCCGAGGAAATTCTTGCCTACCCTAAATTCATGAACATTTTCCCTTATAATTTCTTCTTAAAGTTTTATAGTTTTAGTCTTTCATATTTAGGTTCATATATCCTTTCAAGTTATTTTTATGTATGGAAATAAAGGGTTGAGGTTAATTTTTTACATATGGATACCAGGTGTTGTAGTACCATTTGCTGAAAACACTATCTTTCCCTCTGCTCTTGAATTGAGTTTATGTTCTATAAAATGTTAATGTTAAATAATCTTTCAAAAATCAGTGGATCATATATGTGTGGATCTATTTCTAGATTCTCTTTTATTCCATTTATCTATATGCCTTTCCTTACACCAAAACTGCCTTGATTACTGTAGCTTTAGAGGAAGTCTTAAAATTAGGTACAAAAGGTCTTCCAACACTGTTTTGTTTTGTGTTTTCTTTTTACTTTTCTAGGTCCTTTGTACTCCTAAATAACTTTTAAATTTCAATACCCAATTCTTCATTTATAGCAAGTATACATAGACCTGAATTTTTATATATACCTTGTGTTTTCTAATCCTGCTAAATTCAAATACAAGTTCTAGGGGCTCCTAGAGATTTCTTAGTATTTTCTCTGTAGATGATCATTTCATCTACATATAAAGATTTTACTTCTACCTTGCCAATCCTATGCTAATTGTCTTTTTATTGCCAGACTATTTTGGTTTGGGCCTAGGTTTCAAAGTTTAATGGACAGATGAAGAGTAGGCATATCTGCTCTTGTTCCCTACCTTAGGGAGAAGCCATTGTGTCTTTTCCATTTATATAAGGCTGGAAGTATTCTAGAAGTATGGAGTACATGGCTTATCTGTTGAGAAGGTTCTGTTCTACTTCTAGTCTCCTGATAGTTTTTACCATGAACAGCTGTAGAATTTAGTCCAATACTCTTTCTCCAACTAGTGACAGGATCATATGGCTTTCTCCTTTCCTCTGTTAAAATGATTACTTTTGAGAGTGGATCTTCCAATGCTGAACCAACTCTGCCATCCCTATAATAAAACCACTTTCTACATACTGCCAGATATGACTTCTAATAGTTTGTTTTGTTAAACAAATTTTTATCTATGTTCATACTTTTTTCTTCTATTATCTTTATCCAGTTTTAGTATTAGCACAATGTTGATTTCCTAAAATGAGGAAAGAAGTGTTCCTTCTTTCTTCTGCTTTAAATGTTTGATATAATTTATCAGTTAAAATGTATATGAGCCTGTTGTCTTATAGGTTGGTTTTCATGCTAGGAATATACTTTCTTTAATAGGTGCTATTCAAATTTTATATTTCCTCCAGAGTCAGTTTCATTAATTGTCTTCCAAAGTATTTCTTAGAAGTTGTCAAATTTATTTCAAAAAAGATTTTTGTAATATGCTTTCTATATCCTTTTAAATTCTGTAAAATCTGTGATAATGTCCTCTAAATTTTGATATTGTAATTTTAAAATGTACAAGTGATATTGTGTAATAGGAAGAAAAGGTCTAAAGGAGTAGGGGAAGTGGGAGAGGTGGGAGAAAGGAAAGAAAGGAAAAGAAAAAATATGAGAAAAGAAAAGATAATGGAAAAAAAGTCTTTGCAAATAAGGAAGGGTGGAGGGGGTGAAGGGAGGGCAGGGGAAGGAGAAAAAAATAAGAACTAAGATACATCATGTAAAGGTACAAGATCCCAGTGATAAATGTAACTGTATTTTATACCTAAAATGTACCAATAAACTTAATGGAAAAAATTAAAATATATATTCACTATTTGTGGCATGTAATGAACAATTTTATGTGTCAAATTGGCTAGGCTATAATCCTTATTCAATCAAACACTAATCTAGGTGTTGCAGTTAAGGTATTATCAGTTTACCTTAAGAAAGATTAGCCTAGAGAACTTGGTGAGCTTGATTCAATCAGTAAAAGTGCTTTAAGAAAAGGAAGAGGTATTTTTGTTTTTTATGGAATGAGCACAGTTTTCATTGATGAGGGATGGGTAAGATTAGGAAGAAAAGAGAGGGGGGAAAAAAGAAGAAATTCAACCTATAGACTATATCTTCAGCTTGTGTATGAGAATTCTAGCCTCCTAAAACCCTGCTATATGAACTTCAGACTTGCTGAAGGCCAGTCCTCACAGTCTCATGAGCCAATCTAGAGAGATAGAAACAGAGATGGAATAGGTAGAAACAAGCACACACACACACACACACACACACACACACACACACACACACAATCCCCTGCTGACCTTTTTTTTGGTTTTGTTTGATGAATCCTCTAACTGATTCACTGCATAATAATTTATACATGGAAAACTACTGTAATGTTTAAAGGTGATATATAAAATCTGTGCTAATTTCTCAATCTAAATATTGCTTTAAATTTTGATTGGCTCTTTTCATTGCTATTATTTCAGTAGAGCAAAGTTTATCCAAATTGAAGTTTGTAATTGAAAAACTTACACTGGGAACATAATGCATCCAAAATGATTATATAACTTATTCTTGTTGTCACTAGAACACAAATTGTGTGGGGCCTGGGATTTAGCTCAATAGCAATACGCCTACCTCACAAGCACAAGGTCCTGAGTTTGATCCCCAGTACTAAAAAACAAACAAACAAAAAACCAAATTGTGTGAAAATCTTGATAACGACATGGATTAATAACAACATGATGTTACTAAAATAAACTTATGAAAACCAAGTTTTATAAAATAATTATATAGTATTTAAGAATTGCTTATGCTTTTATTTTATTTATTTATTTATTTATTTTTGGTACCGGAAATCAAACTTGGGACATTGTGCTTGTGAGGCAGGTGGCAGAACCACTGAGCTAAACCCCAGGCCCTTATTATTTATTTAAATATCACTGATACATCTGTAGAATGAAGAGATATGCATGATAATTCAGTTTGGCCATCTTGGACATTTTGCTGCCTTTCAGTCACTTACAATCTGCATTTTTATGCCTATTTTTACTTTTTCTCATTCCAAAAATAATTCATTAATGTAAAAAGATTCAATGTTTTCTAAGAATTTGATAGTTGCTTTATAGAATTTTTTTGTCTTATATAGGCCTTTATATATCACATATATTATGGATAGGCCAGAAATTGAGACTTCCCTGTATAATTTTTATCTTTCTGCCTTTACAATACTATCCCAATAAATGCCCAAGTTTCCCACTCCAAAATAGTATGGAAGAACTTCTAAATTTCTCTATATTCCTAAGTAAGGTTAAAACATCAAAGGAATAGACAGAATGCTGGTAGAACTACATATTTGTGTTAAAAGAAAAACATAGCCTCACCTCCATAGACCTAATGACCAGAGGCATTATAGAACCAGAGTCTTTAAGGCAGATGGCAGTAGCCATATATACCACTGTCCTAAATAATTAATCCCCATCAACAATGAAAGGTGGAAAACACCCAATATATCTACCTTCAATAGTGTAATAAGGCTGTCCTTTCTAAAATATCAATGGAGACCACGTAGAACTTCCACCCCATATGTCAGTAATACATCTTCTCTCTGTGTCCAGACTGGGGTGGTCCCAGAGCAGACCTAATGTACAGTTGGAACTCTCTGTACCTCCACACCACCAGTAAGAAGGAGACTCCCTACATAGGTCTCAAGAGAGATAAAGTAGGAAACCTGATATTCTACTTCCACCTGGCATTAACAAGCCAGTATCCCACCCTACTCCTCTTGATAAATCAGTATTAGAGGAAGTCAACTAAAACAAAAGGTTGAAGTAAAATCCAGAGTCTTGTAATAAAATTTCCAAAGTGACCAGGTTGCAAGTGAAAAATCACACATCATCACAAGAACCATCACAATGTCAAACTGAATGAAAAAACCACAATAAATAAGTGCCAACATCAAGTGGACAGAGATGTTAGAATTATCTGACAAACATTTTAATGCTGCCAGCATAAAATTGCTTCAGTGAACAATTATAAACACTCTTGAAAAAAATGAAACAAGAAAGATCTCAGAAAGAAAGAGGAAATCTGGTCAAAGAAAGACATGAAAAGAAAAACAAAATGAAAATTTTGGAACTGGAAAAATATAACTGAAATAAAAATAAACAATAAATGGGCTAAGTAGCAAAAACAAAAGAAAGAATCAGTGAACTTGAGGAGAGAAAAACAGAAATACCAAATCTGAACAACAGAGAAAAAATAGGCTGAAAAAGACAGAGCTTCAGGAACAGGTGAACTGATGGATAAAATATCTATTTTATTAGAGTCCTAGAAAAAGAGGGAAAAAGCCAAAAGGCTAAAAAATACTCCAAGAAATAATGGTTAAAACTTGCCCAAATTTGGCAAAAGATATAAATCTACATCTTTTGCGGGGGGGGGGGGGGGGGGGGGGGGCAGGGTACCGGGGATCAAACTCGAGTCCTTGAGCTTGCGCAGCAGGCGGTGAAACCACTGAGCTAAATCCTCAGCTCCTAAATCTACATTTTAAGAATCTAAAAAAACACTACAGCAAAACATATCATAGTCAAACTTCTGAAAACTAAAATAAAAATAGAAGCAACAATGAAGAAATTACATTTTACTTCTAGGGGTGATACTATTCAAGTGACAGCATGGATGTTACAAGAAAGTGGGACATTTTCAAATGCTGAAAGAAAAAAGCATTCTAACCTAAAATTCTATAATCCATGAAAATACCCATTAGGAATGGGAAAGCAAGACATTATCAAACAAAGGAAATCTAGGAGAATTTATCCCAGGAGTCCTTCTCTAAAACAACTGCCAAAAAAGAAGTTATCTAAACAGAAAGGAAGTGATAAAAGAGCATCAGGGGGAAAAAAAATAATACAGTATGTAAAAATATGGGTATATACAGTAGAATTACTTTGTCTTCTCAAGTTTGTGTTTTGTTTGTTTGGGGTTTTGTTTTGAGGCACCAGGGGTTGAATCTCATGTCTTCACATTGAGCTACATCCCCTGATCTTTCTTTAAAACTTTGAGACAGGGTCACAATAGGTCACTAAATCTCTTAAGCTGGGCTCAAACTTAAAATCATCCTGTCTCAACCTCCCAGCATACTGGGATTACAGGCATGTGCCACCATGTCTGGCTTCCTCTTTGCTGAGCTAGATGGCATATGAAGGGTCAGTGACAGGGGCCTGTAATACGGGTGGTAAAAGAATTTTACCAGTGGACAAGGAATGTAAAAAGATAATGATTTATTTAGATCAGAGTATACTGCCAAGGGGGACAGCAGACAATTTTCCAAAGGGAATCACATGATCAGAGTGAGATATTGGGCATTTACACAAGAGTTTAAGAATGGTCTAAATAGCAAATTTTCCAAAGAATATTTTTTCTGGATCATCCAACACCCTGAAGATATTCCAGAGCACCTTCACCACTGAGTTTTAAAATTATGTGTTTACAGTTGCACCTTTGACAAGACCATTTCATCATCCTTCAGCTTTAGATAAGAGGATGATAAATGTGATGAAAGAATGCAATACCCCCTTTTCTGTCATATAGGTCATGTCATTTTTAGAAACCTAATTTAGGAAATTGATACTTAACCCTGGACCAGATGATGCTATTTTGGAGAAATGCAGACTTAACTTAGAAAAACAAAATGTGACTCAATTATGATCAGGTGACCTCACTTTGTTCCTTCCTGCCCAATCACCTTTATCCATGTTCCCTAAACCCTGAGCCCCACATATATAACCTGAATGCACATAGCTGGAAAGCAAATCTTGGATTCATGATCTAGGTGTAGGGTCATCAAAGGTAACAAAGTTTTACTTTAAATTTTCTTGTGGCTTATTATATTTTT
This sequence comes from Heterocephalus glaber, assembly GCF_053883595.1. Classification (NCBI taxonomy): domain Eukaryota; kingdom Metazoa; phylum Chordata; class Mammalia; order Rodentia; family Bathyergidae; genus Heterocephalus; species Heterocephalus glaber. Next base: position 48,146,871 of record NW_028258142.1, read on the forward strand.
GATTTCACCACAAGTCTTCTTTAACCTAACATTTTGGTGCCAAAACCCAGGAGTGTGTGACATACAGGCCCCCTTCTCTTTTCCTTCCAGGGCCTGTCCCCATTCCCTTTGCCCCCATTGCTAGTATTTTGCCTCCAGCAGGCAGGTAGCCTCCTCCCATTATCTGGACCAGGTACGTGGTCTTGAGGCTGTCAGCAATGCCACTCACCCATTGGACCTTAAAAGTCCTAGGTCTAAGCCTGATCTTTGGTTACTGGTCCTGAGGAACAGACAAAAATCACTGGATACAGGCTTTTGTCCTCCCTCATACGTTTCATTCTCTCCTTCAGGAACAAGGTTACCTTTCCCCAAAGTTCCTTCTTTCTTCACAGCACCCTCTTTAAGTAGTCAAAAAATCTGTACCTCCCAGTCTTCTCCCAAATCTGAGACACCCCCACATACAGCACCTTGGGTGCCTCCTGGCCAGTCTCTTAGGGTTCAAGGAGTACATCAAGCCAAAAAACTGTATTTTCTTCTGAAATCCCAACATGCTGCAGTACTAGCTTGATGAGAGGGACATATGGCCAGAGGATGGGTCCTTCGATCTCTCTATCCTGACACACCTTGATAACTTCTTACACCAGTCTGGAAAGTGGAAGGACGTTCCCTATATCCAGGCCTTGCCCCCCACCCTGCTTCAGTTTCAGCCCTCTCTGTGTTCTGACCATCCTACTTTTCCTATAGTGGTAGCCCAATTCAATCTAAGGACTCTTAAATCCCTACCCACTCTCCTTACAAACTGACCACTCCCCCCAGCTCCCAACAGTCCTCTTTCCAAAATTTTGCCCTGGCTGATTGGCAACTCCCCATTCCCCAACCCCAAGCATCTCCTTTTCCCCAAGCCTCGTTCATAGCTCCCTCCCCTCTCCTTTCAACTTCAACTTCCTCTGCTACTAGTTACCCATGCTTCCTTTGTGATCATGAGACCCAAGTTCCACATCCATCATACTCTACTATGTTACTTCTTAGAGAAGGAGCAGGAACAGAAGGACCCACCAAAGTTCATGTTCCCTTTTCCCTTTCCAACTTTTCCCAGTTTGAAGACTGATCCTTGTCTACTAATTCCTCCCAATAGCTCAAAAGTTTCAATACATGACCTAATCTTTTGACCTCAGTTGGAGAGACTTCCATGTCATCCTTATTAGTGCCCTATTACTTGAAGAGGGGGAGAGTTCAAGGTTAAGAGTTTTTAATCCTTTTCATTGCCAATGGGCACCCACTACATTCTTTAGTTTTTTAAGTAATGGTTGGAGCAATATTGTAGCACCGTCTGACATGGTTCTGAATGACTGTAGTGGAACTATCTAAGTCAAGTACACTATAATCATGGAGCATAAAGAGGTATAATGGAAACAAAGTTTCATATCACTCAAACTGGTAAAATATAAATATAATAGACTGTGGTAATTTGTATACAGTGTAACACATATACCAACCACTAAACAGGCTGTACACAGAGAAATTCAAAACATTATAGATAAACAAATTAAACAAGGAAAATAGCTATACTTTTGCAAGCATCAAAAAGATAATAAGTGAATATTAAACTCTATACAAGTAAATTTGACAACTTAAATGAAATGTACTAATTCCTTGAAAAATGCAAACTACCACAGTGGGGCATAGTTTGTATGCCATTATGGAACAAGTAAATTTATTAGCCCTATCACTATTGAGGAAATTGAATTCATAATTTATAACCTCTCAAAAAGAAATCTCTAAGCCCAAATAGTTTCTCTAGAGGATTTTAGCAGATACTTAGATGAGAGATTTAAAATTCTATATAATATACCCCTAAAAATTAAATAACAGGAAATACATACCATTACATTTAATAAGACTAGTGTTACTCTGACACCAAAAACAGACAAAGAAATTGTCACCAGGCTGGGCCTGAAAGGTCCCCAAGGCTGAAATAAGGAATTTAACTCACCCTTTTGTAGAATAAGTTCAAGTTCACTGACTACTATCTTGAAAAAAGTATTTTCAGGATGCATCGGCAGGAGGCACAGGCAGGGTTTATTAAACAGATATTTTAGGATGCACTCAAAAGAGGAGTGCAGGCACTCAGAGAAATGAGGTGCATTGTTTCCTGAAACAGAGAATATTTATGCTTTTCCTGAAGGAATGGAAGCACTAAGAAAGGGTAGTCAATCCCCTATAAAGATATCAGCCCATTCTACAGGTATGGGCAGTTTATTGTTTTTTACTTTTTTAAAAATAGGTCATTTGATCATTCTTTGAATTCTCTCAATATGCTCCTTTATCATGAATCAGATTCCCACTCTTTGTTTTCTCAATTAAGCAAATTTATGGACTTTACCTATTCTTGAGGAATTTCGAGTGTCATGGATCTGGTAGGAAAGGAGCATAAATTTAACCAAAGGAATGCTGATCTAGATCCCCTTGGATAACTTCAGCTAGGTCCTGTAGTTGTAGTCTTGTTAAAAGTACAATTCTTAGGACCAGGATTTAGCTCAGTGGGTCTGCCACCTGCCTCACGAGCACAAAATCCTGAGTTCCACCTCCAGTACCAAAAAAAAAAAAAAGTACAACTTTTAGTTATGGTTTCCTTGTCTCCTTTTGGCCTATCTTTTGTTTTTTCTATCCTATCTCAAAATTATGAAAAAAAATTCACACCAATATCCTCATAAATACAGACACATAAATCTTCAATAAATGAAATGCATCATTATGTACAAATAATTATTCATATGACCAAGTGTGCTTTATTCCAGAGATGCTAAGTTGATTCAGATTTTGAAAATAAATCAGTATACACCACAATATTATTGGACTAATGAAAGTAAATCACATTATCATATCAACTGAGACTGAAAAAGTATCCCATAAAATTCAAAACCCATTAATGATGAAAAGGCTCAGAAAAATAAATAACAGAACTTCTTGATTTTAAGAAACAGCATCTAGAAAGAGTATCTAGAATATGAATATCAGATATTCTTAGACTTAACATTATTCTTAATGGAAATAATTTTTTTTCTAAGATTCAGAACAATGCAAAGATGTCCACTCTCGCCACTCATTCAACATAGTTCTGAAAGGTCTAGCTAGGACAGTTAAGCAAGAAAACAATACAAGGTGTACAGATCAGATGAGAAGAAATAAAGCTGTCCTTATTTACAGGACATAAATCTAGGTAGAAGATTCCAAAACTTACAAAAAAAGAAAAACACAGAATTAACAAATATTGTTCAGCAAGGTAACAGAACACAAGCTAAACATACAAACATCAATTGTTGGGCTAGGGATTTAGCTCAGTGGTTCCACCACCTGCCTTGCAAGCACAAGGACCCAAGTTCAATCCCCGGTACCAAAAAAAAAACAAGTATCAATTGTTTTCTCTGTAGCATCAAGTAACATGCGTACACCAAAATTAAAATTCCAATATTACTTGCAATCATGTAAACAAAAAAATGCTTAGGTGTAAGTCCAATAAAATACATGAAGGTCTGATAAACTTTTGCAGAAAACTACAAAATATTAATGAAAGAAATCAAAGATATAACAACTATAGAGGAAGCAGCCATATTTAGTGGGCAGCATATCTTAATTTAAAACACATGTAAATGGTTTGCATTCCAACATCACCTGCCAAGTAGGTGACATGACAGGCAACAGGAATATACATCCTATCCCATCTTGTAGACACCCTGAAAACCCCTTACACATCCAGTTCTAGACCATAAAGTGGCTCTCTCTTGAGGGCTCACACTCTATCTCTTTGATTGTGTACTTCTAAATTTACATTTCTGCCTAATAAATTCCTTTATGCCTCTACTAACACATCCTGAAAATTCTTTTTCTACAATGAGAGAAACACAACTTAATTCTATGGTCAGAGTGAGTCTAAGTTTCTTATCTCTGTGGGAACCTCCTTGGACCCTGTCTGGTGACAATAAATACTGATTTCATGGATCAATAAATTCAAGATGATGAAGATGTGCATGCCCCCAGATTAAAGTACCAATTTATCACAATTCTGATCAAAATTCCAGGGAAGAAAAAATGTTCCAAGTTTCAAATTACTGTTACCTCAGTTCACGAACTTAATTTTTCCATGATTTTGGTCACAAACCAAATTGAAGAACTGAATCAAATTCAACGGTTAAGTTCAGTGTTGACCTGGTGGGAAAATTTGATTCAATTCTCATGCAATTCAGTTTGCAGCCAGAATTGTGGAAAGAATTAAGTTCATTAACCAAGGTACTACTGTATAATGTATGGTTACAGTAGTAAATATGAGATATTAGCAGATAGAAGTGGGTTAAAGATCTAAATATTAAGACAGAAACACTAAACTTGCTGGAAGATAAGTTAGGTAGAACACTTGAAGACATTGGCATAGGAAAAGACTTTATGAACAAAACCTCAGTAGCATGGGAACTAGCACAAAGAATCAACAACTACGATCTCATCTTTTTTTTTTTTGGTACCGGGGATCAAACTCAGGACCTTGTGCTTTTGAGGCAGGCAGTGAAACCACTGAGCTAAATCCCCAGCCCTGGGATCTCATCTTATTTGAAAGCTTCTGCACTGCAAGAGAAACCACCAACAGAGCTAAGAGACAACCTACAATGTGGGAAAAAATTTTCAGCAGCTGTACCTCAGACAAAGGACTACTATCTACAAGACATAAAGAACTGAAAAAAAATCAGACCCCCTAAATTCAAAGACCCAATTCAAAACTGGACGTCTGAAATGAACAGACATTTCTCAGACAAAGAAGTAAAAAAAGCAAATAAATATATGAAAAAATGTTCAGCATCACTAGTCATTCCAGATATGCAGATGAAAACAACACTGAGATTCCACCTCACCCCAGAAAGAATGGCTGCTATCAAGAAATCAACCAATAACAAATGCTGGCAGAGGTGTGAGGAGAAAGGAACCCTTCTTCATTGTTGGTGGGAGTGCAGACTGGTGCAACCACTGTGGAAATCAGTATGAAGATAACTCAAAGAACTAGGACTAGAGATCCCATTTGACCCAGCTATTCCCCTGCTGGGTGTCTTCCCAAAAGAATTAAAAGAATCATACCACAGTGATATACGTGCACCCATGTTTATAGCAGCACAGTTTGTAATAGGTAAAGCTTGGAAACAGCCCAAGTGCCCATCAACTGGAAACTGGATAAAGAAGACGTGGTTTTTTTATAAAATGGAGTACTACTCAGCCATAAAGAATGAGAAACTAGAGACATTTATAACTAAATGGATGCATATTGAGGCCATCTTCTTAAGTGAAATAAATAAGACACACGTGTAAATACTGTATAGTTTCTCTAGTGTGAGAAACTGAAAGTGTAAATAAGTATTAAAATGATTTAAATGAATAATTGATAATTTGAAATAGGAAAAAGGTCCAAAGGGGTAGGGGCAGTGGGAGGGGAACAGGAAAGGAAAGAAGGGAAAAGAAAAATTATGAGAAAAGAAAAAAACGGAAACGAAATTTATGTAAATAGGGAAGGGTGGAGGAGGTGAAAGGTGCACAGGTAATGGGGAAAATAATAACAACCAAGATACATCATGTACAGGTACAAGCACCCAATGATAAATGCAAATGTATTGTATACCTAAAATGTACCAATAAAAGAATTTAAGGGAAAACAATGAGCTCAGTCTTATAGTTTCTATAAAAACAAACTCAAAATTGATCATAGTCTTAAATATAAAATACAAAACTAAAACTTCTAGGAAATATAGGAAATTTTCAGGATCTAGAATTAGGTAGAGTTCTTTGATTTGACCTCAAAAGCATGAAACATTGCTATGGCTTGTACCTAGATGTCTCCCCAAAGCCTCAGGTGATCATAGATGAGGCCTTTCATGGGTGGTTGGATCTAGGGTGTGTGATGCTGAGATAAAGAATATAATGCTGGGATTGATTCACACAGTGTGATGCTAGGAGTAAGGCTGCCCCACCCTGGGTGTGAGTGCTACCCTGCCCTAAAGATGGGTAGCTTGCATAAGATAAAAGGGACAGAAAGAGGGTTGCTGCTTGTTGCTTGGAGCTTGCTGCTTGATGCCTTGCTGCCTTTTCTCTCCTGCCTACCATGAACTGCTTCTCCTTTACAATGCCCCTCTGCCATGACACCCTGCTTGGAGCCAATCAACTATGAACTGAAAACTTTCCAAACTGTGTGCCAAATAAACCTTTCTTTCTTTAACTTTGAGTGTCAGGTATTTTGTCTCAGCAATGACAAAGTAACATAAGACAAACATAAATGGAAAAATTGATAATTTGGACTTCATAAAAGTTTGAAACTTCTGTTTTATGAAAGACTCTGTTAAGGGGATGACAAGATAGCTATAGACTGGAGAAAATATTTACCAACCTCGTATCTGATAAAGGTCTTACATCTAGAATGAAGAGCTTTCAAAATTCAACCCCAAAATTACCTACAGTCCAATTAGAAAGATAGGCAAAAAACACAAATAGATCTTCACCAAAGAGGATATATGGATAGCAATAAAATAAAAAGATAATATCATTGGCTGTTAGAGAAATTAAAATTAAAGTCACAATGAGATCATACTAAAAACCTATCATAATAACTAAAATAAAAAATAGTGCCATCAATAAATCCTGGCAAGAATGTGGACTACTCATTCATACATGTAGGTATATAAATTGGTACAGCCACTCTGGAAACATTTTAACAGTTTCTAAATATCTAAACATAAATCTACTACATGATCCAACAATTAGACTCTTGGTCTTTGTCCTAGTGAAATCAAAAGGTATTTTCATGCAAAACCTGTACATAAATGTTTCTGGCAATGTTATTTACAATAGCCTGGTATTGAAAACAGTAAAGATTTCCTTCAATAGGTAAACATTAAGCACACTGTAGCAGTGTATTCATACCACTGAACAGTGCTCAGTGATGAACAAGAATGAATGATTGTTACATGCATTAACCTGGGAGACTCTAGAAAGCTATGCCGAGTACAAAAGCCAATTCCAAAAGTTTGCATTATTATATAATTGGATTTATATGATATTCTTAAAATGACAGAACTAAAGAATGGAGAACATATTAGTAGTTGTCAGACATTAAGGAGACAGGATATGAGGGTAGTGGGTATATTTATAAGAGGGCAAAACAAGCAATCTTATGGTGATGAAATATTCTGTATCTTCTGACCATATCATTGTCAGTATCCTGATTGTGGTATTTCACTATAGTTTTACAAGATATAACCACTGTGGGAAACTAGGTAAAGGGTATACAAGATCTCTCTCCGTTATTTCTTACAACTGGATGGTAATCTACAATTAATTCACTAAAAGTGTTTAATTTTTAGAAGACTGAAAGCCTAGAAAAAAACAAAAGAAGTAATTTTTCTTGGAATTAAGTAAATTATCATTATCTACCATCAAATGAAATGACAGTTGGAAAAAAGATTGAGTTGTCAAAATAGTCAATTAGTGTTTAAAAAAGAGCATGAAAAGAAGAGATATAAAAGTACCTTAAGCATTTTAGTGTAATTTAAAATAAACACTGACTTGATAATTTGCTGCTATAGGGCTACAAGCTATTCTTGGATTTCAGAGGCCCACACTGCTGGGTGATCTGAGTGTGCACTGTTGTAGACAGTGCTGGCCACCATTTCCAGGATGGAACTTTTAAGGGAAAAAAGGTTTGAAGAATGTGGGACATGATCAGAGTGCTTCCTTTCTAGATTTCCAGGGTTTGTTTATTTCTTTTTCAAGTATTTTAGTTATCCCTCAGACAGGCCTAATTCAACAGTGTTTTTCTAAAGCAACTTTCTGTTTCTCTCCAAAGGGACTATAAAAATAAAATGACTGTACTTATAATCCGTCCCCCAGGATAACTACACTTAATATATACTACAGTTCTAATCCCCATGTATTTTTAAAGTGGGATGCGATTTCACTTTTTTTTCTGTTATTTTTGGAGCAAAAACAAAAGTTGTTGAAAAATAAGTTTCTAATATTCTCATAATAAAAATCAGGTAAATAGATTCATGTGTTTGTAATAAAAAAAAAAACAGTTATCAGTGTAGCCTGAGTCCTCCTTTGTCCCCTGACCACAAGCATCAAATAGAGAAGTTTCTGGCCAAGGCAAATTTTGTTCTCCTTCTCATTCTCCCATCCATATAAGCCTGGGTTGATAAATTACATCCTGGTTGATGTATTACACCCATACAACCCTGAACCACCTTCCTCTATTTTAGCCAGTATTTGTGCTCTGGAAATATAAACTAATTTTCACTGTCAGCTAAACTAATGTATCACTAGAATGGAAAACATGATATATATGTTTTTAAAAATAAGTATCTTTTATAGTATATTCCAAACTCTAATAGAAGCTATTAGAGAGGATTTGTGGCTTGGTTGTCCTGGTGTATATTAAACTAGTAAAGACAGTTTATTCATGAAACAACCAATCTGCAAAGGTGAAAATAAAATGAGATGGCACGATATTATCATTTGATGAGTTCACCAAATGTTGTGTTAACTGCTGTCAACCCTTGGTTAATGGCAGCGGTTGCCCATGTTTTGGAAGTAGCATTCATTATCACCTGGGACCTTCTGTCCTGGGTAATACAACCAGGTACAAACAGATTTGGTAGCAGAATATTGTGTACATATATACGAGACACTCTGAAAGGTAAATGTATACACTCAAAGTAATGAACTATGTGCATTTGTACATAATAGATTGTTGTTCATGTGTGCACACTCACATTGGTGGAAAAGCAACTACAATAAAGCTTTGATTATATTCCAAATCCAAGTAGATATTATAGACCACAATGATGTACTGGAGAAAACACGGAAGGTGAGCGACCACCAAGCAGCTCCATGATTGACAATTCAATTTCTATTCTTGACTTTGACTTCTTGCTTAGAGCACCAATGCCTCTGCAACAAACTACCTGAAGATGCTGATTTCTCAGAGGACACCGAACAGCAAAGAGAAACCAACTAAAATAGAAACCAATGCACTCAGGATGAACCCCACAAGGGAAACCTAAATCCAAGGTTTAGAATTTGATTTTTCCGGTAATGGCATAATTCTGCTCTCAAGTGAATCACTCTTTACTCCACTTTATTTTGCATGTATTATCTCCAAGACACAATATTTAATGTATAATTGTCTTACTATGTAATTTAGACCTTTGTATATAGCAGTAAGATACACATTACCCAATGGAGTCTGGTGTTAAATGGTTTTGTCAGGGTATGTCTTATCATTCCCATTGTTTATACCCCTTTGATCAGAGCACTGCTTAGTGAAGCACCAAGTGATGGGATCTGCATGATAATGGTTGTGAAAATATTAAAACAAGTCCCAACAAGCTGCTCGATAAAGGGTTGGAGAAGGATGATCAGAAACTATGGTTCCTTCTGCCAAGTGAAATTTTTTTAATCTAAAATTCTCCAAATTTTAATTAACTTGAATTTTTATAAGAGCTTTTATGTTTCCAAGTAAATTATTTATTTAAAAAGGCGTATCTGTGATGGGCATGGGGGTGTACACAGAGGCTGACTGCTAAGGGAAATTTAAAACATCTCATCCTCTTCCTCCCTAGCCCCAAGAACTAAGGGGGAAATAAAGCATGAATGTGGAAGTTAGGCAGAGCTTCATCAGGAGGAAGAGGAAAGGGGAAAGGAGGGAGCAGAATAAGGGGTGAGAGAGAAGCCAAGAGTTCTTTTCCTTTCCTTCCCTTTTAAGCGGTGCTAGGAATTAAAGCCAGAACTTGCTGTGTACGAGGCAAGTGCTCTACCACTGAAGTACAACCTATGTACAGAAAAGTGAAAGAAATTGGAAGAAGGAACTGTAGACAGAATCGGGACAAAGGCTACTCTTTCAGTCATGATGACTATGAAATGTAACTCATTTTTTGCCTTTTTAGAGAATCTCAACATTCACTTCTACTATTTCCTGAAGAGCTTAGCATAATGTTTAATCATGTTACAGGTGCTGAAACAAGTAAACAAAAAGACTCATTGAAATACTAATCTATGACCAATCTTTTCTGTTTAGCAGGAAGGGAACTCTTCTCCAGGAAAGTCTTATAAGCTCCTTTCTCTGACCCCCAAAAAACTCTATTCCCCCCGTGCTTTATAAATTACATAATAAACAGAATCTCTGAAAATTTTGTCCTTGTTTCAGTCATCTTATTTATCCAGTCCACTGATGATGTATTTGCACCTGAATTCATATCAACCTTTTTTACCTTAGCTGTGAATTACTTCAGGAAACAAAATTGACAGCAGATTCTAAGCAAAAAAAAAACTATTGCAGGTTTTGATCCAATCTTCTCATACCATCCAAAAGTATCTAGTAGTGAAATTCTAGGCCCACTGAAGTGTGTTAATGCATATTTTAATTAATGCAAACTGTGAGGTCTAGCAGTGTAGTGGAAACACTTCCTTTAAAAAGAGAAATTGTTCCAGAAGGATATATGGATTTAACCCACACATATAAATTTTAAGGAGCTTATTCTTAATTAATATAGAAGTGTCATGTTGCCTGAAAATTAAGGTCACTTTAATTAGTGACTATAGGAAAACTATACAGTGTATCATGCCAGTAAAAAGAAATGAACAAATGTCAAGCTATTGAAAGAAACACAACACTGAATATATCTTAACAAAGTATTATTCATGTAACATTTTAAAGGCCAATTTTTATATGTTTTAATAAAATTCTCCCCTGAAATTCTCCACAAGATGTCTAAGTAGTTGTATCTTTTTCTCAAAGATCATTCATTTTGGCTCTTGTATAGATGCCATGAAGGGCTCATGGATGATACTTTGTGGTAAGAGAAAGTCAATGAATACAAAAACAAAGTGAAAATCTCAAAACAAAAAGGTTTCCAAGTGAAATAAAGGCAAAATAGAACAGACAATGTTATGCTGCAATTATAAACATTCTCCCAATTTTACTAGCTTCACAAAATAGAGGTTTATTTCTCACTCAAAATTTTCTGTAGGTCAGCATGACCCTCCAGAGCATCTCTCAGATGCAAAGAGGACCCTCAATGCAGCAATTCGCTGCTTAGCCAGACAGATCCCCCTCCTTCCTGCGGTCATTCCTTGCAGAGCTCATGTTCTCCTGGCTTGTAGAACAAATAAGAGGGTGGAGAATGCAAAGCAATATCCATACACCTCTGCCTAATTCATTTCTGCTCATGTATCATTGACCAAAGCAAATTCCATGACTGTGTCTTTGGAGATAAGGGAAATTAATCTATATGATTAGATGGAGGGACCAGATATGTTGATGAACAAGAGCAATATCTGCAACCAAAAAAAGTAAAAGCAGGTAGCAGGGGGCTTAATTTTTCTAAATCTATCTGAGGTGATTCTGTTGCCAGGGATTAGTTCATTTGCACACAGCCCCGCTGAGTAGGAGTGAATGTAGAGGAGAGAGTCAGCTGCATCCTTCTGCCATTCTGATGTGCTATCTGAATGGTGTCCTGTCTCCTCCTACTCCTCTCTCATACTCCTGTCTCTCCTCCATTGTCATAAAGATACTTGCCTTCTAGGCACATAAAATAATCCTCCTAGGCTGGATTAGGTATTCTTTTTCTGCACTTCATAACATTCTATTTGAACTCTTACCTATCAGTGTTCAAATAAACACAAAGAAAAGTATAGGTAGGACCTTGAATGTCCCCATATGTTCAGGTGTGAACTAGCTTAGTCCACAGCCTGTGGTGCTATTGGAAAAAGGTGGAACCTTTGAGATGTAGGACCTAGCAAAAGGAAGTTAGGTCATTGGGTTCATGCATGAAAACTTTGAAGGGGATATTGGGATTCCATTCCCTTTCTCTGTGTCTCTATTTCCCAGACATCATGAGGTGAACAGACCTCTTCTACAATGTCTTTACACTGTTATGTACCATGCCACCACAGGGCCAAGAAACCATAGACTGAAACCTCCAAAACTGTGAGCCAAAATAAACCTTTCTTTCTTTTAAGTTGATTATCTCAAGTATTTTGTCACAGTAGCAGAAAGCTGACTAGTGTAATTTCTTACATGTAAATGCATGCAACATATATACTTGACACATAGTTAATATTCAAATAGGTCACTAACATCACATCACCTGCACTTTGCATCTATCATTTCAATAGTCTCTCTTGCAAGACTGAATTTCTTGATCTCAAGAACTGTAATAGGCTCACCACCACTGATACATTCTTCAACACGTATTAGATATGTAGCAAGTATGTGACTTGAATGAACAATGAATAGGTGATGAATAAGTGAATCTATGTAGCATCTTTCCATTTTCCTAGCCTTTTAAAATAATGAATTACATTCCTTCTGACTATCTTAAGGCTAACATTCTATTCAGAAGCTGTCTCTGATAAAACATCCCCTTCCCATCTTCCAGACTTGTTATTGTTCGTGGACACACCCCACTCCAGGTCACGCCTGCCTTGACCAGTGACCCAGACTTGAGACCCTCGCACCCTCCCTCTTCTTTACACTGCTTTCTTGTCCCTCTCCTTCGCCAACACCCAAATATCTTTGTATTCACCTTGTCTTACAGGTATGCTTGTACTGTTATCAAAAACATAAAAACAAAGGCTTATAGTAACAAATATACACATTAGCAAATGGTTTCATTTGCAATGAAAATTGATATCAGTACATTACAACCAATAAATTAAAGAAACAAATGTATAAAAATGGCTGCTGTTAACTTTTGTGCACATTACTAATGTACTTTCTCCTCCCTCTTATCCCAAATAATTTTTTCTCCTATTTCTTGCTCCAGGTAATTTTTTTCCTTCAATAGCCCATGTAACTGTCATATGGCTACAAAGTCTGATTTCAGATTGTATTTGTTCAACATCTTTGTACTTTCATTTTCCTAAAATTCTACAAAGCTTATTAATGTGTTCGGACATCAGACATGATACTATTATTTAGATAATAATTTATACATATATTACCTAATGTACATAAAATCTCCAAAATATGTATTTTCTCACTCAATAATCAATATACCATTTTGAGGATCTTCTTTTAAGGTCCACATTAAAATTAGTGTAACACATCATAAATAACCAGTACCATTAATTTTTATCATAGAGTGGCATAGATTATCACATTGTTAATATATGCATTTGTAAATGCTTTATTGACATTCATTCTAGGAACAGATTCTTGTAAAATACTCCATAGATCTAGTTTTTCCAAGAATAACTTTTCTGAGTGTCACAATGTCTTCTCCCTATAGAATAACTGTCAGTCATGAATAATTTTACAACCTCTCCAGTAGGTTATGTGCTTTGGAATTTTTCATTGGCCTGTGAAACATTTATTATATTCTGAGAACTTATTAGGCATGGTATAAAACATGGAAAAGATATAGTTCCTATCCAGTCCCCTCTCCATCTAAATAGCACAAGCAACCCAATAAAAATAGTATGTCGCAAAGATTGGTTTCAATTTCCTTCATTTCTTTTTAGGATTATGATGTCATTTTTCAAAGACCATGTCCGTGAGCTTGGGTCTAAGGAGAGCCTGTGGTCATATAAGATTAGAGGATGGTTCACCAAAGAAATGAGTTTTGAGCAAGACCCACTGAAGCAGAATTTGGGCCATACATCAGAAAAATGCTGAAATAGAGCTTAGCATAAAAAAACTGAAACACCAGCCTTATAAGTAGAAACATCTATGAGATAAAACTCTAAAGTAAAGAAATGTTTAAGTTCCTGGTATTTGTTCTTAACAATGATGAATCTATGACCTTAGGCAAATAATTTCACCTCCTTCTACTTGTGCTTCCCCAGGCGTGAGAAGGGGATGGGTTTTCTGCTCTGTATTGCTTCTGGAGATGATAGAAAGATATAGAATAAGATATACAGTAAGCATTTTGAGATTCTTAGTTAAAGAGAATTGAGTATGTGTGATTGCCGACATTGGTTCTTCTCCTAACACTTAAAAAGAGCAAATCAACAGTGCAGCCATAATCCTGTGAGGGTCCAAGTCTCTGGTTAATGTGGAGCACATAAAGCAGAGCAATTCTACCTTAGCTTCTCAAACATCTCTGCAACTTTGCCCTGCTATGCTTTCCAGAGGACAAGCAGAGGTCTGCAGACACTAGCAGATAGGGTGCAGCCACCTAAGCCACTCTAGACCCTATATACCAGACAGTCATGTGCAGAAACACCTGGCCATTTGTCTGTCTTCCAAATTACATTAAGTATCATTTATACAGGGCTTAAAAATTTATCAACATTACATGTATTACTTTAATTCATTGTCACAAGAACCCCAGAAACCATCATTCAAGATCTGTGTTGCAAAGCCTTTTGGAATCTGAGCCTGAAGGCAGACAGATCAGGCAGGTCAGGGTTTGAGTTCCCTCTTAGCCACTCACCAGCTGTATGACTTTGCTTAAAGTGCTGTATGTCTCTTAAGTCCCACATCTCAATCTTCAATGTAAGGCTCACAAAAATGGATCTAGTAGGGAGTTTTGGACAATGAGCATGAATTCAAGTAAGGCACTTAGTGCAGTATTTGGCTCTTTGTAATCACTCCGTAAATACTACCTATTTTTTAATGTGTGTGTTAAATAAATACAAAGAGATTATGTAATTTGCCTGTGACCATTAATTTTATGTATCAATTTGACTGAAATAAGAAATACCCAGAGAGTTGGTAAAGCATTGTTTCGTGCTATTTCCAAAAGAGTTTAGCATTTCAATGAGTAGACGGAGGAAAGAAGACCATACATTCTATTGGGGCTCTTGTTAAAACAAAAGGGCAGAGGAAGGGAGAACTTCTTTCTCTTCTAGAGCTGTTGCTGTTTTTCTCCAGGCCTTAGATCAGAGCTCCTGATTCTTTGGCCTTTCAACTTGGAGATTCATAATAGCAACCACTCTTCACTGTGTCCCCCAACTCCTGCCCTGTTCTCAGATCTTAGGACCCAGACTGCACTACACTACTGGCCTTCCTGTTTCTCCAGCTTGAAGATAGCACAGGGACTTCTCAACCTCCATCATCCTATGAGACCAATCCCATAGAAAATGTCCTATTATATACTTATGTCTATATATCTATAGATACACTGATATATCCTACTGGTTCTGCTTCTCTGGAGAGCACTGACTAATGCAATTCATTATCTCATACAGCCAGTAAGCAACCATCCAGGACTTCAACCCACAACTGTCTCATCAGCAAACTATGGCAGCCCAGCCTCAGATGAGGCCATGTAGCTGGCAAACTCATTAAGCCATGAAAATGCAAGCCTCACTTTCAGGAAATGATCAAGAAACTTCGAACAATTCTGTCATTGGAGAGAAACTCATCCCCTTAAGTAGAGCAAACTACTACTGGGACCCTAGACACATGGGTCAGGGACCTACGGTTGAACACGAAGGATAATCACAGGATGCCTCCACTTTCTTTCCGGAAATCTTCAAGAGCAATGACACTCCAACTCATACTTGGGTACATAGAGTGTATTTGGACAGGGCTGGGGTAGGGTCTGGAATTCTCCATTTCTACCAGAAAGTCAGGCAGTGTCCACAGACTAGACTTTGAAAAGGAACAGAGCTAGCCTTTCATGCCCTCTGTCTAGCAAGACTGAGGACAAAAGTGGCTACAAAGAGTCCTTTATTAAACAAAAATAACCTAAATCCAAGGAAGGACTGACTGTGTAGGAAATAAATGATGGAGTCAGTGCCTGAGACACAGAAGGGCTACCCACTGCAGTGGGGTTCTGTTAAAGACTATAGGTTCAAAGTTCATATGTGGCTTTCTCCATAGTAATCAAATCTTCAAAAGAAAACACATGAGTGAAGTTATATTAGGTGACAGATCTCTGTTTAGGAGACAAGAAAGCTAGCTACAAAGGAAAATAAATCACAAATTTCTTGAAAATGGAGAGATAAAAGAAGACACAAGTAAGCTGAACATCCTCACCCCTGCATAGCTCTGAAAGGTAGAAGAAAGGAAACTGAGTTGGTGCAAAGACATAGCAAGATACTATTTGGTTACTGTGTTCCCTGCTTCTCAGATGGGTTTCAATTATAGAAAGAAAATGGAAATGATGGAATAATTTATTCAATAATTCTTTATAGAAGCATCACATACTATGTACTAGAGATCCAATGGAGAGGGATCAAAAATTACTAGCATGGAATTTATACTTTATAAAAGACAAATAAATAAAGTAGTGGCCATGGCTGCAAGAATATGATTCTACAATGCCTCAAAGGCTTTCAAATGTTTGCTGTGTTTCTTTCCATTTCAATTAAAATTTGAAGGTGACAGAAGCTCACAATCACTAAATTGAGCCCACAGAAACTAACTTGAATGTTGGTCTCGTAAGACATTCTTAGTCATAAAATCTAAATATAGTAAGCAAGAACATCCTTGTATACTTAAAATAATATATTCCACATTTCTCTTCCCTTTCTTAGAGGAAGAAAATATCTAAGTTTTCTGACATCACAGAAGTTCAATATTTGGTTTTCTAAGACACTTTCAGTTCAGTTTCAGTCTGTGAGTCTACTGGGCTAGTAGGAGGGATACCACTAATACATGTGGTTTACATTAATGCTATTCATGATGTTTATCCTAACACTCTGCAGGAAGCAGCTTCACCATATGGTATTCATGTTTGTGTGTTTCAAAAATACATTTAGAAACCCCATTCTAAAGAATTCATCAATTGCAATGCAAATAAAACACATGCTTCTGCATTTGTTATTGAAAGGCTATTTTCAGAGATACTACAACAGTACCTCAGAATTAAATGTTAATATCAAATGTCTTCCCATGCCTGCATTGGGATTTGAGATCAGCTGATACCTGCAAAACAAAACAGATGCTTGGAAAGGAATTTCAAATGAGAAAGAGTTTGGTGCTTCAAAGAGGAAAGCGAGTGATTCAGTGCAAAAAGGGTAAATTTCCTCAGCACCTTCCTAACTGTGAGGACATTGTGTGCATCTCAGGCGGATACTAAGTGGTGCAGTAAAGCAGCAAATTAGAAGAATGTAAATTCTTTAGTAGGAATTGCACGCAGGGGAAAAATGTCTCCTAATGCTCATATTTGTTTTCATGTAAATAATGTACACTCTTCCTAAAATCAGAATGGCACAGGGCTAAGTAAGATATCAAAATCTACAATAGATAATGTGCAGGACTAAAAATGGCAAGGACACAGTTCCTTCTCTTTGGGTGCAGTTCTTCTTGGCAAATGAGAAAGACTTACCCAGCACTGAAATCCAGCAGTTTCGGTCTTCTGCTTCCTTCTATTCTTGGTATTCACATGTGTGCGTGTTCTCATTCTCTCTTTCTCCCTCTCCCTGATTTCTTATTAAACTCAATTGTGTGCTAATTGGTTGAGTGATCCCAGATGATATCATTTCTATTTTAAGTGGTGTAACTGCTATTGTTATTTCTCCCCCATCCCTCTGCTGCCCTTCCACAGAAATGGTGATTCCCAGAGCTATCCCTAAGGTTAATTGGAACCTCATTGTCCCACGATGAGTGAAATAAGTGGCCTGTGTCTCTTCCATGCTGGAAGAGGGGCTTATAGGCCCATCTCTAAACTGTCTTTAATAGGCTTTCTATCAGCCTCAACTTCACTTCTCTATCCCTACCTATGCCACTATATTGGTCAGCTTTTCATCACTGCGACCAAATGCCCAAAATACACGATTTAAAGAAGCAAGGGTTTATTTTTGCTCTTGGTTTCAGACAACTTGATCTATAGTCAGCTGGTTCCAAGGCAGAGACATCATGGCAGGGGGCAAAGGAGGATGGCTGAACAAAGCTGCTTAGCTCATGGTGATCAGAAAGCAGACCAGAGAAACAGCACCAGAGACAAAGAGGTCAAGGACCACATATATACCCCAAGCACACACCCCCATGATCCATCTAGAGACACCTAGAAGTATGCTTTACTACTCTCCTAAGTGATTAATCCCCAAACCAAGTAAGTTGACAATTAAGTTTGACCTTCACAGGCACTTACAGACTATATCTCAAAATTTAGCACCCAATTGCATCATGACTTGTATTGTCCACTGGAGACGTCGTTCTGTAGTAGTAGATTAAGTTCATTTGCCCTCCCAAGGATGCTTCTCAAGGGTACTCTTTGTAGATCATGAGACAATGTTTCCTCTTTCTCTGTCCTGGCAATTAGGAAGTCCAGCCCTGGAGCTCAGGGAGGTCATGACCTAGTGGTCAAGAAAAAGGAGTTAACAAAATTTACAACTCAGAAGGGAGTTATCACAGGAGGTTTACCATGTCCTAGAAGGACACTTGCTATTTTGGGATTGTCCAGTGATCCCTATATGAGTGGTACATGAGGTGGGATCAAAAGAAGAAGCAATAGCAAGAAAAGGATTGAAGTGAAACTCAGGTAAAAACCAAAGGTTACAGTCCATGAGGAGTTGGGGTGAGGCACTCAAGCAGAGCAGCAAATGTGGGGCCAGAAAACCAAAACAAGCAAAATGTACATTGGTCCCTCAGTCTTCATGGTAGGTTATTTCCAGAAACCCACATATATCAAAATCTAAAGATGTTCAAGTCCCTTATTTAAAATAATGTAGTATTTGCTTATAACCGGTACACATTTTCTTGTATGTTTTAAATCATCTCTAGATTATTTATAATACCTATTATGGTATAAATGCTATACAAATAATTATTATGCTATATTGTTTAGGGAATATTGACAAGAAGAAAAAATTTTCCGTATTCAGTTACAGACTTAATTTTTGTTTAAAAATTTTTCTATCCATGGTTGTTCGAATCTGTTAATATAGATCCCATGGATATGAACATTCTGTATTCAGATACTTTCAAGGGCTATGTTTTTAGGTTGAATCTTATGAAATTACCAACCTCCAACTAGACATTTCTGACCTAAAAATATAGCTTTTCATACATTGTAAAATACATAACATTATCTTTCTTTGTTCTTTTCCAATCAAGCTTCCTATAAAGTTCGCTACTTTAAAATACTTGCTGATAAACAGTAACTGTTAGGTAATTTTTATCTACCTGGAAGGGAGAGATCAGTCACCCATTCCAGGTGTGGTTAAATGGAATTTGGCAGGCTATAAGGAATATGTCATCCCCCACACAAGAGGCTTTCTCAACACTTCAACAATCTTTACAGCTGATCAACTACAGATTCTTCTTTTGTTAGCATCGTGGATGAGAGAAATGTGGAGTTTTTTAATGGTGAGGTGAGTGGTGACTGAGATGTGAGTATTAACCAAATACTGTGCAAGCATTCCCTGTCCTACATCAACAGGGTGTAAGAATCCTGCAAGCCTCACGGACTATGCAATTAGGAGCAGTGCCTGAGGCTTGATTTGGAAATTGTCCTGGGTCCAGCTGCTGACACTAAGAATCTCCTTGTCTGAATTTGGCTGGGCTGTTAGCTGAATCCCATGGTTAAACTACTGTCTCTTTGTCTCTAGTGGACCATTCACACAAGGAGCTGGTGGTGCATTCAGAGGGACCCAGGGATAGGACTCTACCAAGCTTATAGAACAGGTTATAGGCTGTTTTTTGTACTGCTTAGCTAAAAAATGTTCGTACAATGGCAGAATTTAATTTGAGCCTTGCAGTCATTAAAATTTGCTGTCAAGGTTATACTCAAAGAGATCCATCACCCACACCAACTTTCAACTATTGGAGTGTCTTTGTTACTTTTCTCAGTGCTGAGACAAAATACTCTACACCCAGAGTTAAAGGAGGAAAGGTTTGTCTAGCTCACCATTTGTAGAGGTTTCAGTCTACAGTCGACTGGCTCCAAGGCAAGGTGGCATGGCAGACAGGCATTGCAGATGAGAAACAGTTCATGGTGGGCAGGAGGTAGCAAAACGTGTAAGTGATGACCACAGCTCTTTCTATCCATTATATCTTACCCAGGCTGCTTAGGCCTGGTCGCACTCACACCCTTAATCCTAGTGCCCTTGATCCTGGCATTGCACCATGAATCAATCCCAGTGTCACATACTCTAGATCTAGCCACCGCTGAAAATTCCCCACCTGTGCCTGCATGAAGCTTTGGGGGGATGGATATCTAGACATAAACCATAACATGGAGGCACCAATATTTTCCCCAAAAAAGTTTAATGTGGATAAACAAATTGACTTAGGTCAGTTCACAACATCCCTCTAGGCACAGCATTAGACATGCAGTAAGTAAGCAGGTAATTAAGGTTTTGACACAAGCTAAAATTACAGGAGTATAAGTACATATAGGCTAACAAGAGGAAGTCAGAGAATTTGAGAGAAGGTAATTTCTAAGTAAACATTAGAGAGAACAGCAGTTTTTCTCTAAGAGGCTTCTGGTAACACAATCAGAATGAATCCCAACCATGATTAGGTACTGCACTATGAAATTACATTCCCATCTTCACATTTAGGAATATTTCAGGTTCGTATCCTTGGGTACATGGAGTGGAAGACTGTTTAGAGAGGATTCATTCCAATTCCTTCAATTCTTTAAATGTTCAGAGAGATCTTTACCCACCTGCTCACAGTTGTACTGATGCTCCATGATGACTGCCATCACAGTCAAGGTTTCTGATTCCTAATAACGTACTTTTCCACCATGCAGTGGCTCTTAAATTTGTGCATACATAGCAATCCCCCGGTTGGCTTATGAAAATAGATTACTAGCCCTCACTTCCGGCAGGGTGACTCAGGAGGTCTGATTCAGTAGGTCAGTGTGGGCAAGATATTGAGATTTTGCATTTGTAATAAATTTCCAGGTGAAGCTTATACTGCTAAGCCAAGGACCACGCTTTGAGGACTCCTGCACCACACATACCATAAACATCAACCATCCTACTCCTCCATCCAAACACATTTGTTTCTTTTTTTTTTTTTCAAACACATTTGTTTCTGTATAATCTAGGTCAGCTCCACTTGCATGACCTTCAGCTGCAAACTGAACCAAATATCCCTCCAAGTACCACTTCATCTTCTTGACAACCAGTTCCAGGCCCTGAATTCTCATTCTAGGTTTAACAAATGGTCCACCTTCAGGGAACTTCAGAGACATGTTTTTATTTTCTCTTCATTTTGGGAACACAGACTATCTGAGAAGGTATGATACAAATTGAGCCTGGAAAAGCTTCTTGGAGCCAGTTTGCAGAAGGTGAGGTATATCACATTAAGGAGGAGAGCCAGAAATGTTTCCCAAAGTTGGGTGAATAAAACAGTACAATGAGCTACAGAGGTTTGGGGATTTCTAAAATTATATACCACACACCCTCCACTTTCCTTCCATGTTGAAAATCTCCAGTACAGAGGGAGAACCTGAAGATAAAAAGGAGAGAGAGAATCACTGATAAAGATGGTCCCAGAAGAGGCAGGAGAAGGAGTCCACTGAATAACCGGAGGAGTAGCCCTGGACAGGGGGAGTGGTGCACCTTGCTCAGACACCAGAAGGGTGACATTTACTGATGTCCCCCCATCTCTGTTCTAAGCCATTTGATTCCCAGCCTCCAGGGACCCATTGCTCTTCTGCCCCCAACCCCAGGTCCACCACTCCTGCCAAGAAAACCTGAGGAAATCCTTCCATTTCACTAAGTCATAGTTTGACTCTTTGTAGAACTAACACTATTCCTGTAAAATCCTAGGTATAGATCTTTCTTTCACTTAACTTTTAAAAAGGGCTAGAAAGCTATACATGCCCCTTCTCCCCCAAAAAATGCTTGTGTATACCATTTGAGCAGATTCTTCCTAGATTAAGAACTTTATTCTTAGATTAGGAATCCATGAAGGAGAATTTGCCACAATCCATTTGAGATTAGAAGATGTGTATAAACTATATACATTTATATTTTCAATGTGATTTTTGTATTAGTTTATGTATATAATATTGGTGCTACAGTACATGTGTATTTTAAGGTAAGATATATATATCTGGGATCCTCAAATTCATTAATGGATACATTTTAAATTACTACCTATTTAGAAAAAATTCATATTTTAAGTGGTGGAGGATTAAGTAACAAAAGAAAGTAACAGAATTTCAGTGTCCAGAACATAAGGGTACACTGGCAGGCAGGAAAGATTTGAGGGCTTCCTGGAAGTCTTTGTGGCATCCATAAAACCACTCCCACTAGGCTGCTGCCTGTTTTTGTTTTTCGGGTTTTTTTGGTTTTTTTTTTTGCCTGGCCATAGGCATGAGAGGAAGGAAGGAAGAGAATGATTAGTATTATCCTAGCCCACAAGACAAAGAGAGGATTTATTGCTGCTCAACACTTCAGATCTCCATACGCTGCCGTCATCCATTCCCCCTTAAACAAATGCTGGTTGTCATCACATGATTATTATTACTATGCAGGGCAGATCCTCTGATGAATAGAAGCTGATGAAACACTCCTCTCAAGTAAAGAGACTAAACTATTCCCAGGTGGCCTGATTTATTTCCTGGAAGTTGTGGTTTTCCAAGTGGAACCCACATCGATGAAAAACATTCCCTCATTGCATGAGGATGGAAGTTAACCCTGAAGAGTACACATCTCCAAAGCAGGGCTCAGGGATGGAAACAGGTATATAAGCAGGTGATAAAAGGAGAATGAGGTCATTCATGTAGGCATCCTTTTCAGTCGCCTTCTCAACCTTGAATGTGTGGAAGAATTTCCTGGAGAACAGACAAACGCAGACAGTTTCCTGGGCCCCATTCCCCAAGGATTCAGATTCACTCCTCAGGGCAAGGCCTGTGAAGTTACGTGTCTAATATGCTCACAGGTAATGTTTCTTCTGCTGGGGCAGCAATCACTGTGCATGACACAGTTTTACTGGAGGTTTCTAGGTGGGTGTTACATCAACAGCCTCCCCAGTGATCTCTTTTTATTGGGACTCCCTGCTTCCAACTCTATAATTTGCTGGTGCTAGAATGATCTTTCTAAAACCAAGTATATCATTATTTTGCTCAAAATACATAATGTTGACTGTAGGGCCCAGTTAATTCTGCAACAGAATCCAAATGGCCTAACGTGGCACCTTCAAGCAGGTAGCCTGGAGGCTCAAATATGTTTTGTCAGGTTTATGGTCCCCAACTGTTTCAGCACAGTCACCCAAGCATCCCTCCAGGCTTGCCAAACTTTTTCCTCCTGATAGAAGTCACTTGAAATGCTCAAGCCCATGCCAAAAGCCCTAGCAGGAGGGCAGGGAGGTGCCACTGACCACACACCTTCTCCTTGGTTCTCCTTCATCAAGTTTCCCAAGCACACACCACCACCTTACATTCAACAGAACTAGAATGCCCTAGCTCCATGATTTTGTCTTCTCTCTTTTTTTTTATGCCAAATATCTTTTATTTGGAATTGTATGATTAAAGCCAATTTTCCAAGAAGGCAGACATGACAAATGTGTTTTAAAGCACATTTTTCAAATGCACATAGATGGTTCTCATGTATGATTGACACTCTTAGGTATTTTGGATCATGAAGAATGACACAGGGCCAGGGATTTAGCTCAGCGGCCCCACACCTGCCTCATAAGTGCAAGGTCCTGAGTTTGATCCCCAGTACCAAAAAAAAAAAGAATGACACAAAACCTTCAACACAATAAATTTTAAATCTTATTTTTAAAAAAATCATTTCTAAGGCCAAAAAAAAATCACTTATAAGTAGACCAAATATCACTCAGACTGAGAGAAATGCAATCGTTAATAACACTATAGTCCAAAAAGACTAATACTTATTGCAGATTCAGCTCACAATATAATCCCTTTCCAAACAGCAGTGCTGTCTCTAGAAATACTTCATGACTATCTTTACAGGTGCACCAAACGTTCACATATCCGTGAAACAGAGCCTTGCCCACAGGGGCATACAGTGTGGCTACAGAGACAAGAGACATGCAGAAGAGATACCGCCATCTGCACACAGCTAGGCCTGGCAGCCGTCACATGCTTCAACAGAGGAGCCACACGGGGGCAATCAGACACCACACCGAGTTGCCACTCGACACACCAAAAGGGAAGGTCTTCTTTTACTTGTGGCGCTGGGCTGGAACCCAGAGCCTCACACAGGCTACACATGCATTCTACCCGAGTACGAAAGAGGTTTTATTTAGTTCATTTGTATTTGTGTTCATCCATGTTTCCACTCCACTGAATTAAAAGAGGAAATGTAGTTCCAAGCCAAATGTACCACGTTTGCTGTCCTACAGGACAGGCTGGCCTGCTCGTGCCCCGAGTTCTCCACAGCTCTACATCCCGATGTCCAGCTCAGTAGCTTTTACTGCTAAAGCGGTGTGCAAATTCAGGTAGTGTGTAGACAGCTCCCCATCCGACTTTAGGATTCATACTGATGAAATCATTCAGGTTCATTTTGCAGTCTCCGGTTTCGACGCAGGGAAAAGGCGGGAGAGGCTCCTGCCAGTTCCCACTGGAGTCTTTCATGTGAGACCTGTCAGAAGCAAAGTTCTTCAAATAGCAATCGGCACGGATCACTCTAAATTTCCTCCTAAACTGTGGATGAATGTCATCATCAGACTTAAAGGCATCTTCCACGTACGTGTCAAAGGGGCAAGGAAATGGCAACACAGTATCGAGATCATAAAAGAAGCTCTGTCCTCCACTGGAAACGTGAAGCAAAACAACATGGTAATCCCAGACCACGGGTCCATTTCCAGGTCTTGCCTCCTGCTTCCAGATAGGTATCATCTTCTTCTCATTTGATATAAAGACAGTGTAACATTCCTCTAAAGGATACTGGTCATGGTTTTTGATGTATTCGCAGAGCTTCCAAATATTTTCTTCACAGTAGCAGCTGCTGTAGACACACGCGGCCCTCGCGGGGCAGGCGGGCTGGTAGCGTGGAGCGGTGGGGACGGGGTTGCTCTGCATGGCAGGGCCGGGCGCCGACCTGACCCGGAAGCAGCCCGTCCGAGCAACGCTCGCCACCGCCGGGGTGGCGGGGCCCGGGGTGGACGGGGCCCAGGGCGGACGGGGCCCAGGGTGGACTCAGCGACTTCCGGGCCTGTGGGCGGCGCAGCCCGGGTCTCGATTTTGTCTTCTCTTAATCGATTTGGATAGGATGGAAGAATTTCCTTCCCCAAGGGGGTATTCGAGGTATGGAGGAAGCGAGAAATGAGTGGTGCTTCATCATACCTTTAGGTCATGCTAAGTAAAAGCCACTGGTTCCTCAGCTTTGCTGGGCAGTGCACTGTGGGAGCAGAGAACTCTTCGCGGCATGGCCCTCCGATCCGAGCTACACCTCTGCACATTGTCCTGTGTGTTTTTCCAAGTCAGTAGGCATCAGTATTTCTGCATGGGTCGCCTTATTAACAGTCGTGCTGTGCTGAGAGTGGGAGAGACTGAGACAGTCACAGCTGTGGAGATCAAACACACTTCTGGGCTGTCACCAGCACCTCCGGGAGGAATTCTGTTTTATGTGGGTAGCTGCTATAATGACTAAGGGGGGGGGGGGCAGCCTTATAAACTAAGCAAAGAAATAATTGGGAAATTAAATTGTCTTGAAGAAAACCCAAGACATCCTTCCCAAGGAAGTGTGGCCGAACCCCCAGTTCCCACGTTCTGGATCCAGCTCTGCCTCAGAACTTGCCTGTGCCATCCAGTCTCTGTACAATCCCAGAACCACTGTTTAAGGACTTGTTTAATTTTTAGGTTTTTGTGTGTGAGTGTGTGTGGTTTGTTTTGTTTTGTTTTCCAGCACTGAGGATTAAACTCACAGCCTCTGTCACACTAAGCTACATTCCCAGACTTTTTTTGTTTTGTTTTATATTTTGAAACAAGGTCTCCCTAAATTGCTAAATTGCCCAGGCTAGGTTCAGATTTGCAATCCAACTGCCTCAGCCTCACAGGGCACTGGTAGTACAGGTCAGCATGCCTGGCTAATTCTTAAGTTTGGGAATTTTTCTCTCAGCCAAATATTCAAAAGTGATTTTTCTTTAAGAATAAATTGATCTGGTGAAATATCTCGGATATGTAGGTTTACTGTAGGGACTTAAGTGCTTATTAGAGTAGACCTTCAATAGGTAACCTGGTGCACATACATACCTGTATCTTATATTCACACGCATACACATAGATACATATTCACCTGTGTGTAACAATTCACTTACAATATTAACAATCTTTCAGGGTCAGGGATTTAGCTCAGCGGTTCTTGTGCCTGCGCACAAGCGCAAGGTCCCAAGTTTGATCCCCGGTACCAGAAAAAAAAAAAAAAAAAAATCTTTCATTGGCCCTCTCATTCTTTGTCAAAAATGGTGTATGGTTGCTGCCCTTTTGTTCTCATTTGGCATCTCAAAAGCAGCAACTCTTTTTTCAAAAGGGTTATACCAGGGCCGGGGATTTAGCTCAGTGATTCCAGCGCCTGCCTTGCAAGCGCAAAGTTCCCAGTTCGATCCCTGGTACCAAAAAAAAAAGGGTTATATCATGACGCAGCCACCAGTTAATCTGATATTAGCGTTCTGTCACCCATAAACAACATTAAAAACAACAACTGGGGCTCTCCCTACTTTTAGGATTTCCAAACAGACTTTTCCAGGATCAAAAACATTTCTTGTTTGCTTTCCTTGATGAACTTTTGACCTAGTTAAGTACTCCCAAACAGAGAAAGAATCATTTTAAATGACCTCTTAAGTCACCAGCCTCCTAAACTATATCACCTTTTCAAAAATACAAGTCCAGATTAAAATTCTGTGTCAGTAAGAAAATATTAACTAAATTGCAAGTGTTCTTATGGGCCTCATTTAACTCAGGTGTATAAAGTTGAACAAATTTACATAAGACTTGTTTTGAGTTTGGATGGCTTTGGGGTGGGAGGCAGGATCTATATATTCATAAATATGAAAGAGTGATCACTAAAGTTTAGATATAAAATTACTAAATTAAAATTCAGTATTTTCTCTAGGGCAGTGCAGGAAAGAGAATGCTAAATAAATATTGAAAAAGCATAACAGCATGTGAATTGTATGTCATACAAATTCATCAAATTTCCTGTATTCAAAGGAGAAAACTAAATAGCAACTTCATTGAAAAGATAATTCAAAACAATATGTTTAGCATTCTTAATTCTTCATTTATTTTATGTACACCTTTTCTGTAAAAATAATGAGAAAAAATGAGTCACTGCATTATCTCAGAAAAACATTGACAATCAATCATTCCACACATAATGTCTGTGCAGTTTGTCCTTCTTATGTGCTGATAATGTAGAGAAGAAATTTATGATTTTTTTATTAAGTTTATTGGTACATTTTAGGTATACATTATGATCACATTCATCATTGGGAATCTGTACCTTTACATGATACATCTTGGTTCTTATTTTTTCCCATTCCCCTTCCCTCCCTTCCACCCCTCCACCCCTCCCTAGTTACTAAAGCTTTGTTTCCATTTTTTTTTTCTTTGCTCATATTTTTTTCTTTCTCTTCTTTCTTTTCCCCTACCCCTCCCACTTCCCCTTCTCCTTTGCCCCTTTTCTTTCTATTTCCTATTATATATTTTGGTCCTCATTTACACTTTCAGTTTCTCACACCAGAGAAACTATTCAGTATTTACACATGTGTGTCCTATTTCTTTCACTTAAGAGGATGGCCTCAATGTGCATCCATTTAGCTATAAATGTCTCTAGTTTATCATTCTTTCTGGCTGAATAGTACTCAGTTTTATAAAAAAAAAAAAAAAAAAAAAAAAAACAACCCTCACATCTTCTTTATCTATTCACCAGGAAATTTATGATTTCTGACATTAAAGAATATCTCATCAAGGGGGAAGTTGATAGAGAGAGGCGTGGCCTGATAAAAGTAGGCAGATGTGGCCAAAGCAAAGAGAAGACTCACCTGTAGGCAAGAGAGTTGGTCAGGGGGTGGATCCAGAAGAAAGGATTCAGGAAATTAATGTAGCATTCTCCTTTCTACCTCTTTGTTGAGCTAGGCAAGCACTTCTATTCTAGGCCTGGAGATTGTCTTCTCATCTAGATTATTTCTTTAGTATTTACTAAGTCCTAGGTACTATACTAAATATGCTTTGTAATTTTTGCAATTATTCTTCCAAAAAAATCATATAAAAATTATTTTACTATTATTCCTCTTAATATAGGCTGAATAATGTTCCCCACCTCAAACCCCAGCATCTCAAACCATGACTGTATTTGGAGATAGGGTCTTTAAAGGAGCTATTAAGCTAACATGGGCTCATTAGGATGGGTCATCATCCAGTATGCCTGGCATTCTTTTTTTTTTTTTTTTTTGGTACTGGGGATTGAACTCAGGACCTTGCACTTGCAAGGTAGGCTCCAGAGCCACTGAGCTAAATCCCCAGCCCCAACCTGGCATTCTTATAAGAAGAAGTATTCAGGACACAGACAAGGGTAACCATGTGAGAAAATAGCCAGAATTGGCTATGTGAAAGCCAAGAAGAGAAGCCTCTGATCAAACCAACCAGCCAACATCTTGACCCTAGACTGATAGCCCCCAACAGCGTTCTATTCTTTAAGCTATCTAGTCGATACTATTTTGTTATGACAGTCCTAGAAAACTAATATTACCTTTTTACAGATAAGGAAATAGAGACTTAGGATCTTACTCAAAGTTACATAAAAAGTACCAGAACCAGGATCTGAGACTGGATCTCACTGACAGAGAATTTCTCTGAACTTCCAAACACAAACATATTCCATAAGCCCTTGCCTACCTAGGTGTGCTCTGAACTCCCTCAGGAATGGTCCCCTTTGTACAGCTGCCCAGCCCCTGCATGATCCCCACCTTCAGCAAACCTAACTTTTATGTTATGGTTTAAATCTAAAAGGTCCCCAAAATCTCACTGTGCTCAAAGGCAGGGCTTTTGGAAGGTGATTGGATCATGGGCACTATACTCATCAATAGATTAATATGTTGTTAGAAAATGTGGCCTGGTGGAAAAGGCAAGTCACTGGGGTCATTACCTAGAAGCGTAAATTCTTGTCCCTGGCTCCTTTCTCTTTCTTTCCTTCCTGGCTTCCATGAGGTGAGCAGCTTTTCTCCAGCATGCCCTTCCAACATGCCATTTCTATCTTGGAGATAGCCAGTCAATAATCAAATTTAGTGACACTATGAACCAAAATAAGCCTCTCCTCCTTTAAGTTGAAGGTGTCAGGTATTTTGTCACAGTAGTAGGAGAGCTGACCAATATATCTTATTAAATAGAAACTCACACTTGCAGTGACTCATCACTATGGCTAATTCTGTGTGGAACTAGATCACAATACCACAGGGGATAAATAGTAGCAGTTAAAATAGCAACCCAAGAAATCAAGTAAGTAATAAATGAATGGTGCATGTAACAAAGAGAGTGCTGCTACTTTCCCATCCCCACACCCTCCTTTCCTACTCCATTCACTGCAAGTTGTTTCTGGCTCCATCACTAATTTGAATCTTTTCTTGCCAAGGTCTCCTTGTTTCTAAATCCAGTGGACACTGTTTAGCTATTTTATGTATCATACTTGTAAGCGTGACACCACTGGCTGTGCCTTCCTCCTAAAAACACTCTGCTTTCCTTGTATTCTTGGCATATTCGCTGGATTTTTTTTTCCTTTCCTTTCTGAATACTCTTGCCCAGTAGTCTTTGCTGGCTCTCTTTATTTCATCTTTCCATGTTGGTAGATCTTGGGTTCTGTTCTCAGTTCACCTCTTTTATCCCTACGTATTTAGCCTTCGTGACATTTGTTAGTTTGGATCTGAAATGGCTCCCAAACTCATGTGCTGAATGAAGACTTGGTCCCAAGCTTATGGCTATATTGAAAGGGGGTAGAAATTTTAGGAGATGGGGCCTAGCAAGAGTAAGTAGGTCATTGGGGGCATTCCATTGAAGGGTATCTTAGTGATTCTGCCCTTCCCCCATCTTCCTGGCTGCCTTGATTTGAGCAGCTCTGCTCCAACACTTTATCTCCATTAAAATGCTCTGCCTCACCTCCAGCCGAGAAAGACTAGGTGCCAGATATGGAGCTAAGGACTAAATGTTTGCCCTATTGCATTTCAGTCTTGCTTTGGTGCCATTCTTTCCTATTATTCCACTCCTCCCTTTTTGAAAGGGAATTTTTACCCAGTACCATAGCCTTGAGTCTCAAAGGAGACTCTGAACTAAGACTTTTGGGCAATGCTGGAACTGTCAAGGCTTTGACAACTCTTAGAGATGGATTGAGTGCAGTTTGCATGAGATGGACATAAGCCTTTGGGGGCCAAGGGCAGAATGTTACAATTTAGATCTAAAATGTCCCCCAAAGGCCAGCAGGTAGGCTTTGGGGAAGTGCCTGGGTCATGAATGTGCTCTATGATTAACCCACTGATGAGTTCATAGCTCAAAGGGCTTTTAGGAGGCAGAGCCTACTGGAATGGAGTGAGTCATAAGGGCATTACCCTGAGGACTATACCTTCTCTCCTCTCTCTCCCTCTCTCTTTCTCTGATGCCATAAGGTGAGCAGATTTGCTCCACCACACCCATCCACCATGACGTTTGGCCTCTCCACAGTCCCAGGAATGGAGCCAACTGACATTGAACTGAAACCTCTGAAACTTCAAACCAAAATAAATCTTTCCTCTTTTATTTATCTCAGGTATTTTGTCAACAATAGAAAGATGTCTAATACAAAGAGCATTGCAATGGGAATAATGTGCCCTAACAAAGAATGAACACATTCTTTGTTTTTTCAATTTTTAAAATTTTAAGTATGGGCATATTTAAAGAGATTGGGGCAAAGGAAAGATTTTAAAGGAAAAAGGGGAGACATTTACATAAGCTACTTGGATGCAAAGTTTGCTGTCTTGGAGACCCAAAGTGGCAGTTGGCATGAGCTTATTGGTGGAGGTTCCTTTGCTGGGCAAATGTTCAGCTCAGAGCATCTCAACTGGTTTGTGGCAATCTTACAGAATGTTCAATATGAACTTTGTTACATACATACATCATACATATGTATATATACACACACACATATACAGAGGTATATGTATATTTTATGAGGAAAGCAAAGCATATATATGAGGTATATGTGTATGTATATGAGGTATGCAAAACATAGGGAACCAGTAGGATAAAATGGAATCTTTTTTAGGGTTTTTAGAAAGTCTTTAAAACAGCATTTATCTCAGGCAGACAGCATTTACCTCAAAATTTCCCACCCTAATTTTGTCTGAGTCTGACAAGAACAATTTTATCTTGGTATCATCAACTTTCATGCAATTTTAATTATATCCTAAAATTTTGCACATTTTCATATGGAAGCATGCAAAAGGATCCATTGTAGCATTCTTTGAAACAGAAACATTAGAACCAAAAGGAAGTACATAAAAATGGTATATTTTTACAGGGAGTGTTTTGAGTCAGAAGTTAAAATAAAGAATATATATATGCATCTTAATAAACATTAAATAAATTATAGCAGTAAAAAAGTAAAACAAAAATAAAATGTACACCAGGGATTTAGCTCAGTGGTTTTGCCGCCTGCTGCGCAAGCTCAAGGACCCGAGTTCAATCCCCAGTACCAAAAAAAAAACCAAAAACAAAAATAAAATGTTATGTCATTTATGTAAATTTCTAAAACTCAGAACAAAACCCTCAGTATTTTATGTACATTTACATACACTGAACTTGTGTAAACATGGATTAGAAAGACACACACCAGCTGTAAAATATACCTTATCCTTAGAAGAGGAAGGATAAGAAATGGAAAAATGAAGTATAGGATTATAAGTATTTCAAGTATACAAGTAATGTTATACAAAAATATTCTTTAACTGGAGAAAATATAGCAAACATGCACCATGAATAACTTGGTTTTACAACTATGTCATGTTCTCTCTTTCCCTTTCACTATCCTATGCTTTTGTATCAGCCAGGGTTCAACCAAAGATGTACTGGTAAGCTTTCCCATTGCTGGACAAAATACCTGACACCTGCAATTTAAAGGAGGCAAGGTTTAATTTGGCTCACAATTTCAGAGGATTCAGTCCATGGTAGACTGATTCCAGGGCCAGAACATCATGGCACTACGGCATAGTGGAGCAAAGCTGCTCACTTTATGGCAGCCAGGAAGTGGAGCATGGAGAAACAGCACCAGAGAGGAAAGGGATGTCACAGCACAGGGTCCAAGGAGGTCCCCAAGGCAGAGATGGGGAGCCTTGACTCACCCCACCCACAGGGGAGGTTGCAGGTTCACTGACTCCCATCACAGAAAAAGAATTTTCAGAATGCTCCAGTAAAAAGCCCAAAGGAATTTATTAGGCAGAATTTTCAAAGTACACATTCAAAGAAATAGAATGCCCTCAAGAGGAAGAGGGGTGCTTGTGGCCCTGAGCTGGGTAAATTTTGGGGGATTTGAGGTGTCCCTAAGAAGGGTTATCTAGGGTGTGTATTTTAGTCGGGAGCTACCCATTTGGTGTACTACATTAAAATGCAAACCATTTACATGTGTTTGAAGCTGAGACATGCTGTCCTCTTGAAAGTGCACTTCCTAAAGATTGGAGTTGGAAGGAGGGAAAGCAATTTACAGATGAAAGGCATAGATAGGTCCAGAGCGTACTTTACAGTCTTATGTCTGTAAGGCCTTTAGGAATTTTTCTTGAAAGGGAAAAATATTTGAATAATTTTTGTGTTCTTAAGTGGCAGCTTTTCTTGGGGGGGAGGTCATTATTTTTTTTCTTTTTAAATGTTTTTATTAGTTCATGTTTGAAGTACATAACGATTGCATTCATCGTGGGTAGTAGGTTCATGTACATAACACATTTTAATTCTTTGACATCCCTCCCTTCCTCTATCTCCTTGTCTCCTCCTGTTGCAGTTTTGCTTAAAAAGTATAATTTTAATTTTATAATTCTCCTTGTTTCCTTTTTATCTATCTTTATTTCTCCTATCCTACCTCAGGGCGAGGGACCTGATATAGACCCTAAGATTACACCTTTCTGAAAACCCAGACACACTCAGCAGTGAGCTTCACTAATCCCCTAGGTAGCTGCAAAGTCAATCAAGGTGACAACTAAGCTTAACCATCACAGAAGGGGAATTTATAGGAACTATAATATATATATATTATAAAATATAAAATATATATAATTTTTTATTTTATTATTTATTTATTTTCTAACTTGATTTTTTTTTAACTTTTTGAAACAGAGACGACACACTTTGGGGAAGTGGAGTGGAGAGCAGGCCCTGGTATGTGAGCACGACAGCACGTGAAGTTGGAAGGCCTGCCTAGGACAGCGATGCACTGCCACACAGCACAGTTACTGCCTGAGGCTCGGCAGGCCGTTCCCAGGCCACACAAAGCCGCTACAGGTCCAAGTCAGAAAAGTCTTCTAGCTCATCGTGAAACAAGTTCTGCTCATGCTCAGAGTCATTTAGCTCATCATCCCCACCCAGTATCTACTTGATGTTGGCACTTTCTGTCTCTGTGGCCCCTCTCCACGGCCATCAGGGTCCATCAGGGTACGCATGCTTGTAAAAACAGTTACTTCCAAATAGGCAGTTCCCACGGCCTTCCTCAAAATACCTGTGCGCCTTGTTGCTCATTGCCTCCTTATATTTCTGAATGAGTTTCTGCTTCTCTTCTTTCTCCTCCACCCAGTACTCACTTGGAATGACAAAGTGAGAGGTGATGCGGCATTCAGGGCAGGCCTTTATGATCTCGCTGTCAAACTGCTTAGCACTCCTCCACTCGCGAATACACTTGAGACGGTAGGTGTGGTTGCAGCTGGAGAGGATGCCGAAGCGGCGCTCACTGGGGTTGGCTTTCTCATACACCACCTCCATGCAGATGTCACACGCCATGTCCTTGCTGCGCTGCACAGCATATGACAGCTCCATGTCCCTCTCGTGGGCCTCAATGCAAGATTTTATGTGCTGGGACCTCTGGGCTGTATCCATCGGGTGCAGGACCTGCAGCCCACGCAAGTCGCAGATGCCGCCCCGCAGGTACACGCAGTTCCCCCCCTTGCGGCTCTCTCCCACGGCGGCGTAGGTGCAGAGCTGCTTCTTGGTCTCCATCACCCCGGGTTCCTTCTCAGACTCAGCCTTGGGCACTGAGCCCTGCACAGCAGCCTCTGGGCAGGCAAGGGCAGTGCTGCCATGGTAGGGCTGCCCAAGCACAAACTCAATGACATTCGCCCAGTCCTCAGAACCTGGGCCTATGGCTGGGAAGTTCGCATTTCTGGACTCAGCTTCACTTGCATTCATCTCCACGAGTGGTCCAGCGACGGAGGAACTTGAAGTGGCAAGGGACGGTTCTGCAATTAGATCTGTAGCAGCTACTTCCTCCCTTTTCAATGGCTTGCTGTGCTCCTACCTGCAGTGGTCTCCATATACACAGTAGCCTCGCTGGAAAGACTTGCGCACTACATCGTAGGGGCTGTCAGAGAGGTCATGTGAGCAGCGACCGTCATCTCCTTCCTTACAAACCCCATGCATGAAATACCCCGCTTCCCCACTCGGGAACACGTTGTTCTCACTGCTGCTGCTGCTGTGCTCAGGAGATGACAGAGCTCTCAAAGTCTCAGCGGCCTTTTGCTTCTTTCTAGGTTGTTCTGGAGCAAACTGCTTTTTTCTCTTTAACTGCTTGCCAGCTTCACTGTCAGAATCGCTGAATGAAGAGCTTGAAGGAAGAAGTCCCTCTTCATTAGCCATTGAGCCTCACCTGTGGTCCACAGCCTCCTGCTCGACAATATGATTTAAAATAGAATATTCCTTAAAGTCCTTTCAACTCCTAAAGCTTCACGCGTTTCAAATTTTCACCGGTATTCTTCATTATTATTTTCAAATACAATGAGAATGACATTGGATATCTGGATAAACACACATAGGAAGAAGTCTTCTCAGTATCAATGCTACGACACTGTGTCTTGGAGTCAGAGAGCTCAACTGAAAAACAAATATATATAATATTACGTAGAATTACTGCCAAAGCTAGCAATTTCATTCATAGGTATAAACCCAAAGGAGCAGAAAACAGGACTTAGCTGTTTGTATGCCAGTGTTCATTGCAGCATTACTCACAACTGCCAAAAGGTGGAACCAGGTATCCATCAACTGATGAATGGATAAAACATAGTATGTACACATAGTAGAATATTATTTAGCCATAAAAAGGAATGAAGTGCTTATACATGCTCTGACATAGATGAACCTGGAAAGTTTATGTGATGTGAAATAACCAAAAGGACAAATATTATATGATTCTGCTCATATGAAATATCTAGAACAACCAAGCTCATAGAAACAGAGATTTCCAGAAATAAATGTTATTGTAGCATTTTTTAAAAACTGTATTTATTTAATGTGTGATGTGAAAATTAAGGAGCATAATAACCCAGTGGATTTTTAATACTGCTGGACAAAGAATCAATGATTAATGTATCTCAGTGTCTGGCATTAATCCTGCATTTGACACACACACACACACACACACACACACACGTCTCTACCAGATAGTGAGCTTAGATTCAGAATATTAAAATTCATAGGGCACAAAAACCTGATCTCAGGAAGCTCAAAGTCTACTTCTATTTACACAATAAACCCTGATCTTTCCAAAGTCACTGGAAGAGGAACTCCAGTGACTGCCTGGGTCTGCTCTGCAACCCATTCTGGCTCTGATTCTGTGTTAATGTCCTCTGCTGCCTGGCTCCTGAACCTCAGGTGTAGGGTACATCAGCTGGAAAACTCAACAGTAAAAAATTAAAAATAAAGGGTGACTATAGATAGCAATTACATATTATATATTTCAAAACCATAAGGAAGGATTTTGAATGCTTTCACCTAGAAGAAATGATAAATCTTTGAGGAGCTAGACACAGTAACCTGATTTAAATATTTCAAAATGTATACATGTATTGAAATATGATGCCTAATTAATGGATATGATTTTTTATGTTTTTATATATCAGTTAAAATAAATTTTATTTAAATTAAAAATAATAATAAATAGCTAGATTAGAAGCTTAAAAGTAACACCTTCCCTTTCTGGCAGAAACATTAGAGCCACTTCCTGCTGGTGTAATTTTTTCATGAAAAAAACTTCTCAGGCAGAACTTTAGACTTGAAAGAAGCTGAAGTGAGACCTTTGTGTCTAATTGGGATATATGAAAACATTGGTCCTAGTGTCCCAGGGTCTCTCGAGTCTCTAGCTTACATGTATTTTAATGATCTCCCCTCCATCCTTGTTCCTGCTCTTCTTCCCACTCTTCTATACCTTCTTTTCCTCACCATTTTTCCTTTTCTCATACCTTGACTCCCACATCACCTCTTTGGTCATCATTTAACCCTGTGGTGGCATTCACAGCTCAAGAGAATACCATCATCCATTTACAAATCTGTCAGCTAAAGGGATGGGGGAAAAAAAGCAAAGCATAGGAAAAGCTCATCAGGTGAAATAGTAAGAAATGAGATATTCTTACCTGGTGTGATGGCACATGCCTGTAATCCCGGTGAGGCAGGAGATTAGGGCATGACAAACTGGCTGGGGAAGCTGGCACAACCTATCAATCACAGAGTTCCAGGACATGTGCAGAACATTTCCCATATTCCTGTACTTGGAACCAATCAGAGAGTGCTATCTTCAATTCTTGCCAGAACTGGAGCAAGTTTTTGAGATGATGGCACAGACCTGACATCAGCCTGAGGACTGGGAAACACAAAAGATGGCTGCCATTTTCCTGATGGCCACTGCAGTCTCTCCCTGTGGTCTGCTCTCACCCTGTAGAGTGTGCTTCTTTTTCCTCCTATTAGTTCATTAGAACTCTCTCTGCAAAGCTTATTTCTTATCTTTTCATACCTTTAATAAATTTAAAACTCACTACCTTTTGTGCTTATCTCGACCAATTCTTTGTTCAGAACAGAAAGAACCTAGAAGCCACCTCTATAAGGAGATTCTAGCACTCTAAGCCCTGGAAACACCAGCACTTGGGAAGCTGAGGCAGGAGGATTCCCATGAGTTCAAAGCCAGCCTGGGATATCTAGGAAGTTCAATGCCACCCTGAACTACACAGCAAGACCCTCCCTCAAAAAAGAAAACAAAACAAAACAAAGAAAAGAAAAGAAATGAGACATTCTACGGTTTATTTTTCTTTAAGTTTGTTTAATGGTGTAATTCTTCAAAGGGCATTCCATAATAATTATATGTTGATGATAATAATGAACTGCCAATGACTTCGTACTTTTGCAAAACATTATTTCATGAAAAGACAATCACTGTTATAAAGTTGCAAACTCTTTAAGGCTCAGGGGGGTTTCTCCCTCACTTTTGCTGTCTTTTATTATTGAATGTCTTTTGAAAGAGAAAATCAATAATTTTACAAACTGAAACTACCATCTCCACCCTCATTGAGCATCAGGCAGCATGCAATCATGCATGTAAACTTAATTGTGAAGAAATAAATCAGAATTCTATGAAAATTAATTTAATTATGCTCTCAGTATTTTTCTATTGACAAAATGTGCATGTAACTCCTTTAGGACAATAACATGGGTAATGAAATCTAATTCACTTGAGCAAAGGATTTGTTATTGTTGGTGGTGGTTAAGTCATTTAATTTCTCATTCTGCTCAAAAACCATTTCATCCAAGTGAACAGCTCTGTTACTATTAGGGAAACTGAGGCAAATATATTATTAAACTAAGCGGTTCCTCCAAATGTTACAACATATTCCACTATCATTTGCTTTCTAAGCATCAAAATATCAGTGCAGTACTGTATGCTAGTAAGCAATGCAGAATCCCAGTACAACACATTCTCTGACATTTTAGTTGAGCAAATACCCAAAGGACCCTCCCAGGTGGATGCAACTTGGCTTTAGGCAATTAGTGTCCAAACCCACATTAATGTTGTCTTCCTGAATCTGCAACTTGACAGTCTGATAAACAATAGCACTGAGAGAGGTGTGAACTTCCACTATTTATCTCAATGGGCTGTTAACTTTGAAACCTAATTATGATCACTTAAATGCCAACACTGTTAATCATTTCACCGCTGATCACTGTACCAGAAACACCCAGCCACAGTAAAGTGCTTCTTCCTGGGGCTGCAGGGCTCAATTGCCATGTCCTGATGTGCTTTTCCAGAATATCCTCTTGTTAGTAACATCAACCTTGGCCTGGTTAAATGGGTATATTCAGTGCCTGAGCCCTTGGGTAAGCAAAACACCTCTAACTGTGCTTAAATAAAGAAAGGGAATGGATATTTGTTGTTGGGTTTGTTTCTTTGTTTTTAAACACCAGGCTTGCAGATAGGAGTGTAGCTCAGTAGTAGATCACTTACTAGCATGCTCAAGGCCTTGGGTTCAATTCCCAGCTTCCTAAATAAATGGGCTGGATGAGTTTTCCTTATTGGAATCTCTTAAGCTCTATTATTCCTTATTGAAATTTAAATCTTTGGAATACCAGAGCCATCACTGGAAAGCATGTAAAATAGGAGCAGAAGAGGTTGATTTTTCCAAAAGTCACTAGCGTGAATTTATAGTATAATTAAATTTGAGTAATTTCCAGTACCATAGACTCCAATCTCTCATTTAACATAAGAATCTTTCTACACAGTCTGACCAAACTTACATGCCTTTCCTTGAACGTTTTCTGGGTTTGGGCTCACTGCCTCACATGCAAACCCACCCCACTGTTCATTTCTTGATTTTCAGAGAGTCCTCCTTTGTCTTCGGTTTGCTTCTCTCTTGCATAATTTCTGTCCTTTGGACTGAATCCATCTATTGCACAGAAAACACTTATTCTCTTACCCATCTTCAAACATTTTTAAATTCTTCAGGCTTCCATCCAAATACCAGCTTTTCATGTATAATATCTGTCGTGCAACGAGTCATGCTTTATATGTAACCCAGTTAGTAAAGTCCTAAGAAGTAGATATATTATCACTTTACAGATTGGGAGATTAAGACAGCAAGATTAAGCAAACCAGGTTAGTGACTAAAGGTGGGGCTTGCACTCTGGGAAGCTCTCTTGTCTCCTCCTGGATACTTTACAGCCAGTTTCTTTCTTTCTTTCTTTCTTTCTTTCTTTCTTTCTTTCTTTCTTTCTTTCTTTTTTGGTACTAGGGATCAAACTCAGGACCTTGCGCTTGCGAGGCAGGCACAGTGCCACTGAGCTAAATCCCTGGTCCTCCAGCCAGATTCTTTCACACATCTCCTTCTCATTGCAACACGCCCCCCCCATCTCTTTTCTACCTTAACAATGTCATCTACCAAGTAGGTATATTACCTCAACTTTATAATTAAGAAAACTCTGGCTCAGAAGAACAGAATTCCTCTACTTCCTATGTCAATGTCTAGAACTTTCGACATGTCAGTATTAATCTGCTTGGTGTTTCCTTTTTGCATACAGAATTGAAACAAAAGGCCAAAGTCTGCCAGTGTGATAGTTACACACTGCCATATTCCCTACAAGACCCAACACCATCATAACTAATTGATGATGGCATTCTTCCCTACCAAGCTAAGATGCAGTCATAATTCTTAATCTAAGGCTCCAGGCAGCCACTATATTCCTACCAGGCAACCAAAAGGATAAACACTGCTGGTCATCCCAGGCTATCAATCAATGGTCGCCAGTATATTTATATCAATATCCAAAATTGAATATGACAATTTTTAAATGTGATAAATATGCTTACACTGGGATGGATAACCTGAAAAAGGTACAACAACAGCAGTCAGGTAAAAGACCATTATTTTATAGATAACAAACATTTAGCAAAAGTACAAACCCGTATGAGTCATCATGACCTTAACAGTCTGCAATTTGTTGATGTTCAACACTCAGAAATTCAATAAACAATAACTGAGAGCAAAAGGAAACTGGTTCCTTCTCATTCCCGAAGAAATTTCACTGGTCACTTGTTTGCAATTCAGAAGAGGTTTACATAATATGCATTGATTTTTGTCTAAGAAAATCACCCCCAAATTAGTAAGGTGCAGAGAAAAAGAATGGGGGAAAAAACAGAAGGAATGAAGGACTCCAGCTGTGCTTGAATTTAGTATATATTGTGACAGGATTTCACTTTAACTTAAGGATTGAAATTAATGTGATGTTTGTGGTGGATTAACTAATGGTCAACTTGGCAGGCCCAGCCGAACTGAGCCAGTGTGGTTCTGGGCATGGAAGAACTACCTGAGAATTGTTGTCAACCTCATAAAAGGAGAACTAGAGGGGAAGGAAGATTGTATGCTGTTGATTTTCCTGGAAAGGCTTGCTGTGGCTGGTTTTCCTGATTTTAACTCGACTGTTCTCATTGTCAGAGGAGCTCGGGTCCTCGCTGTCACTGGCAATGGTTAATGTTCTTCTCAAGGGAGCTCTGGTCTTCGCCTTGAGCATTGCTTCCTGGCTCCAGTGCAGATCACTCAGCCTGGTGACACAGACCCGTCAGCCCACCAGTGCAGACTTTCTGGCTTCCACCACTGGCCCTTAGCCAAAGTAGATCCTAGACTTGCATGAGACATTGCTATGGATGGGCTCTAGGCCTTTAGCTGGGCTTGTGTGGGACATTGCTGTGGGATCCAGGCCTTCAGCTGGATTCTTCAGGTCTCTTGTGCAGGGACAAATCTCTTATACTCCTCTGCACTTGACTCTTTGGGTGAATATTATAAAATAATCCTACAAATTATGTGTCCTGTATTAAATCTATTCCCTTGCAAACCCTGACTACAACAATGTTTAAATTTTTTAAATTTATTGTTGTAAAAGACACATTGCCATTAATCCCCCTCAAATTCCCCCTGACTCCAAACACACTTATCCCACTTTCTATGACAGTTTTGAAAATATTCTTTTGTGTCTTTAGTTGCACTGTTGAGGCTGAGTGTCCTGAATCAATTGAAAACATTACTGTTCATGGTCATTTTTGACTTTGGGGAAGTGCCAGAAGTCCCATGGAGCCAGATCCAGTAGATAAGGACACACAGTAATGTTTTACAAGCCTACCTTTCCAGTGATTGGCCTTCAGCATCAACATTCACCATATTTTTTAGCACATCTCATAAAGATATTCACAAAAGAGGACTTCCAAAACTGCTTCAGAAAGAGGCAAAAAAACAATGGGATACAAGTGTTCAAAGAAAGGGGAAGTATTTGGAAGGAGATTAATGCCAATATGTCTTTGACTGTATGTTGATCATCCCTTGATGTAAAATAGGAATACAATGAAAAGCAAAAAATAGCATAAAGTAAAAGATGTTTCTGGAAAACAAAATTCATTTACCTTATCCCTAGGTAAATATGGGGACTGAGGAACTATATAGTTCTTTTT
Organism: Heterocephalus glaber; assembly: GCF_053883595.1. Taxonomy (NCBI): domain Eukaryota; kingdom Metazoa; phylum Chordata; class Mammalia; order Rodentia; family Bathyergidae; genus Heterocephalus; species Heterocephalus glaber. The sequence goes on from NW_028258142.1 coordinate 48,188,172, forward strand.
CTCCCTGTCTCAGGGAAGAGGCACTGTTTAGTCACATAGGAGAAGTCCAGAACAGTGTTCTTCACAATACACTCCTTGAAGTGCAATTTCTCAGGCTGCCCTAGACCCCACGATTACAGTCTCTAGGGATAGGCTGGAACACTCATATAGCAAACCCTTCAGTGATTCCAATGCTCTCTGAAGCTTGAGAACTACTGGTCTATGCAAAGTCTATGGTGAGGGAGCCAGGATTGGCCCAGCTGTAGCCAATATTGTCATTATTTGAAACCAGCCACCAGCTAGTCCTCTGCATGCATTACCATTAATTCAGTTCCAAAATTAAAAAGAAGGAAAATCCATGCACCCATATTTGAAATCTGCTCCAATGCGCCACTGGCCAAATGTTGCCTGGGAGTCCACATATTTTGACTGTTTTTTCATGCAGCACCCTGAGTAAGCCCTGTGCCTGAGCTTCTAGCAGAAAATTTAGGGAGAGATTACATATGTGCAGGAAATTTTAAATAGTCTGAATAAAACTTTTGAGTTCAACCTTTCTATTTTATGTCTCTTACATACAACTCAGGGAAATATTCCTGAAAACTATTCAAACCCAAAAATCTCCATCCCAAACTCTGAAAATGCATAGTATTTCCAATCATTTTTATCAAAATAAAAATAGAAGAGTAGAGGTTGTCACCAGGAGTGTGCTACCTAGCAGCACTTCAGCAAAGATAATTGGTTGGATCACTAAAAGGCAACAAACAAGCTCTCTCATACCATGTCACACTATTATTTGGGTTACTATTGACTAGAATTTGTGAGAATCCCACAGTTGCTGTATAGGGCCAGTGGAGAACTATGAAGGGTCTGATATTTTCAATTCCTTGCAGGCTGGCAGGTTAGCCTGCTACAGTTTCATAGAAAAAGACATAAGACTCTTGAGTCAGAGACTAAAGATTGTATTACTTACAGGCATAGGATTAGGAACAAGATTAGCATTGACACAAATTTCCTAGTCCATATTCCCACAGGGTGATGCAGTGATGGCCAGTGATGTATGCCCACACACACTGCACTGAATTATCCGAGGGGAATCCAGAGCATCGGGAGTGTGAATCTTTTATAATAGACAGTAAGTGTGCCTAACCTTTGCCCCAGAAAGACACATTATCTTTATTACACTGTGCAGTAAACAAACTTACCCTTTGTTTTGCAGTGAGACACTATATCTTGTGAGACTGTTCATTATACTAACTCTCTGGAAAGATAACTCAACACAACAGTTAGTTCCTCTGCTCTCAAAACAAACAGAAATGCAAGAGATCTATGAAGAATTCTCTTCCAATAACTAGAACCACAGGTAATGAAGGGGAACATCTTCCCGGGTTCAAAGCGTGGCTCTTGGGCACACTACTTACTTCTGAGTCTGACTCCTACTCTATAAAATGGCGATAATAATAGAAAGCATTTCAGAGAGTCGTTGTCCAAAATAAGGGAGATTATACATAACACCTGTAAAGCATTTTATATAATATCTGATACAGACTATGCATTTAAATATTATTGTATTTCTGTTATTGCTACATGTAAGAGTATTAAGAGAAATATCCTCAGATGTCACAGAATTCTCCATCATTTTATGCCCTTAAATTTTCCCCATAAAAAGCAACTACAGAAAAAAATTAAACATGATACATGACAATGCATAAATTTCACTACATGAATTATGAAAAATTATGTTTCAATTTATTCTAATATTTAAGTGTCATATATATTTAATACCCAAAACCAATAAAAATAAATGTTAATTGTGGAAAAAATCAAGCCCTTTTCACCTCCTTTGTCATCAAATTCAGTATTATCTTTGTCTCAGTGTGACTTCTGTATGACCCTTCCTGTTATTGGGACAAATTGCCTAACAGCCACAATTTAAAGAAGGATGGGTTTATTTGGCTCATGATATCAAAGGAGTCAGTTCATGGTCAGCTGGCTCCAAGGCAGGAATGTCATGTCTGAACAAAGCTACTTAGTTCATGGTAGCTGGAAAGCAGAGCATGGAAAGGGTACCAGAAAGAAGGGAACAGAGATCAGAGATAGTATCAAAGGTCATGCCTCTATGACCCACTCAGACACACTCAGAAGTGTGATTTACTAATGTTATGATTTAGATCTAAAATGTCCCCCAGCCAGGCTCAGTGGTACATGCCTGTAATCCCAGCATTTGGGAGGCTGAGACAGGAGCATCACTGTGAGTGAGGCCAGCCTGGACTACATAGTGAGTTGAAGGCCAGCCTAAACAACATAGTGAGACACTGTATCAACAAACCAAAAATAAAATAAAATAAAATAAAATAAAATAAAATAAAATATCCCCTTGATGTCTCATATATTTACAAGTGGGGCTTTTGGAAGGTGATCGGATCATGGGTGTGCTACACTCATCAGATCAATGGGTTCATCCACTGATGAGTTCGTGGATGAATGTGGTACTAGGAGGTGGGGCCTCGTTGGAGGTGAGTCACTGGGGCAGTGGCCTGGGAAGACCTATTCTTTTCTTTGGATCCTCTTTTCTCTCTCTGCTTCCTGGCTGTTGTTGAGTAAGCTGCTCTCCTTTTGCCACACCCATCCACCATACCATTTCTTTCTTGGAGCCAGCCAACTACAGACTGAGCCCACTAGAAACTGTGAGCCAAATAAATCTTTCCTCCTTTGAGGTATGAGCATTGGGTATTTTGAACCAGCAACAAGAAAGTAACCAGTAAGTGGAGAAGGGAAGGGAATGAGTGGGGGGGGGGCTAATCTTTTTATATAAATATCCATTTCTCTTAAAAACTGCAAGTAAATATATGAAGATACTAAAAAAAAAAACAAAAGAAAAAGAAAGAAAGTAACTAGTGCAATTGATCCCCTGGGTGGCTGCCAAGCAGTAAAGTTGGCATTTAAGCTCAACCACCACAACTCTGATTATAGTTTATTCCAATTTCAGTCAGATATTTAGTAGGGCTTCCCTTGGCATCCTCATGAACAAGACGAAGAAATATGGGCTGTAAGAAAATATAGTTTAGTGGATTTATAGGTTGAACAATGTGGTAAAAAGCTTTAATTAGAGGCAGTATGTTTTATCAGTAGGTATGTACAGTTAGAGAGAAATAGAATCAAAATCTAAGTTCAGCACTTCCTAGCTATGTTACCCCTCACTAAAGACTAAATTGACAATGTATGCAAAAATATTTTTAAGTATTTACTACATGATAGACATTCCATAAAAGTTGTTTTTCTCCCTTTCCCCCAATTATTTCATGCCAACTCACAAGAAATTCTGTCAGGTGCGAAGGGTTTTTTTCTCTGTCCTCTTCACGTTTTCAATAATTTAGATGAAAGTATCAAGGTCATAATTATTATAGTCACATGTGGCACAAAACTGGGAGAAATAGGCAATACACAAATGACTGAATCAGTATTCGAAAGTTCTAAACAGCCCAGAAGCTTGGCCTAGTTCAAAGTTCAAAATCACAAATAACATTTAATAGAGCTAAGTACAAAATCCTCGGCTTACTTCCAGGTCCCAAAAGTTTAACTCCATAAGTTACATAATAAAGAAACTCAGATTTGTGTTAAAGAAAAACTAAGCAGAATTGGACATGATTCAGTGTTTCCGCAAAAAGTACATAGTGAAGGTCTTTAAACCCCAGGCTATGGAGCTGTGACGGTCCAATCTGTTTTCCAGATTCCAACTTTGCTTAAATCCTAGAGTTTTGTGGGCAGAGGAACCATATCCAATACTATTGGATCGCTGCCTATTCTAATACACTTTACATTTTCTGAATGGCATTTGGCACGCAGTTCTCTTGCATTCAGCTGGGGGAACTTGAAACTGAAGACCTTTCAAAGGGACTCCACAAGCATCAACCAGAGTCACCCTGGAGAGATTTCAGGCACCTTCCTTCCTTCTCCTGCAAGGTTGAATGCTCTGCGCCCCTCTCTGGCCCTCCCCTGGGCTGCTGCTTGAAAGCTATTCTTATATTCTCAAATTATTAAACAATTTCATTAAAGAAATTAAATTACATTTAAATTATTGACACTTAAAAAGACTTCATGTTCATAATATCAAATAGGAGAAAGAGAAAGGACATACTTAAAAACCAATTATCTTGACTGGATTCAATCTTGCAATTTGCCTGCAATTCGTAAAATGATTCCAGCTGAGTTTCTTTTGGTTTCAGCTATTAGGAGTACGTTAGTGAATAGCCCCCAATCCTATACTATGTCTTTCTTAATTCCCCTTAGGAACCTTTTCAGCAAAATCTCCAGTTTTTCCTCTCTGACACTTCAAAATGATTACATGATAACTCCAAAAGGCTGTGGTGCTGGTGGTAAAAATGCAAAGGGCAATGGGCCTGCATCTCCCTTCTGAGCTCAAGAAGTGCTGACTTCAGATCCCAGGTCACAAGACAACAGGAGCTGCCTTCCATCCCTTCCATGATCATAAATTCTTCCTGATTGCCTGATTGCCTCATCCTGCCTGCTGAGTTACTGAGCTCTCTTGCTCTGAAATTGCAGGCTCTGATATGTCCTGAACTCTGGTGACAATTTTATTGTTATCACTCCATCCCTACATTTGTCAGGAATCCTATTGACTCCACCTACTGAGAGCCTGTTCTTCACATGGTCATCTCTGCCACTACCTCTGTTTAGCTCTCACCCTCTCTTACACCTTCACACCCTACCGAACTCTTTCCCCCGGAAGTCATTCTCCACCATGGTGAAGGAGAGCTTCCTAAGTCACAAATATGCCAGGAGAAGATCCAGAGTTTAGATGGTTTACACATTATCCAGTTTGCAGGATTCTCTGTAAAATAAAGAATTTTAAAGTCTTTTTCAAATTTGCAAAGACCTATCTACATCCATGGGAATACAGAGCTTGGAATCTTTCAGAGTCTAGGAGAAACATAGGCAAGTGAGGAGCCCTAAAGTTTGAATGTCATTAGTTTCATGGCAAATGTATATCCAGCAGATGCCAATCCTGTGTTGAAAACTGTCAATGGCTCCCTACCAGCTAGGGTATCAAATTTTGTAATAAACACTCAACAGGTTATCACCATACACATGTATCTTTTCACTTTCCCTATTCATTATATACTCCAAGCCTTTAGAATTACTTGCCATCCTCCAAATGTAAAATGGCTTTATCATCCCTTCTTCCTGTAATGAGCTATTCCTATATCTGTAGTAAACACGCTTTGCAATCTGACCAAATCCTTTGATCCCTTCAAGAACAGGCAGTTTTTACCTCATTTGCCTCATTTGTGAAGCCTTCCCAGAATGAATAAGTCATTACCATTCCCTGGACTCATAAAACCTGTATCTACCTCTATTCTACACAATCCGTTGTATTATAATTACTTAGATTTTGTTTCCATCACTTAGTTGTAAGGAAGAGGTTGTGCTTTATTCATCTTATAACACCTAGTAGAGTGGCTATCCCACAGAAAGCACTTAATTAATGATTAAAGAGTATTCTGGCCTTGATGCTGCTTCCAAATTCACTGACATCATGTCCCAACTTCTAGAACTGACACCTGCTGCCCTACTGCTACTGCCATTGTACTTCTTAAAAAATTTATCCTCCTGGCTGGAGTTTCTGCTGTCAGTTACTGAGTCTGTCTCTCCATTCTCCAAGAAATGCTGGAACGCAACAGAGATGCTTTTTAATGTGTGTCTCAGACACCATAGGATGAGCTAGTTTCTAGTTCTTATCCATTCATAAACTTCAGCAAGTAATGTCACAATAAACAGAAAGGAGATGAGTTGAACATTACATTATAGTAACTATAAGTTATTGTATAACAGTAATGGGGTTAGGTAAAACTAATCTTGGGGCAAATAATTGTATCTTGCCTCAAATATCTTTCACTTTATAAAAGTTGTCTAGTAAAACAGACACGGGAGAATCTCTTCTGCATTCCGTGCATGGGGTTTCCTACTGGCCTCTTCTCCCGTCCTTGGTCAGGGAAACTGAGCTATACGATGCATTGATTGAGATTGGGTCTCCAAGTTTGCTCCTTGGGACAAGCTACATTTATATATATAAGCATTTATATATAAACATTTCTGAAAACAATCATCTTTTGAAACATATAATGACGATCAGCACCAGACAATACTCATTCTAAAGGGTAGTCAGCCTCACCAATCTGGGGCCCACAGGCTGCCTTCCTTCTTCAGGAAGGTGAATTTTAGTACCACCTTCCTGAGCTGTGTTAATAGTGTCCTATTGCTTGGACAAGTTGTTCACCCTCTCTAAACCTATTTTCTCATCTGGAAATGAACCTAAGGTTTTTAATATCATGCACTTAAAGCAGAGCTTAATAAATGTTGTTATTTTAACTAACTCTTCTGGTCTTGGCTAAACACACACACACACACACACACACACATACACGTAATTTAAGTGCCTATCAAATAAATACCTTAAGACTGGCTGCAGTGGCATGCACTTATAATCCTAGGGTTTGGAAGGCTGAGGCAAGAAGATAACTTGTGTCCAGGAATTTGAAACAAGCTGGGCAGCATAACAAGACCCGATCTCAATCAATCAATCAATCAATCAATCGTAAATACCTTTTTCTGAATATGTTTGGACAAACTTGTACAATTTAAATGTGATGCTATGGATTTTATCTCCAAAATATATCTGAAGCCAAGTTATACTAATGTAGGAAAGTACCAAAATTAAATTCATAGAAGTTTGTATTGATCAATATAAAGAAGCTACTAGAGAAACTGTGCTTGACTGGAATTGTCAAACTACTATATATATTTACGAAAACCGATTCACAGCATTGCATTTTGATAATATAAGAATAATGAAATCCTCATGTTACATAAATAGCAAGGTTCTGTGATTAACCAGATGATGTTCAAAATAGAGAAACATTCCTGACTTTTACTGTCTTCTCAAGTTCTTTGCTTCTGTCTCTAAACTTGATTAGAGATGCAATTACACACTCTATGTTCAGATTAAAACAAAATGTATTGTTTCCTTGACTACATTTTACCTGCATACATTTTCCAGTGCTTTTTTAAATTTTATTTTAATTATTTTTAAATTGTACATGCTGATCCATTAATCCTGATATGTCCAGTTCATTGGACTGAAAAATGCCTAGCACACTACTAATGTATGTCCTGGATGAGTCTAGATGGGTCATGGAGGCATCACCTTGTGTACTATGCATTGTCACGGGCCCATTCTTCCCTAGCACTGTCATCTTGTTCTGCTTTCTGACCACCATAGACTAAATAGCTTTGTTTCACCAGGCCCTTTTGCCATGAGGTTTCTGCTTTGGAGCCTGCTGGCCATGTACTGAATCTTCTGAAACTATAAGCTAAATTAAAGTTGTGGATGTTGGGTATTTTGTCTTAGCAACAGGAAAGCTAACTAATACATGAGGTATCATGTGATAATTTGTTAGGTGTATACAGTGTATAATGATTGAATCAAGGTAGTTAACATTTCTAGCCCATTAAACAATCTTTTTAAGTTTGGTTAATGTGGGAAATGGTAGAATTCAGCTATCTAGTTGTAAAAATAGATCACAAGAAGTTTGTTAACTAAGAGAATTAAGTCGTTTCTGGGAAATTCCACAAGTCTGTTTGTTAAAAAGAATGCCAGAAAACTTTGAGACCTTGTAAAAGTCTCACAGGAGAAAGCCAGGTTTTCCTAGTTTTCTTATTTACGATTTTCCGGGATCAGAGGAATGTGACCCCATGACTCTACGGGTGGTAAGAGAGATACGACTCACTATGCACCTCTGTGATGTTTATGGTGGGCCCGTGGGCTTGATTTTGGCTGAAATCGTCCTGCTCTCTTGATACTATCTGATAAGAATAGGGCTGCAGTGTGCTCTTTGATGTACGGGATTGGTGAATGGAAACAGGGGACTTGTGAGTTCTCTTAAAGTCACTGGTTATCATCAGAGGTTAAAATCAGAAAGACGATAGCCAGAATAACTAAGCTGCTTTCCTACATGTATGAAAGCCTTGCTTCTTCCCTTTGTGATTGTCGAATAGTGCCAGAGGAATTAAAATGCTGTTCGTCCCCCAGGCTGTCTCCTTTTCTTTCTTTAAAAGTCGGTGCTTTCCGGGGTTCCAGGTCTCCCTCTAGAGAGACCATCAACAGGTTAACATAATAATTTGTGGGATATAGTGCAATATTTCAATAAACGTACTTCTACATAATAGATACAGATCAAATCAGGGTAATCAATTTTCCATCTCTTTATCATTACTTTGTGTTTGGAGCCTTCAAACTCCTCTTTTCCAGTTATCCATAAAATATATACAAGGTTATTGTAAACTACAGTTCCCACCAGCAGTAGCAGTGCTCTGTAGAACACTCCAATTTATTGCTTCTATCTAGCTGGGTACCTGTTATCTAACCTCCCACTATCCCCTCATCCCTTCCCCTTCCCAGACCCTAATAATCACTATTATACATTGCAATCAACATTTTTTCACCTCCACATATGAAACAGAATATGAAATATTTGTCTTTCTGTATCTGACTTATTTCACTGAACATAATGTCTTCCATTTTTATCCATTTGCTGCAAATAATAGGATCTCATGCTTTTTGTGGCTGAATAATATTCTGTTGTGCATGTACCACATTTTCTTTAGCCAGCCATCCACTGATGGGCATCTGGGTTGACTCCATATGTTAATTATTGTGAATAGTGCCATAATGAATATGAGGATGTAACTGGCTTTAGTATGTTAATATCATTTCCTTTGGATACATACCCAGAAGTGAGATAGCTCGATTATATGTAGATCTGTTTTTAGTTACTTAAAGAAACTTCATATTGTGTTCCTTAGTGGCTGTATTAATTTATATTTCCACCAACAATGGATGAGAGTTCCCTTTCCTCCGCATCCTTGTCAGCATTTCTTATTTTTTTGTGTTTTTTGATGATAGCCATTATGAGGTAAGAGAACATCTCATTACAGCTTTGACCAGCATTTTCTAGTGGCTAATTAAGTTGAGCAGTTTTTCCTAAATTTGTTGGTGATTTGAATTCCTTCTTTTGAGTAGTGTCTTCATACCCTTTGCCTATTTTTTAATTGGGCTATTTGGATTTTATTTCTGAAATTTTTGGTTTCTTATACATTCTGGAAATTTGTCATTTGTCAGAGGAATAGTGTGCAAAACTTTTCTCTCATCCTGTAGGTGATCTCTTCCCCTGTTGTTTCCTTTGCTATGCATATACATCTTAGTTTGATATCATACATGTCTATTGCATTTATTTTCTATGTTTTGGAGTTTTTATCCAAAAACTCATTGCCTATGCCAGTGCCTAGAAGTGTTTCCCCTCTGTTTTATTCTAGTAGTTTTATATTTTCAGATCTCACATTTAGGTCTTTGGTCTACTTCGTGTTTATTTTTATATAGTGTGAAATAGAAATTTCAATCTTCTGCATATGAATATCTCATTTTCCCAGCACCATTTAACAAAAAGGCTATCCTTTCTCTAATGTATGTTTTTGGTACCTTAATCAAGAATCAATTAGCTATAAATTCATAGAGTTATTTCTGGGCACTCTATTTTGTTAATTATACACCTTTTGATACATGTTATTGTTCTACACAAGGACTTTTGAAAGCAAATTCTGATCGCTTAATTGCTAATTGACATATTTTGCATCCAACTGGTAAATTCTGGCTTTTTTGCAGGCACAGCCAAAATTCATTCTATAGAAGTTTTACCACTAGTTTTCTAGCCACCCCCTCAACTGTGAGCAGTATCAAATTTTCTCAGGAGGTCTGCTGCTTGGAGAATCTCAAGTGAAACAATTCTGTCTACAAGGTCTCCAGAGTGGGCCAGCTGGCCATGGAAGAAGTTTTGAGATGAGTTCACAATGAAAGGAAAGATTTTACTGCTAAGGAGTAGGTAGTCCCAAAGGTGCAAGCTAAACAATGTTTTGAAGATTATGCTTGAACATATTTGGAAGAAAAAACTAGGATTTTAAAGAAATAATGAAACTCAGACAATGTAAAAGTCATTTCCTTTGAAATGAAAGCTTTTATCAGGAAAGGGTATTCCATTAGTTTAGAGGTATTACCTTTCCTTTAAGGTAGTTGCTTTAAAATTTTTGTAGAATGGGCCGGGGATTTAGCTCAGTGGTTCCGCCGCCTGCCTCGCAAGCACAAGGTCCTGAGTTGGATCCCTGGTACCAAAAAAAAATTATAGAATGAAATGGAGACTAAACAAATGTATCTCAGAGTTTGAATGCAAGATGTTTAAATTTGATCCTTCTGAAATTTTTTTCTTTTAGCCCTAAGTGATAATATCAAGTCAGACTTAAAGCATGAAGTATTTATTAAGAATGTACCTTTCTGGTGAATTGATACAAAAGGTGTTTCAGGAGTCTTTTTTGGTTGTTGTTTTTGAAACAGGATCTCACTTTGTAGTTCAGAGTAGGCTTGAGCTATGTACCCCAGGTTGGCCTCAGACTTGCAGCAATCCTCCTGTCTCACTTTCCCACCTGCTGGGATTACAGCCCTGAGCCACCATGCTTAGGCAATTTTCAAATTATCTGTTTATTGGAAGAGGAAACAAATAAGGAAATCTATTAATAATATTATTCTAAACACAAATTATCACTGCAAAGGGATAAAAGATAAAAATACAAAGCAAGATGTGGTAAGGAAAACAACTGCATGGTGTTAATTTGAATTGGAAACATCAGAAGAACATTTCTGACATATTTCCATTGAAATGGCATGGACTAGTGTTTTGTAGAGTGTGTTCTATGCACCATTAGAATCACATGCAGTGAGAAACACATACTCCTAGGTCCTTTGACTGACTGTTGTGGCTTGTACCTAAATGTCCCCAGAAAACCTCATATGCTCATAGATGGGGCTTTTGGGAAGTGGCTGGATCTAGGGTGCATGAATAGGGATTAAGAATGTGTGAATATGGACTAAAGGTGTGTGAGAATTAATTAGTCCACTGGTTGGTTTAGCATAATTCTGGCTGTGGATGATGGGAAGGCCCACCCTGGGTGTGGGTGGCGCCACCCAATAGGCTTGTAGTCTGGATGAGATAAATATCAGACGCCTTACTGCTTTACTGCCTCCTGCCTGCTCTGCCAGGCACTGTTCTTCTGCACTATGCCCCTCTGCCATGCCTCTCTGCCTTGGAGCCAGCCAATTATGGACTACAAACTGAGCAAAACCCAACATTTTCTCATTTAACTTGTGGGTGTTGGATATTTTGTCTCAGCAATGAGAAAAGTAACTAAGACACTGACTTAATCAGAATTTCTGGGAGTGGAATATGAGAATATAGCATTTTAATGAAACTTTTCCTATTGATATAGTTGTATATTCACACTAGTGGTAAAAAATAAGAGAAGCAATATACCCAGTCCCCCTAATGATAACATCTTATAAAACTATAATATAATATCCCAGGGATACTGGCATTCATACAAAGTCCAGAATATCTCCATCACTAAGAGGATCCTTC